>NC_080671.1:399394854-399709856 GCF_030247195.1 Topomyia yanbarensis | reverse complement strand
TGAGCGTAACCCTTTATCTGGTAATCTGATATCTGCTCTCGAACGATTCGATCTAAAGCTGGATCTCTATTCAACTTCCTCTCGAGCGCTAGCAACCAACGCATAGCCATTGGATAGCTGTCAGGAAAGTTTCGTTCATCCTCATGCCACAATAAACCCGTCTGAAACCGTTTGCCAACGCGTTTCGTTGTCGTTCGCAATATCTCTCGGGCCCTCTGCTCTTCAACTGGCTCCGGTACTTCATATGAGGTAATTCTCGCCTCATCGAGGGCGTACTGCTCCCGCATCATGTCATGCAACTCCTCTTTTGTTGCTGGTTTGACGATGTGCACATTCAAGAACGTTTCGGCCGCTGCCTTCTGCTTTTCTGGCCCGTAAACCGTCCAACCAAGTCTCGATCGCACAGCAATCGGTTCGCCTTGTCGACCAATCCGTGACTCCAACGGCGCAAATAGATGGATGTTATCCAGACCGATCATAATCGTGGGCTGCTCTTCACCATAATCAGTCACACTGACACCTGCCAGATGCGAGTATCGCCTGGCTACCTCCGAAAATTGCACGTCCTGCTTCGGCAGCTCCAACTTAGAGACTGTGTGTACGTTCTCCAAACGAAACTTCTCCTTCGATCCTTGCGCTGACAGCATCAAACTGACACGATGCGAACCATTCTCGTACCTTTTGATGTCTCCCGTCCAGGATACGATCAATGGCTCCGACTCGCCCTTGGCTCCCAACTTGTTCGCGACTGCTTCCTGTATGAGAGTGCTAGACGACCCCTCATCAAGAAAGGCTATTGTATTGAAGGCCTTTCTCCCCACATACAAGGTAATTGGAACCATACGAAATATCACTGCACGATTGTCGTTTTTGTGTGTGTTACAATCGGCTCTCTGCATTCTCATGGATCCTTCCATGCGATGTAACAAAGGGTGGTGGCCTCCTTGGCAATTCCCCATCGAGCAACGCATCTTGGAATTACACCGATTGTTCCCGTGATTATTCAGGCACAGCGTTACACAGTTTCAACCGATCGACCGCTTCCAACCGCTCCGGAACTCTCATTCTCCTGAATTCATCACAGTTCCTGATCAAATGGTCGGTCTGTTTGCACACCCAGCAAGCACTGCTACCTTTCCCGCCGGAGCCTCCGTACTTCGCTGATGATTCATGCAGATGGACAAACTCATTTTTCTTAGCCCTTCCTACGGTTTGTCGTACTGGTTCCCGAAGCGAGAGTTGAAAATTCCGCTACTTCGGACACGTCAGACACGATGTCTGTTACGAAATCGGTGAACATTCGCAGCGGAGTCTCGACCTTCCCACGCTTGAACCTGACCCAATCTAGCTTGCAATTGGGTGGTAATTTCTCGACCAGCTCCTGCACTAGCATCGGGTTGTTCATGTGGTCATTCATGCCTGCTGCTTCCAAGTGATCACAGAGCTGCTTGACAGTGATTCCGAAGTGAATGAACGTCTCTAGTCGGTCAGCTCGCGGAGCCTGTGCGCTCCGCACCTTATGAAGCAGGGTTCTGAGAAGCTTCTCCGGTTTGCCAAATAAATTTCGAAGGTCCTTCAGTACATCCGGTACTGAATCCGGAAGCACAAGGCGACTTCGAACCGCTTCGAGTGCATCACCTTTCAGACAATCCTGCAATCTCTTCAGATTGTCCAGGTTGGTGAAGCCACAGGCCGCAGTAGTATATTCGAAACTACTGATAAATAGTGGCCATACTTCCGGCTCACCCTTGAAAATCGGCAGATGTTTCGACAACGCTTGCCGTGCTGCAAGCTGATCTTTAGTCACTCTTCGAAATGGATGCCCCGACCCGTCTCGAGATTGACCTGCCAGTGAATTACCGCCAAACGGAACAGCCGATATTCTGCTTCCCCTCTCTTCATGGTCGCTATTGTTTCTCTCGTCGGTATCCGGATCCTCTTCTGACACATTCGGTATCGACTTCGGTCTAGTCAGAGGTATTTTGCTCTGATCTAGACCGATCTGAGTTCCGAGCATTGCACTCGTCCGTGGATTCATGCCTTTACCATACGCTCCTCGTATATCTCCAGATATCGGATTGCTGGCAGACTTCTGCTCGCACAGCCAATCCTGCATCATCTGGTCTTTTGCTGACAAGACCTCGCTTCTATTGTCGACCAGCATTCTCATCTTGCTGTCGTTCACCTGGCGACGAATCCGTTCCTGCTTCTCCAGAAATTCTTGCTCGGTGGCCAGCTGACGCTCCAGCAGTTCCTGCTCCTGCTTCAATTTCTGCTCATGCATTTCTCTTTCATTGGCGAGCTCCTTCTCACGCATTTCCTTCTCTGCTTTTAACTGCTTCTCATTCCACGCCTTCTCCATCTCGAGCCGCATAGCCCGTAGCTGCATCTGCTCAGCTAGCACTTTCTCCTTCCTCATCCTTTCCTGCTGTTGCCGAATCACATCCGATACCGTAGCACCCGGAGCAGATCCTCCGTCACTTTTCGGTTTCTTCGTTGTCTTCTTCGGCTTTGGCACGCGCAACTGCTGAGTGCACTTCGGATAGTACCAATCCACGTTGGTTACTTCTTCAGTAACTCCAGCGCAACTAAAATGTGCCCACAGCATACACATACCGCACTCCACCATGTGGGAATCTTCGCTCGACGACCCGCTACAGATCAAACAGCTGACGGTAACATCGCCTTCGGGTGATTTGGAAGCCATTTTGCTAAGTTCCGTCCGGAAACAATTCTTTGATTTTGTTTGTTTCCCTTTCACTTTGCCGTTCTTCCTCCTCGTTACACCTTTCGAACCAACAATACGATATTGATATTTAATCTAATCTCTGTTGTTTGTCACCAACTGATCTGTATTCGTCCCTTTCGTTTTTACTCCGTACAACGTCACGCACGATTAATTCTCGTGTTGTCACTATTCGCACTTATCTCCCTTTCCTAACCTCGTTTTTCTTCGTCCACGTAAAGCGGTATAGTTTCCTTCACTATTAAAATCCTGTGCCGTTCTATCTCCAAGCAACTTCGTTCACTTGAGAAAACCGTCCACAATCCACTTTAATTCAACTATCTCGCAACTTTAAACACTTTCTACTAACTTTCTATATTGCCTCCTTTTTCTATGATTCCTCTACCTGACATTTCACTCCAATCGCTATCACTTCATTTCTTCTCACCTTCTTTGTTTACATACCCTATCAGCATTATTGATGCTCATCTCGATGAGATGTCAACGGATCTGCATACTCACGCGGCAGTGAGACAGTGGGCCCAACAACCTTTCTATAGTAGAAAGGCAAAACCATTGAACATTTTGGTTTGAAATGATTTTGAATTTGAAACTATACCCAGGTTTTTTTTACGCGGGGGATACGTACCGCGTAAAAAAAACCGCGTTAATTGGAAAATCCGCGTAAAAATAGCGTTAATTGGAAAATCCGCGTAAATTGGAAAAACCGCGTTAATTCGAAAATCCGCGCAAAAAAAAACTCTCAGCAAAAGACTTAGAATATTTTTGGAAGTTTTTTTTGCGCGGATTTCGCAATTAATACGGTTTTTGCAAAAAATATTCTAAGTCCTTTTGAATGCAAAAGACTTAGAAGACTTAGAACTTAGTTTTTGCAAAAACCGCGTTAATTGGAAAATCCGCGTAAAAAAACCGCGTTAATTGGAAAATCCGCGTAAAAAAACCGCGTGAAGTAAAACCTGGGTGTATTTCAAAATTGAAACTAATTTTAAATTTCTTAACAAGATGAAATTTTTTGGCGGGGTCCGGACCCCTCGAATCCTCCTCCTAAATCCGCCACTGGTTTCAAGTGTTTCAGCTTCGATACATAGCATCTCAAGTTCGTGGCTGTCGATCCATTATATGTATGTGCAAATCGTACTGAATATGTAATATACATTTCCACCATTGTATTGAACATAACCAGCCATGGAATCGTAGTTTGTACAAATGAGAGAGGCACAATTGTACCACTAGGTGGATTAAAAAATGTTTTTTTATTTTGATTATAGAGGTTTTAACCTTAAGGTCATTAGCCTATTTTCGGGTTACAGAAGTCTCTTTTGGAAAAATCTAACCCTATATGCGAAGATGCGAATCGAACTCAGGTGAGCTGTGTACAAGGCAATCGATTTACCAACCACGCTGTGCCCGTCCCCAGGAAGTATTGTTATCCAATTCATAAAAATTTCTCAATATTTTAAGGATAAAAGTGATATCCTCAAACCAAATTTGTTACAATACCATCGTGTTTAGAAACGCTAAAGAGAAAATGGCTTGGTTTGATGAGAGGACGAAATTCAGTATGAGGGTAACGAATGCCAAATGATGCAAACATTTCTATTCTATTCTATTCTATTCTATTCTAACCTTTACACAGCCAGTATTGAAAAGCATCCTGGAAAACACTGCAGATATTCTTTAGTGTTTTTCTTGTCAACATTAATATTTGAAGCATATTACAATATGTCGCAAATATTAAAACGGCCAGGCCTACTGTGCAGAGTTGGGTTTGAAGATGTTTCAATATTATACGGCAATTGAGTTATTCATTTAATGAACAATTCAACCAACGAATCGTTTTGAAACTTGAATGAGGAAGAAACGAGGACAACCATACCGACCGTTTCAGTTTATAGGGGGTTAGGATAAAACGTTGGGAGTGACTTTGCTAAGAAGGTTAATGTCACTCCTTTGGTCCTTCGGGATGGGACAGAGGTATTTACACCTTGCCCTGGCTCATTAAGCCTAGGTTATAGCGCCTTTACTCGCTCTAATGCCAAATGATACAAACATTTAAAATGAAAGTCGTTCCGTTATTGGTCTGAATCAGCAAAGCAAAGTATACCTAGCTCTTTTGTTTCCAGCAAACTGACAAGACAGAAACATAAGTAAACGACTTCAACCACGCTTGTGCTTGTGACCCATAGTTGGTTGCTAGTTGAATTGTTTTCACTGAATTAAGATGGCGTCTCTTTGTTATTTTAGTCTCTTTAGGTGTCACCTCTCTAGCGTCGGTGTGCGGCCTCGTAGTGGAAATAGGCCGACGGAAAATAACTAGAACTAGGAGAATAAAAAGATTGCTTCAAGGAAAAAGCTTTCTGTGAATTTATATAGGCGAATGTCACGCGATTATTTGAGTTAAGCTTTCATATAATCGCATTTCGAGCTAATTTTTTTTTTCTACCAAGACAAGAATGCGCATATCGTCGCTGTTGTGCTATCTTATGACAAACGCCATTTTGGGGAAATTAAATTAGATATGCCACATTACTTGTCTAAAAAATCTCTACAAAGTGGTGTTTTCTAGAATTTTTGACATTCTGCTTGGTTACAGACTGATAGACTGATGATTCACATAGTACACCCAGGTTTTTTTTGCGCGGTTTTTTACGACTTTTTTTTACGCGGATTTTCCAATTAACGCGGTTTTTTTACGCGGATTTTCCAATTAACGCATTTTTTACGCGGATTTTCCAATTAACGCGGTTTTTTACGCGGATTTTCCAATTAACGCGGTTTTTTCAAAAATATTCTAAGTCCTTTTGAAGACTTAGACTTTTTTCTGAAAAAAATTTCTAAGTCGTTTTAAATGCAAAGAACTTAGAAGAATTTTGGATTTTTTTTTTTGCGCGGATTTCGCCATTAACACGGTTTTGGCAAAAAATATTCTAAGTCTTTCTCCTCTCTCTTCCATTCTCACCGCACTTTCCTGGATGAACACATAAAAATATTTTGCATTTTGCTGGTTTATGATTAGATCTTATATTTGAGGGTGATTTAGATGATTGCCCAAATTTTTCATGCGAGAATTTCGGTAAACCGGAAGTCGCCATCTAGAATTTTAAAATGACGGCAAACATTGACGCTTGTCTGCTATTCGTCAAAACCATTCCGAAAATACCCATATTGATTGGGTTTTAGCGAATTTCATTAAACCGGAATTGATTTCAAAATGGCGTCAAAAATCAATTTCTGGAACCTACTCTTCAAGACCATTCCGAAAATACCCATATTGATTGAGTTATAGCGAATTTCGCTAAACCAGAAGTCGCTATCTTTGATTTCAAAATGGCATCAAAAATGAATTTCTGGAACCTACTCTTCAAGACCATTCCGAAAATACCCATATTGTTGGGGTGCGGGCCATAAGGAATCTTCCAGACCCGTCTCTTCCATCATTCCGAAAATCTTCTAAGTCTTTTGCATTCAATAGGACTTAGAATATTTTTTGCAAAAACCGTGTTAATTGCGAAATCCGCGCAAAAAAAAACTTCCAAAAATATTCTAAGTCTTTTGCTGAGAGTTTTTTTTGGCGCGGATTTTCCAATTAACGCGGTTTTTACGCGGTACGTATCCCCCGCGTAAAACAAAACCTGGGTGTATTGCCAAAAGACTGTTCAGTTACTAGACTGCTGGTCGAATGGTTCAATCAACGATATCTGCATCCCATAGGTGAGACTGTCGTGAACAAGGCGAAACAACTTTCGGTAGTAAGGTAGTGATGGAGTTCGCGATGTGCTAAGTCAACCCTGAATGCCTTCACTCCCTGCGGCTCCCATTTACCTACTATTTCATCCACCTAGATGTCGCATAAGTACTTTCAACGGTACCCTGCAAGATGACGATTTGTCGTTTCATCGGACGTAGAGGAACACTTGTAGAGATTCGTAGCGATAGGGGTACTTCGTAGAATCAAGAACGAATTTAAGAAGGACATGAATAGAACTGGGTAGTTGAGCTGTATCATGTGCAACGTGTGATCATCTATCTCTAATACAAAACTGTCTTCATTTGTCTTCAACGGACAGAATTCTGAATCGGTTATTGATTTTGAACCAGAGTTCTGACAGAAATCAGTCAGACATCCGAATAAATTTGTCTTCAAAATGAAAAACACGTCTTCACAACATTTCAAATGTCTTCAAAATGAAGATAAGTCTTCAAATCTGGCATCTCTGGTCGCAGCTCTGGTTAGGCGGCATGCCGAGTAAGCAACCAAAGAACCCCGAAAATGTAACAATAGATACAGGACGGGACAATGCAAGAATCGTGGGAAGGACAAAATGAAAGATTTGCGAGGAATGACACGCGGAAGTATTACAAAGCTATAAACAACATGAGGAGGAAAAGCACCCTGACACCAGTCATGATTAGCAACCGGGGCGGAAATCTGTTGACAGATAGTAGAGGAGAGGTTATCAGGTAGAAGGAGCACTTTGAGTTGCTATTGAATGAACAAACGAGTTGAGAAGGCACAAACGGTACGGGGTTTGGGGATGGTGAACAACCTATGGATCCATTCGTTCCATCCACTAAAAAAAATGCGAAATGCGAAAGGCTATTCGAGAGCCGAAAACAGTAGGGCCGCTTGAAAGGACGTAATTCTGGCCAAACTTTTCAAAGCCGGGAGTGATCGGCTGTACGAAGCAATCCACTGAATGATCTGGGTGGAAGAAGAAATGCCTTCGAATTGGTTGGATAGCCTCATATGCCTGATCTTCATGAAGGTTCAAAAAACGCGGCAGATTCTAAATGCCGCGCGTTGGTTGAATCCTTTGTCGGCGAATATCGGAACAGGTTATGAGAAGGACGATCAACTACGAACCAAATGTCTACCATCCGACCAATTCTGGACACATTTCGCGAATATAACTCGCGGATCATCTGTTTGTGCATTTCATGGTGGCGTTCGGTTTAGTGAAACGAAACGAACTTTGGCAGATAAGGCTTGAACATGGTATTCCGACAAAACTGATTAAGCTAGTTCGTATTACGCTGAATGAGTCAAACTCAAGCTTCAAAATAGCCAGAGAC
The DNA here is from genome assembly GCF_030247195.1 of Topomyia yanbarensis. NCBI lineage: Eukaryota > Metazoa > Arthropoda > Insecta > Diptera > Culicidae > Topomyia > Topomyia yanbarensis. Next base: position 399,702,037 of record NC_080671.1, on the reverse strand, counting down.
CCGAGCAAATTCTCGTGGGTTCAAACACAGTGCAACCCCATAAGAATACCATGAACAAGGTCCGCGCCAAATTTTACTACCGTCAAAATACAATGGAATGCTCTCAAAAACCCATAAATACACCAGAATATGGTTTTTAATTGGGATCTTTCGGACTATGGTGATAGCGAGAAACGTGCTGAGAAATTTGTAATTTTTTGCTTCAAATGACTGTGTCTGGGGATTGGCTCAAATTATATTGATGTAAAAGATGTTTTTATATGTAAAACTATCTGAGAAACACAATGGCATAATCATTTTCAAAACAAAAAAGCGAGCATTGCAATTGTGAGAAAAATGCAATTTTATTTTAAACTGGAAATATAGCATATTTGGCAACACTGTAACCAAAAATAACTATTTTTTCTACATTCCGTGACTCATTTCCTTCAAAATGCATCTCACCGTTTGTTTATAGACCAAATGAAGCCAAAGATATGAATAAAAGTTAATAATTGATGATTTTTTTCTATGGAAAATTTTCCATGCACGAATAGGGTAACCAACCTAATGTGGACCCCTACATATTTTGGACCCTGTTAATGTATTTGCCTCCTACACTGCCAAGTTTCTCTGCATTTGTTTGGTTTGATACAGCAATTACATTCCTTGGGTTGTCTATTAAGTTTCAATATCATTAGTTCATCTATAATTGTTTAAAATTAAACAGAATCCACAGTTTTCAAAAATATCACCGAAAACGTTTCATGTTTCAACGATAGCCAAGCGGAACCAGTGGAAATGATACATTTTCAAATTGGATTTAAATGTACAATTATAATATTTTTTATCGATTTAATTAGTTTGTCTGATTTGGAATTATGCATGTTACGTGTTTGAAAAGGTTTCTTCGTAATGTTTTATCTAAAAAATCTTGAATAAATGGTGTCCACAATATGTCTTAAAAAATTTATATCGACTTATTTTGTACACCCCTCGATTTTCTTTCTTGACAGCTATTTGTTTATCGAGTTAGAATAATCAAAAAGTGAAAAATTTCGCAACGGTAGGTCGCCTGCTCTTTTTGGTCAAATTATTTAAAAATGTTCAAACCAATGGATGTCGAAAATCAAGGAACATTTCATTGAAGGCCATAATATGACCAAAGAGGAGACTTCTGAAATCCATGTTGAAGAACATTTGTAGTTCGAATTTGTTGAACTCGACGAGTTATATGTTGACAAATCTAAGAGGCATATCACAGCTAAATAATGATAATAAGAGTGTCCTTGCTGAATTCCTAGAATCGCCTGAAACACTCACACGAACAAGAACATCACGATTCAAGCGAAGTAGTCCTGTTGTTTTAACATTGCGCCGAACAGTTGAATACCACAAGGCGAAAACTGAAGAAAAAAGGAAAGTAAAGGAAAAGAATCAAAGAAAAACTGAGCTTAGAAAGAATAACAAGAAACCACCTCGTAAACAAAAGAATTAAAAATTAATATTTAGTACAAGAAGATTCCTGACGAACTTTGAACCTTGATTTATCATCCACTTGAGGATGTTACTCCATAATACTGCTACAGATGAATTGTTACACGAAATATATTATTAACTCTATTGCATAACATTTAATGCTGCTTTGTTAAGTCTGCAGTAACCTAATTGTACCGAAAGTTTTTCTATTTCTCAAAATGATAGAACTAAAAAATACTTCATGCAGTCAGTCTTCCATATAAAGGTTATTGTACCATTTTTGATTGGCAGTCACTGCAAAGAGAACGAGTCAGTAGGTCAGTTTAGTACAAAAAACTTCACTGTTTCCAAAATATATTCAGTCACATTCAGTGTGTCCAAAATATGCTCCAAATTAGTGTGGAACGGTCCGAAATGTGAAAAATTCATGCTGTGAAGAAATGTCATTTTTGAGTTTATGTCAATGTATAAAACATCCATTGACAGTTTTCTTTCAAGAACAATAATTTTGGAGCAGACTCGTGCATGATTTGCATTAAAAAACATAGGCAAGCAAATATTTTTTGACGTTCACGTAATTTCACTTCCTCTAGGGGTCCAAAATTGGTTGGTTACCCTATGACACGCCATACAAATTTTGTCATCGATACACACCTATGACACGTGTGAGTGCGACTTTTGTTTACATTCATAGTAAAAACTCACAACATAGTCAACCGATCTTCGAAATATTTGAGATATTAATACAGAATAGATAAAAGCGTCAATTGTCTTCTTTGAATTGTTTATTCCATTTATAAGATTCAAGATATTCAATCTCAAACTTTAAAAATCGTTTTTCTCGAAATGTGTAAAATGGCGCTTGTCATAAGATAGCACAACAGCGACGATATGTAACATACTAAAATAGCATTTGAAGGACAAAAGGTCGAGCGATGGCGACTGATTGTTTCTAATGCTAGTAATTTTAGAACTAGTAATCTTATCGGAACACCGAATACAAAGTACAGAACCGTGGCGCCAGTCCTAATTGCCTTATGTAGTACGGGACGGAAAACTTATTGTTCAATAAACCATAAATTAAGTGATAAGAAGAATTGTAGGTGAACAACAAAGCTCTACTGAAATCGGTCTACGACGTTAAACGGAAGTTTTGCATTGTGTCGAACCGGAAATAGATTACAATTGGTATAAGCAATTGTCGTCGGAATAAGTCTGAAACAAACACTTGACCAAAACATTTAATAAATATTTCTGCTTCCAGAAAATTCCTATATTTGGCAAATCAGTATCACTCAACAACCGCCATTAATTAATTATCTAGTTTCTTATCTTCTATACTTCCACGTGGATAGGATCGAAATCCTTGAATATCCAAATATCAATCAAGTCACGAGTTCGCTTCTTGGATTCGAGTAGTTCAGGCGAATCCAAAGTTTCGTCGATCGATTCCAGATCCGGCGCGAAGAACGCATTCGGGGTAACGGTGGCAGGGGCACTGTCGGATACATTTTGCAGGATTCCAGCTGCCATCATTGGGTCCAAGGATCCGTGTGTGAAATGTGCATCGTTGATGCGAGGTTCTCTACCACCATAGCGAACGTTTGTACTGTTAATCTGATTCTGGATGACGTCCACATTGATCCAATCACCGAAAACACGGCGGCAAACTTCAACATAGAAATTGACGTCGATTTGATTGCCGAAAGGCTGGTAGACAGATTCAGTCGTTGGGAAGAATCCGGTGGCGGTGCACTGTAAATACAAACGCTGGCGGTGTCCATTCTGAAGTTCGTCCGAGTCGAAGCTAGTTTCCATGAATGGTGCCAAGTACGTTGAAAAGTTAAGATTGACGCACTCTTCAAACTGGTGTTCGCGGGCAAACCATGTGTTCAAGGCGTGCAGGCTGTTGTCGATGGTATCGTTTTGCATTTGTTCGCACATTGTGGTAGTCGATGCGGTATTACTCAAATGCAAAATTTCACGCTGGATGTCGGTTTGAAGACCCAACAGGAAAGCAGTTACTTCCAATGATTCGTCGGTATTTAGTGGTTGACACAGATGGAACAGTTCAGTCAATACGTCGCTCTGACCGAGAGAAATGAGATTTTGTGCAACGAGAAAACCACTGAATATGGTATTGTAACAATCACGGCTTCCATGTGTTCCGATGGTATCACCAAGTGACTCCATGAAGCTAGGAATTGTTAAACTAGCCTCAACTGGTCCGCTGGAAACCCAGACACCATTGCTCAAATGGGGGTACTTTTGATGGAAATAGCTAGCCAAGGTACCACCGTGTCCGTATCCCAACAGAACAATCTTAGCATTTGGGTTATTAACAACGTCCATCTTCAGGTAATGGATCCATTCGGCCAAATCAGCCAGCGTTTGGTCGATGGTTAAAAAGTCCATGTTTTCTGTAGTGGCATCCCTATGAATAAGTCGAACTATGATAATTCAGTCCTCAAAAATCACTTTATTATACTCACGAAACCGGAAGACTGCGTCCAAAGTAGCGATGTTCGTTGGCAAACATATGTGCTCCCTCTAGGTAGGCAATATCGAAGAACAGTCCTTCGCTCAGGTACCGTGTGTTGATAGCCGAATCCGTTCCGACGATGACAAAGATCGGTCCATAACGATAAGCGTTCTCATCGTTGGCATAATACCGCATCGAATAGGTGTCCCGATTGCGCGGATTGAAGTGATCCACACGAGTCTCGAACCAACTTTCACGGACAACTCCACTGGCAACGGCTATCAAGCCTGCCAGCATGAACAGCGCTTTACTGTTCATGTTTACAAATTGGAATTCGGAATCTGTCTTCGGAAAAACCAGCGTCCTTACCCCACACTGCTTGAGTTACGTACGAAATGGTGATCGATAGCAAACAACAACCTTTTATAGCCTAGCACTTATTAATTGCAATAAGGTAGTAGCAACCTGATACGGATAACAGACAGACGATAGGTTCGATGTTGGGTATAGTTATACGTTGATTAGATTTAGTATATTATCGAGCCATAAATACGAATGAAAGGTTCGTTGAGTACACGTGCTCAGGACGATGTAGTTCGGTGTGATTCAAAGTGCTTCCGATTTTTTCTTTCTTTCGAGCTGGCGCCATATCGAGTGGGTGTGCGATGGCCGCCATCGAGATTTGATAAGGTCCTTTGTGACCAAATCATATTCCATCATAGCTCCAGATAACAAAAAAAAACAATTCTCCACAAAAAAGAGGTTCGTTCGAGTGCTGTAACTTCCTTTAAACAATGAAAAATGTTAAATTTGCATACTGCGTATCAACACCAAGTCGATTGGAAGATCAGTGAATCATATGGTACTTTCCATGCAATTAGAACTAAAGTAATCGTTCATTCTCACTATGCTATATTCCTCCCTAAGGAGGAAAAATTGATGGTGAAACCACTCTTTGTACGTGAAGGGCATAAATTCTAATCAATAAAGTCATGGGTGCGTTTCGACTTCGTCTCACCAGAAACCGACACTGACTTATTGTCGGAATAGATCTGTACCGGCTCGACGCTAAATCCTTCATGTACATTTCGCATTGGCCAACTTTGGGCTTATCTGTGTCTCATCCTCTTAATAGAACTTCTAGTCTAAAGGGACATCACGTAAATTGTGTTTCCGTTTTGGGATTTAGCGTCAAGCCGGTGCTAATCTATTCCGGCAATAAGTTAGTGTCGGTTTCTGATGAGATGAAGTCGAAACGGACCCACAACTTTATTACGTCCATCAGCGGCGTAGTAGGGCGGGGGGTTGGGGGTTGGGGACGAACCTCTCCCCCGATATATTTTGGTGAAATTTGAAAAAATTGAAAATGTTAAACAAAAATATGCATAATATTTTAAATGGAATTCTCAAAGTTTCATTTGCAAAAGTTATCTTGTGAAAATATCTCCTTGTAGTGAAAATTGGCAGCAGACTCAACACCTACCTGTCGGCTCATTGTGGAGGCTAGCTCAACCGCCGAGGACTATAACAAGTAGATCGCGGCGAAGCGAGGAGCTGGGAGCTTATTGTTTCACGAAACGGATATTGGTACCGAGAGAAATTTCACCACATTATGTAGTCCTTGACTGACGGCGGACATGGACTGGAGAGTGTGCGAGAAGTATCCCCATAGAGACCACCAGGCGATTCGCTACCGCATCGGCCAATGGAACCCTGCAGCAGCACGGAGAAGGACGGGCGGCAAGCTAAAGTGGAAGACGAAAGTCTTTAACGAAAACCTCTTTGTTGAGTTACTTCGGCGAACAATGGAATCAAGTACGTTGATGCGGCTGATCTAACAAGAAGGATTGTGACGGCTTGTGACGTTACAATGTCACGAAAACTAGGGCCATGCAGTTGACGGCGTGCAGCTGAGGGACGATTCATAAATTACGTAACGCTTTTAGGGGGGAAGGGGGTACGACAAGTAGTGACATAGGGGGAGGGGGAGTAAGCTAGATCGTTACGTAACATGTTTTCACCGAAGAAAAAAAAATTTCAATGGATGGGGGGAATGGAGACATTTGACAATTTGTTACATGGGGGGAGGGGGGAGTCAATTTCGGGTAATTTTTGCGTTACGTAATTTATGAATGGTCCCTACTGGTTAAATGAGTAACTCAGTACGCCACATGCTACAGGCGGGCTCAGAGCGCAAGAACGGAGAGTGAGAGAGGAGCGCAAGCGACGTTTCTAGAAAAAAGGGAGATCAAGCTTAGCAAGCCAATTGCCATAAGTAGCTGTGCTGAGAAATAAACGCCAATCCCTGGGGGACGTATACTGAGTCGTCATGACGAAGACGAGGGTCCTTCGACACCAGCTGAAATATGCCCGGGTAAGCTAAAGATAATCGTTGAGTGTCTTCCCGAATCATGATTCAACTACCTGGTCACCGACACCGTATGACAAAGAAGAAGGAGGTAACACAGCCGAGTGGCAAGCGACTAACGACGAGCTTAAAGAAGCGTCGATGTGACTAAAATCAAAGAAAACCCCCGGTCCGGATGGAATACCAACCGTGGCGCTGAAAGCTGCGATCCTGGCATATCCGGACATGTTCAGGATGCTACTGCTGAAGTCTTTAGACGATGGTAATCCCCGAAATGAGAAAGGTACAGAAGCTGATGTTGCTGCCAAAGTCAGGGAAGTCACCGGGACACCCAGCCTCGTATAGACCAATGCCGCAGCGTAGCATAAAAGAATGAGCCAGATCCTGAAGTGCTACTTCCAGAGTAGAGCACTGCTGTACCAGACGAACAAAAGAGGCAGAAGGCAATGCGAGTCGCAGCGGGCGTTCCTCAGGGCTCCATTCTCTGTCCAACACTTTGGAATGGGATGTACGATGGGGTCTTAACACTGCGGCTGCCCAGGATAGTGAAAATCGTTGGTTTCGTGGACGATGTGTCACTAACGGTGAGACACTTTAAGAAATGGAAGTGTCGGTGACGGAGACAATAGATGCGATCGAGAGCTGGATGAACGGGTCAAACTGCAAATAGCTCACCACAAGACGGATTTGTTGTTGGACAGCAATTGCAAAGCGGTTCAGCGGGTACAGATCACCGTCGAAGGGCATGTTTATGCATCGGAGCGTGCACTGAAGCAATTGGGAGTAATAATCGACGACTGATTGAGCTTTAACAATCACGTTGATTACACATGCGAAATGTCGGGTCATTATCTAGTGTTTCGTCATAGATACTGCGATATGGGGCTCCTGCTTGGGGTGCGGCGCTGAAAACCAAGTGAAACCGCGAAAAGCTGAACAGGACGCTTCGACTGCTGGTCGTACGAGTTGCGATTGCGTAGCCTTGTCGCCGAGATGATCCCCATCTGCATCACCCTGACGGAGGATATCAAATGCTACAATCAATGAAACGTGAGGAAGATGATGAGAATCGATTCGATGGTGACGTGGAAGCGGGAATGGGACAAAACAGAGAAAGGAAAGTGGACCTACCGGCTCATCCAAACCTGTCGACGTGGGTCAATAGAAAGCACGGAGAGATGACCTTCCCCCTGAAACAGCTCCTACCGAGCCACGGCTGCTTAAAAAGTATCTTCATTGGTGTGGGTACGCAACGTCAACACTGTGCCTGGAGTGTGACAACGTCGAGGAGACGCTGGAGCGTCTTTGAATTTCCGAGGTTTGAAGTCTTTGAATGTCCGAGGAGAGTCTTTGAATGTCCGAGGTTAGAAGTGACGTGTAGGGGGCTACTTAAATCGGGAGGACCGGACATCAACCCGGATAATGTAGCCTACATAATAACAAGCGACGTAAAGACGTGGAACGCAGTAAACAGAGATATTATGTAGATCATGACCGTCTGCACGGAATGGACATCGAGCAACGGTTTCGGGAGAGAAATCACCGCCAGGGAACCGCAGGAATAAGCTAGATCCACGGCCGAGGACTAGTCGAGTAGACTGCAACAGAGCAGCGAGTATGAATCATTTAAACGCCAGCGAACCGGACGTCACGCTCCATGCTGATTCGCCAGACTGACCCCGGCACCCCATCGGTTGTTCCGACAGAAAAATAGCGAAAACCAAAGAAGAATCGATATTGGGTGAACTTTTTTCGACAGGGAACTCTCCGTTAGCGTAAGCTAGATTCACCGCTGGGGACTAGACTGAGTAGACAGCGACGAGACACCACTAGTCGCGGGTCAACGGCGCACCATTGCACCGGATACCCTGCTTCACCAGAACCGCCGAACTGACCTCGGCACCTAGCTAATTAGCTCGATCTCGGGAGAATTTCTCTCGCCGGGGAATTCTCTGTCAGAGTAGGTCAGGTCCATCGTCGGGGACTAGACCGAGTTATTCGCGAACAAGTCGATGAGCTGAATGGATCATCAAGGAAGTAGTGCTAAATGGCCCAAGAAGAGAACTAAAGGGCTTAAAGGAGTTGCGGTGCTAAATGGCACCGGTCATGGAGCCATAGGGCTCAAGAAGTTGTAGTACTGAAACAAAATAAGAATCGGTATCGGGAGAACTTCGTTCGTCTGGGACCTCTCCATCAGTGTACAGTCCGATTCACCGCCGGGAATGACATCGCGTAGACCGCGACGATACACCACCAGTCGCGCCGGGGCTCCAGCAAACCGGATGCCCTACTCTACCGGAATCGTCGAACTGACCTCAGCACCTGACTGGTAGGCTCGCTTTCAAACTTTTCTCGCCGGGGAACTTTTCGTCGGAGTAGGCTAGATCTATCGTCGGAGACTAGACCGAGTAGTTCGCGAACCAGTCGGAAGCTCAACGAGGAAGTGGCACTGAATGACACAAGGGAACTGAAGGGCTCAGTAAATTAGACAGTCTGAAGCTTGCCGCCCAGATTGTCCTCGTAAGGGAAGAGCATTAATTCTAGACCCACAGCTAGTTTTCCTATCTTGACTACCCAAACCCGTTTCCTGAGTTTTTGGTTTTTGAATATTTTTTTTGCTCAGAATGCTTTTGAACATTTTTTCATATATATATACAAAAAAATCATATCCCCCCCCCCCCCCCGAAAAGTTTTCTTACTAGGCCACTGACGTCCATTCTGGTTAGATTCATTATCTACTCCTTCAAATTCTAGAAGAATTTCCAGACGATCTGAAATTTTCGTTTTATAAAATTGATAACACTTTTAACTTCTTCTGGTAAGTAATGCATGCAATAAAATATTCTGATAATACACAAAAAGTACACTTCAATGAAACTAACTGTCTCTCGTTCGACATTCGCGTATGTCCTTGTTTTATCACCCTTCCGATATCAACATGTTTATATACTTGGTGCAGCTCGTGGTTCATGCGTCTGCGCCATTCTCCTATCTCTATTGTGCCGCCAAGTATTGAATGTAGAATTTTTATCGCAATTACAGCGAGCTCTCGATATTTTGCTTCCTCCTCGCCAATACCCGATAGCAAATCAGAGCAACAGGGAGTATCAGTAATTTGTATAGAGTTTTTTGTTTGTCTACGGAACTTATGCCACGTAAACCATTGTTGACTATGGGACTTATGCCACGTAAACCATTGAAAGTTCTTTTCACGATCGCAGTTGCAACACGCTTTTATAACATCGTTCTCGCTTGTCACTAATCTTGGAACATATATGAATTTGTCGACAGCTTCATACCGAGACCCATTAATTTTTACCTCGGAACCAACATTGTTCGTACTGCCTTCTAATACCTTATATTTTGTCTTGTCTCAATTTAAAGTCAGTCCGATTCTCGCAGCCTCGCTTTTAAGAGGTGCAAACACGTGTTCCACTGCTCTGCAAGACCCCATGATGTCGATGTTGCCAAGCCAAGAGATCTCGTGATAATGTTTCCATTACTTTATACATCAGAGCTTGTATCGGCAATATTGAACAATAGATTAGAGAGTGCATCGCCCTGCTTCGATCCATCTAGCATAATAAACAACTTGCATGTCTGTCCAATTTTTTTTGAAGCTTGCCAGTGTCATACGAATCAGTTTTATCGGAATTTCATGCATTATCTGACACAGTGCTTTTCTTTCATTGAATCTGACGCAGCCTTGAAATCTGCGAGCAGATAGCGCTTTCGAAAAATATATTCCCAAAGTTTATCCGGAATTTGTCGCAGGGTAAAATTCTGATTCATCTTCCTTCTCGAAACCCTCTTTGTGATTCGTCCAACGGAACGGAAACAAAACACGGAAGCGTATCTTATAGACGGCATTGAGCCATAAGTCATATGAGGCCAACCACCCAATCCAAAGGCATTTCTTTTACCATCCAGATCAACTCGATCACGCAGTGGATTGGTTCGTACAGTTGGATACACAAACCTTCGCCTGTCGCTCTCACGATTAAGTGTTTTCTCGGCTGTCCTCAGCTTATCATACCGTGCCCCTTGCACGTTTGATCCCCTGTACTTCTAAGGCTTCGTAAATCTATTGCCAAGCGTCGTTCAAGTTTATTTATTTATTTGGGATCAGGGAAAAGCCCGCTGGAGCTGTTTTAACTCTCTGTCTCCAGCAGGCATAAAACCTCCTCATCTTTTATATCAACAGATAACAAACATCCAAATGATACCATTCGTCACTTATAACTACAATTAAAACTAACAGCATAATCTTAACAACTAGGAACTAGCACTAGACTACAGCTAACAAGATAATGAGCTTAGAAAGGATTTCTTGACAGCGTTACGGGACAAATGGAAGTCGAAGACATTGGAACAGCGATTAAAAAGACGACACATACTGACGAAAGGTGCGTTATAGCCATAATTTGTTCTGGCTACCGGAATGCGAAAGAAAAGATGGGTTCGAAGACTGCGATGACGAATGTCGATGTCCAAAAGTTGTAGAAGTTCGGAGCAATCGATTCGAGATTGCAGTAGATCGGCAATGAAAACGGCCTTCGAAACTTTCCGGCGTACAGACAGAAGATCGAGGTCAATAAGCTTCAGTGGGTCCCTCCATGGGAGTCGACGCTGAATATCATTTTGGTAGTAGTAGGTCATAGACTAACAGACATAACACTCGAAAACAATGCTTCGCCCGCTTTAACGGTCATTTTAAATATATTTGTAGTTGGGACTGTGGCCACATTTGAAATTATGGCGCCACTGACACATGAACAAGCATATGGGGGATAGACAACTAGTGAAAAATTGTTCCCAAACCTGGGGGGTAACCCATCAGCAAATGAGTGTTTGGGACTGTGAATAAAAGGTGGAGTTAGTGTTGTGGGAAAACTGCCGGATCGATGTTTTTTGTGGGAATTCCCTCATAGTGTTATGTCTGTTAGTCTGTGGTAAGGTGCCCAGACTACATTGCCGTATTCGAGTGTAGAGCGAACCAAAGCACAATAGAGTGCTTTTAAACAATGTATGTTGGTAAAGTTCTTAGTGACTCTGAAAACGAATCCCAACAGCTTAGAGGCCTCAGAAATAGTGTACTCAATGTGGTGCTTGAAGTTTAGTTTGGGATCTAAGTAGACTCCTAAATCTTCAACAGATGATTACCGTTTGAGAACGATTTGTGAGATATTGTAGTCGAAATTAACTTTCGAGTGTTTGCGAGTAAAAGATATAACCGAGCACTTGGAGGCGTTCAACATCATCCTATTGGCATAGCACCAATTGGTGAACACATCTAACTGGGACTGCAAGAATTCTGCGTCTTTGGCATTCCTGAAAAGCTGAAATAGTTTGAAGTCGTCAGCGAACGAAAGTTTCATACACTTTAGCAAATGGTTTAAATAGAGCAAAAATATGAAAGGTCCGAGATGACTGCCCTGAGGAACTCCCAAGCTGGCAGTAAATGGTGATGTCGTACAGCCTCCAATTTTTACTGCCATTTCACTTTCGGTTGGGTACGAGTACAGCCAATCCAGGAAGGAGCCATTAAATCCAAGCCTACTTAATTTGGAAACAGTTATCTGGTGATTAATTTTGTCAAACGCCGCGTAGAAGTCGGTGTAAATGGCATCTACCTGTAATCTTGCTTGTTAACACTGACTGATGATGGATGTGTAAGATACTAAGTTTGTAGTAGTTGACCGTTTAGGCATAAAGTTATGTTGGGTCTCGGATAATATATAGTATAGTTTCTTTGGTATGAATTGATCAATAGCATATGATACAACGTGTGTCCAAGACAAAGCAGCAGAGTTGCACTCACCATTGAATAATACATAGTATACAGTTTCAGCGGTGCTTATCTTAGTTATCTCTTATGGCCACATTTACCGTTCGTCCGTCGAGCTCTCGGGCATAATCCTCGACAGTCGACAGTCCCTGTATATGCATAAGAAAAAAATGGTTTCGAAAATCGTGAATAAAGTGCCTCGAATTTTAGAACAATCAGGTTTTTACGTTACACAAACAGGACCATCACGGTTTCCGCCATATTATTAACAAATTGATTTTCTGTACGTGAACTAGTACACAACTTTATAAATACTAATCATTAAACCAAAGGTTAACTCATGATGTTATTAATAGATTTAGGAACACTACTAGTCCACAAAATCAAAAACAGTCTGGATACTTTCACGTGAAATATTTCACGAATCTCCGAATTTTATTCATGAATCCATTCAATTTTCGTGAACTAATTCATCATTCCTAATATTTTAGTCGCGATCCAATAGTGCTCGAGAAATAGTTCACAAAATCATCAAATATTATGTATTCGTGAACTGGTTCATGATTCCTAGAACAATAGTCGCGGCTGATTATTCGAGCACGTGAAATAGTTCACAAAATCATGAAATATTATTCATTGATGCGTGAGCTAGCTCATGATTACATGACTTACCGTCTACCTTGCATGCTCGTGATATTTAGAACATATCCCTAATTATTTTGAATTTCATGCAACATGGTCCTGAAACTTTCACGTGAACTATTTCGCTCCAGCATCAGTCGTATAATCATTTTTGTTCCATGCACTATTCCATGAAATGTCACTTAGGTCCAGCTGCTAGCAACCAGTAGACCTAGAACATCGTTATTCATTTGATTAGTGATGGCTGGACAAAAAATCAAACTGTGCTGAAAAAATATGAAGAAAACGTGCAAATAAATACCGAAAAGTGTAATTAAGATCCTAAAATCAAAATCATACATCACCTTACTCGTGACAAAAATATCTAAAATCATGACTAAGATCCTGAAATCATTAACATAAATCACTTTACTCGTGATTAAAATATCCCGATGACGTGAATACAAATTACGAAAATCGTGACTAAGATTCTGCAATCATGAACGTAAATCACGCCACTCTGACAAAAAATCCGATAGTAAACTCATAAATAATCTATCACGATAACGTGATGAAGAATCACAAAATTGCGAATAAGCTCCTTCAATCATGAACATCGTTTAACTGTCGGTTGTGTGTTCCCAAATTATGAACAAGGATCATAGCCAAAACAAACATGTCGAGGGAATAACCATGGTAACCCTACAGAATATTCGAATTTAACGCCATGTATATATTCGGCGCGAACTAGTTTTTTTGGAAACACAAATAGTTTCATGAATACAAGGTTTATTATTCATAATTTTAGAAACTTGGTCATGGTTTTCGTAAATCGTTCAGTTCACGAAATCGTGATTTTTTCTCATAAATTTATGCACAGATTTTTTTTCATGCAGTCGCATGGTTCTCTCAAGCCTGAAACCAGACAGTCCTGCGCAAATCCCTTCATACCACCAGATAATTGTCCACGTCAACGAATGGTCCTCGAAAGTTTCTGACATCAGAAAAAAGTCGACCGCCACCAAAACTTGGTCGATTTTCGAACAAAGTTGCGTCATTCGGGTGGTTCCAGGGGTGGATCGATTGGTTCAACGCGATTCGAAATTGGTCGTAACATAGCTCTCATTAGTCTCCTATATCATGCCTCCACGCGAGTCTAGCTCTAATGGTGACAATTGGTCCTTAGACCGGCGACAACTGGGTGCTACAAGCCTTCTGCCGATAGTAGCAGAAAGGGGGAGGGGAACGAAAGAATCTAAGGCTTGAAAATACGAACGCTAAAATTAATAGTTGATTGGAGATCTGAAACTTCGCCTCGCGAGCATTTTTTTTCGAGAGTTGTCCTACTGGAGCTATAGAGCTATGTTCTCGGAAGGGCTTCCCGTCTGAATCACACACTACAATTGCAGATGAGACAGGCAATGGTGCCCACTAAAACACTACTTTAGGCCAATTGTAGCGGGCCGTGATTCTGAATGTGATAGGGGGAACGGGGCCAATTCGGACCTAGTAGGGGTTTATGAGCTATAGAACTGGAACGTGTCAACAGATTCACAAATAAATATTTTTTCCTGAAAGCTCTTTGCTAGATAAAACTTGGAAATAAATATATAATAAAAAGTAAGAGCTGGGCCAAAACGAATTGGCCAGCGGTCCGAATTGGGCCACTTACCCCTATTTATTGTACGGTGCAGGTATGTGCGGGCGTAGGGACTTCGCGATCGCGTGTATTATCGCGAAGGACTCGAGTATTTGTACGTTAACGTGTACGATCGCGTGTGCGTTTGTATATCGCGTGTGTTAACGTGCATGTAACTTCGCGTGTATAAATTATATATTAAAACCGTTTGCCTTTCGCATATTTACGTGTGTTATAGAATGATCGCGCGCGGACCGTGAATCTTATACTTAATTTTTCGTGTATGGTTCAGATTCTAGAATAAAGTGAGTTCATCCATATCACTACAGGTCCCAGTCATGTCGCCATGGCACGTGTTGTCCAATTGATATGAGAGCTTTCTTTTTAATTGATTCAATTGAAGGCATAGACCTAGACTTCTGGAATCGAGGATAGAGACTTTCGGACGTGACCGATCCATGATCGCGCGATTGAAGGGAACTGTAGGTTCACGCTTGAGACTGCGTTTGAATGTTTATAAGTGCTGAGACGTTCCTATTATTACCGGGATGTTATCATGTCTGCGAGAGCGCAGGTGTAGGTTGCGTGGACGGCCGCAAAAGGCTCAAGCATTTGTATGTTTGTTTTTCGCGTGTATGTGACTTCGTGTGTATAAATTCTATTTTTATGACGCCATGGATATTAAAATAGTAGCAGTTTAGTTTAGTGGATTTGAGCATTATATTTTTGATTGGTCCACCTGAAAGCATTGGACTTATGCTACTAGGGCCCAGAATGCGGGTTTCCGGGGACGAAATCGATTCATGATCGCGCGAACACGGTAATTGGAGGTTCACTCTTGAGACCACGTTTGTTAATTTATAAATGCTAAACCGTTCACTTAGTCACCGGGCTATTATCCTGTATGCGACATCGTGGATGTGGTTGTGCGTGGATGATCGCGAAGGACTCGAGCGTTTGTATTTTGACGTTTTTGTCGCGTGTGTAGTATGTATGTAACTTCGCGTGGCCACATTATTTTTATAAGCGTGTGGCCATTCGTATGTTCGCGTATTCTTCAATGATCGCGCGTGGACGTCTTGTCTAGTTTTTACCCCAATTGATCCAACTGAAGGCATGCATTTGGACTGCTAGAATCAAGGGTAGAGACTTCCAGACGTGACTGATTCATGATTCCGCGAGCGGTGGGTTGATGCTAGAGACCGCGTTAGTAAATCTTTTCCTTTTCGAGTGAACGTGTACTAACTGAACAACTACATAATAAACTATGCTTAACAAGCCGCATCGCTTGCTTGGAGCGAATCCTAGCCCATATACCCTTCTAAACCACCAACTCCACGCCCCCACGGCATCCATAGAAGAGTCTGACGAGTCGTCATCCTTCTGCTAAGCAGGTGGAGCATCAACACTTTCCGTCTACCTTATTCTTTATCCTTCTCCGTGGACGATGGGGGCGGCCGGCAATGGTGGTCATCATGTTGCTTAAGTTTAAATATTGGTCGGATTCGTATGAACTCCTACTTACCATTTCCCAAGCAACTCTTATTAGATAATCAGCAGACAGTGAATTCTGTGCGCAACGAAATTCCGCAGACATTTTCACATAAAACACACATAGTTTGAAGAACCGCACATAGCCTATTATCTAGGTATTGAGTAATGTCATATTTTTAACACCATTTCCCCACCTGTACGTATCGCAATTATGATGTGACTGATGCTGCTGCTAATGTTGTATAGATCAGTGATCCTCAACCTGGGGTCCTCGGACCCCTAGGAGGCCGTGAAGGCGTTGCTGGGGGTCCGCGAAGAAAAATATTTTTTCCGAATGCAGATTGAAATTTTAAGTCTTGTTTCTTATCAAACTGAAAATAACATATAGATAGCATATAAAATCGATATTTATCTGAGAGGGTCCGCAGCAACCCAGGATAATTTCTAAGGGGTCCATGGTACGAAAAAGGTTGGGAACCGCTGGTATAGATGATACAGCTTTCATGACTCCTAGAATTTAGCAAGCCCTACAATCGACAAATAACACGCAGACATTGCCTGATTGTGTTACGTAAATTACCACCTGTGATGGAATTATCTAAACCGGATAATCTTATAACGTTATTTTGGTAACACGTCAAAGAATGATCAAAAACGAGCCTAATCTTATCGCCCATTGTTGAGGCGTATCAGGAGAATAAATGTACCCGAATGATAACCGACGTTGGCTAAGGAAACACTTAGCGTAACGTCGATGCATTTTTGAAGTTTTAGCTTGGGTTGCATAAAACTCGTCATAATACTCACACTTACAAGAAGGTTTTATCAAATAGGAAGCTCTCGATGGTAATAGTTTCCGGTAAGTCTTTCAAATTAGGTAATTATGGGTAGGGTAGGGTAATGGACCTACTGTTTCACTGTTCCTATTATCACCCAATCCAGTTTGAAGTCGTTGCTCAGAGCAGCGTCTGCATCCTAGCACTAGGGGTTTGCTCAGAAACACAAAGAGTGTTTCCGTTTTTTGGAGAAAGCATCAATTCGGCGCTAGCTGTCACTAAGTTTGTGTCGGATTTTGATGAGAAGTCTGTCGAAACGCAAACTCCATAACTAATTTGGTTATAGGTTTTGTGTTCTCAACCCGCAATGATTGTTCTAAACAATTTTCTTCTATGTTCAGAAAAAAATCGTTTTTGCCTAAATTTTACTCTACTAAGTAGAAATATAGCTTGTTGTTTTATATCTAGATATGCTGCATTCATGTAGCCTTCATATTTTCAACAAAATTGTTTAACATTATCAATAACTTTACTGAAGACGCCACGCCTCTTGCTATTTTTAAAGAGTTACTTCTCCATAATTATCTCTAAGCGATTTTATCACTAAAATTTTTATATCAAAGTATGACGGCGCTGGTGGTTGAGTGGTAAGCGTGACCGCCACTCATTCCAATTTGCCTGGGTTCAATTCCAGCCGAGGTCGTTGAGATTTTTCTGAGGTGAAAAAATCTGTGGTCACGTCTTCCTTCGGAAGGGAAGTAAAGCCGTTGGTCCCCGGTCTATGAGTTTGGTGGATCGATATCTAGTCCAGATAGTGAAGTCACCTCTTTGGCGTCGGTAAAGAAGAAGTGATCCAACTTCTACACTCTTACTAACAAAAATATGCTCCTCCTGTGATACTTGTAGAGTGCGCAGTAGCATATACGGTCTCTAGCAAAAGCAAGTATCGGACTAACCATTCCTTCCCTTTCCTTCCGCGATCTATGTTCGGGCCTGGTCGGCGCCGGTATTGATCAATACTTTAGGATTACCAGGAGTTGCACATTGAAAGATGTTTCGCTATTCCCAAGCATAATTATCTACTTATTCTCTTTGCAACTTCAGCTAGTCCAGATCGATAACGGAGTAGCAGCGACGGGTGGTCGCACAAGCTCAAGCTCAAAATTTTTATATCTAAGTATGCACTATTTTATGCTGGAAAGCTTCTCGCACGTATCAAATCTTCAAAGTTAAGGATTTTTAAATTATGTGATCTTGAGCGTCGCAAATTTTTTTCGAACATTTACCTTACTTTAAAAGATCGCATTCTTTGATATCATTGCCATATTACGCAAGAACATAATCTATAGAGATTTGAAAACTGTTGTTCATGTTGTTTGTAGCCTTGAACGACATCTGTTAGACTACTTATGTTTCTGAATTTTCAATAATTTATCAAACTCATATTAAATTTCAGCATTTTCCAAAAAAAAATTCCGATTTTCATCAAACCCCCCCCCCAACCAAATTTCTGGCTATGCCACTGCCGCATGCCCATTTTGTACTACACATCTAGAAAAAATAATGTAAATTTACGTCTCCTGACCCTGACATATACAAGCATCAAAAATGACTTCCTTTTATGTTTGATTTTAATTTTACATGACGTTTAATTTCGTAAATCATGTAATTTTACTCCATATACAGCGTTTGTTCTAAATGGTAGAAAGTGTAATTTTATGTCATGCACATGTCAAGTATATGTTTCATGTAAGATTAAACGGAACAAGGTTTCGTAAATTACGGTTTGTTGAATTGTGTCATGTTTGCAATAACGTCAACGATAAAATTTAGAGATTTTTGGTGTGTATGCTTTGCTGGCTTTTCGAATGAGCAACATCTGGGCTATGTCACCCGGACGGTGGGATAAGCGGGAGACGCCATGAATTTTCGGTTTTGTTGGCATAAACCCGAATGAAAAATGCGGGTGCCAGTGTTAGAGTTAATAATTAATTATCTAAACAAGATCATCTTCTCAAACAACTTTCGGATACAAGACAGCATTGCAATATGAGTTGTTGTCGGAGGCTGGTTTGCCTGGTGGTCTCCAGTCACGTTGGACAATGTTTCTCTCAAGAAACTTATTACATTATTTCTACAAACGTCTCTTTGCAGAGTGTGGCAGATTATTCAAAACAATTTGAATTTGATTCTGTCTGGCCCAGGGTCATTATTGTTACATGATAAGCAAGCAAGTGACAACTCCACCATCGAAAAAGGTGTCTCGTTCGCGTTATCGCGAGGGGACGCGGCGAGGTTGATCTTCTGTTCCGGAATCTGGACAAACCTTGGTATAATCGAATATCCAGCGATTTGAATATTCGTCGCTCACGTTAGTACTTATTCGGTTTCGCATAAGCCAGGCTTTGCCTCAAAGAGTGCGCATCGATGTTTCCTTCGTTAGTACGTCAACGAACTGACGCCAGTAGCTACGTTTATTGGCTTCCATCAAACTCTTTATTTACGTGTCTAACATCGCGTACTGTCGATAGGTAGCGGGTAGCCCGCCCTCCCGAAAGGTCTTATACGCGGCGGCCTTCTCCGCGTACACGTATGAGCACTCTTTTTCCCTCCATGGGTCTGGATGATGCCCGCGAGAGTTCGCGTCTGGTAAGCGTTTAGTCTGAGCTTGAATCGTGGTATCGATAATCAAGTCAGCCAGAAATCTGTACTTGTATTCGGGGGACCTGAACTGTTAGCAATAGTAATTACCATTGGCAGATGGTCGCTGCCGTGGCGATCAGTCACTGTTGGGGTTCATCAGAGTCACATTCGTCAGTACGCTGGATATGTTATGTGGATTTCCCTCATAGTAGACACTCTTTTCAACATCACATCCACAGGAATCTTCCACATGATTTCCACAACGAACCTTATTGCTACAATAGAGGGCTGTGTGTCCCAGTTGTTTGAAATTAATACAGTTAATGCCCCACGGAACAAAAAGGCGAACAGCTAGACGAAGCTTGTTAAAAAGGAAATAGTTAGCTAGAGCAGACCCAGCGAAGGCAGTTGACATGTGTCCTCTTCCAGTCGGATGCGCCTGTTGCTGAATGCAAACATTTGCAGTCCAGTATCTTCTAGTATCTGGCTGAAGCATGGGGTAGTAGATCCGCCCTATTCAAACTCGTATCGGAGACGACCCCTTCACATTAAACACGGTTAGCTGGAATATATACTCTGTACTCCATTGTAAATTTCCCTGCTTCGCACTATTTACCACCACCCGAAGATTATCAGGTCGTATTTTCCATAATTCCGTCACTGCAGAATATCGTTCCGTCACAACTATAGAAATCTGCAATAAATTCAAACACTTTTTGTCTTTGGCCTGGGAGAAGACCACGCGAGGCCCGGTGGCGGAGATTGGCTATACCGTCGATTTTCTTTCGATATCCAGCTTACCTTATGACGTACCATTGCACAATATTTTGCCTTTCTCAATAGAAAGGTATTGCAACTGCTCTGAAAACCGACTGTTTAACCGAGGCCGGAGGGCCGAGTGACATATACCATTCAATTCAGTTCGTCGAGTACGGCAAATGTCTGTGTGTATGTGTGTTTTTTCTCAGAGATGGCTGAACCGATTTTGATAAATCAAATGAAAGGTATAACGTTCCCATAGGCTGCTATTGAATTTCTAATGGATCCGACTTCCGGTTCCGCAATTATAGGGTGATGAGTACGAGTTCCGCAATGAATGTAAAAAGATGAAAAATTTTCCAAAACGTGACCACAACTGCTTCGATTTGTAGTATTAGGTCACTAACAGCCATTCAAGGTCTCTTTGGCCACATTAGCCACCATCATCGGTTCCGGAAGCCGCGGTGGAAGTATCCATATTCAGAATAACGGTTATATCGTCTGCTCGGAAATTGCTAGGCCGTTTTGACCGAACTTAGTTTCAAATTAAAGGTGTTGCGTCCCCGGAAACTGATATTAAATTTCATCCCGATCTGAGTTCCGGAGTTACGGGTTGTGGAGTGCAGTCACATAGAAAATTCCGATTCAAACCGATACCGCGATGAATGCAAAAATGTAAAAATTTGGCTAAAATGGATGCCAAATAGCTTGCATTTGCAGTTCTAGGTTACTGACGGCCAACCGGAGTCTCGTTGACCACATTGACCACCATAGACGGTTCAGGAAATGCCCGAGGAAAGTGCCAATCTTTAGAAATTAACAAACTCACATCATTTAGGACTGGTGGTATCCAACGGGGGAAAACGATCGGAAATGGTGAGTGAAGCTAAGCAATCATGTGAAAAAAATTCCCCCAGAGGCGAGATTCGAACTCGTAACCATTGAGACTCCGGCCCAATGCACTAACCCTTATGCTATCCCTGGGTATGGTGACATCCCAGAAAGAACATATGATTATCCCACTGTCGACGGTGATCGTACCGTAAACAAGGTATTGGCACTTAAGTCAAAAGATCAAAAATTGAATTATTAGTTTAAACTCACATCAGTTTCCTGAAAATAGTTGGGCCAAACTTAGTCTCAAATGATAGTTGTATTATCACCTCAGATGTCTATAAAATTTCGTACGGATCGCTTATATGGTCCCGGAAATATAGACTGAACCGTCCGGTCACATATGAAATTCCCGTATAAGCCGGAACTCAAACATTTTTTTCAAAGGGAGGACACCAAGAAATTTCAGAAATTAAATTTGTATTTTTGATGCCAAACATCTTTAAAATGCATGAAACGTCGAAATTTTATGTTGCCTCGAAAAAAAAATGTTTTTTGATGAAAATCGACTGTTTTTGGGACTTTGCCGATATTTCACCTTTTTGTTTTATAAATGAAGGCTATGCAATCACTGTAAAAATCGACTTCTCAACCGAGGCCCGGAGGGCCGACTGTTATATATTATTCAACTCACACAATTTTCTCAGAGATGGCTGAACCGATTTTCACAAACTTAGTTTCAAATGAAAGGTATAGCGCTCCCATAAGCTGCTATTGAGTTTTTAGTTGATCTGACTTCCGGTTCCGGAGTTACGGGTTGAAGAGTGCGGCCACACAGCAAATTCCCATATAAACTGGTACAACCATGATGTCCAAAATATGTACAACATATTAAAATTGGTGCAACATTACTCTAGTTTGCGGTTCTTGATCACTAATGATCAATCAAATCAGCTTTGACCACATTGGCCACCTATGACAGTTCATTATGCCTCCGGAGAACTTGCCAAGTTTCTAAGCTAATATTACACCTATTCCCCAGCGATTTTTCTGCAGATTTTAACAAAAACTTGATTTCAAATGAAAGATACAGTAATGCCATTGATTGTTGCTGAATTTCATTCGGTTCTGACTCTTGATTCCGGAGTTACAGGTTGGTTAGTAAGGTTGCACTGGAATTTCCCACATAAATCGATACAATTGTAATATCTCAGAGGCTAAAACTATTGAAATGGTCACCAAATTACTTCGATTCGCATGTCTAGATCACTGATTACCAATCAAACATTCTTGGAATACATCTATCGACGATTCCGGAAGTCCCAGATTCCCTTGGCCTTAAACCTTCACCACTCCCATCCCATTGGACCACCCTCACACCCGCATTTCCTGAACCCTGAAAATTTTCCCCAACATACTTGAACTACTTTTCCTCAATACACTTGAACTACTACATTTGGTTGATAGTTTCCTGTAGATATACCTAGTTTCCGTTTCGTTTGTACGAGTAGGTTCCAGTAAAAAACGCAGCATCATTAACACAAAATCATTTATTAAATTTATTCCAAATACTCTACTACATGCATACATCATACGGGCGATCCTCTAAGGGCTTCCATAGGGGGTCATTGGAAACAGGTAATTGGCCAACGTGTACTTCAAGGTACGTTTAATTTCCTGCAGCTCTTCCGAATCGTTATCGGAAATTCGCGGCAGGTCGGCACCACCCAACATGTTGGGGATCACAACTGCAGTTGCATCCTCCGTCAGATTGCGAGTAATGCTAACCATCCGCCATGGATCGGCATCTCCGTTGGTGAAGTGCGTTAGACTGGACCCAGGAGTGGCACCACCGAAGCGGTTATTTGCACGATCGACACCACGGGCCATCGATTCGCTGGTGATCCAATTGCCGAAGATTCGGCGACACATTTCAATGTACAAATCTATCTTGACACGATCACCGAACGGCTGGAAGGCAGAATCAGTAGTGAAGAACCAACCAAACTCAGTGCATTCCTGATACATCCACTGTCGGGCGCCTTGTTGGTTGAACGAAGATTCCCAATCAGAGTCTTGGAAAATTTCCACAGCCACATCTGGATCCGACACTACACATCCAATATCAACGGCCCACTTTGTATTGAACCAGTTGGCAAACGCATCGACGGCGGTTTCAGCGTCAGGTTCGGTTATATCTCCGCACACTTCGGTGAAATCAGCAAGACTAGAATGAAGGTAGAATTAGCAGTGAAGCTGAATACAAACTAACTGCTGAACATACTCTTGATTGCGAAGTGTGTAGATCTCTACCGACACCATCAGGATGAAGAAGAAGTACTGCACCTGGAAGGTGTTTTCCGGATCAATCTGCGTGCAGATATTGAACTTCTCAAACAGTAGGTCAGATCTGCCCAGGTCGATTAGATTTTGCATGACGTGGAATGCCACAAAGATTTCATTATAGCATTGCTGGCTTCCATGGAGGATCAACGAGTCTCCCCAAGCTTCCGAAAAGTCCTGGAAGTTCAGGACAGCATGCAGGTAACCACTTGAAGACCAAGCCGCATGACCCAGATGGGGATATCTGATTCGGAACCAAGCAGCTAACGCACCACCCAACTCGTTACCAGCAACCAGAACTCGAGCAGTTTCGTCCTCCAGGACTTCGCGCTTCAGATAAGTGACGAATTCAGCCAAATCCGCCAAAATCTGATCTGCGCTCAACAGGCGAAGATGCTCAGTGCTCAGGTCCCTAAAATTAATTGTCACTTAAAAAGTACACGTAACGTAAACGAATAAAACACAATCCTACTCAGTGACTCGACTGCTGCCGTAGAACCGCGATTCGAACGCAAACACCGCGCCGTTCATCTCTCGTCCCATCTCGTAGATAAGCGTTGAATCATCGATCATCTCCGGAACAATCGGACGATTTCCTCCCAAAAAGATCAAAATAGGTCCTCCTGGCAGGTAGTAATCTGTCACGGATAGGTAACGTAGCGTCCATTCTTCCGTGTTTTGATTATTGAAGTGGTCAGTTCGGGTGGTGAAAAAGTTCTCGATCACCACTTTTTTGTTCGGGTCGGCGCTTGCTGTCGGCTTGCGTTGCGGCATCCGCATATGTCTCGTTAGCATCTGATGGATGAGCTGCCGGTTAGCTTGCATGTTTGGCTCGGAACGGTGGACCCCAGCGGCTACCGCGGCCACCAGGACCAGTGCAATGAGGACAATTGTCCGCATTATGTGGTTTCTGGAAAATAAAGCAAAAGGATGCATTGATAAAAAGGTGAACTAATCACGATGTGTACTGCAGATAGGTTTAGCTTCTTCATTTGAGTCTTAAGGTTCAACAGAGAACACCGCAATAAGCGGCCACCTTGAAAATGAATCAATTGTGTTCGGGGCATTAGTAGAGTATTGCTGATTGATTTTCGTGAAGATTTTTCCAACGGTGTGTAAAAAACTGCTTTTTTCGCTTTCAAAGATGGATGTTTTTCCAAGCTTTCTCAGTTGCACCTTAAGCTAATCTTAATTGGCACCTTACTAGGGGGTAATCCACGTAGTAAATCATTGGAATCGTGATTTGTCTGACAATAATGATAACTAAGTACAGTCGAAGCTCGATTACTGTGCCACCACCATGCGCCGTTGGGCCCCGTTCAAAATAAACTCGGACATAACTTTGATAAAAATTTATTCGATGTACAGTGAAAGTGAACTTCTGCTTGAAAGTGCAAAGATAGTGCAAAACCAGTGCATTCCACTACACCGGTGCGCATCAATCGAAAAGCATATTACATTTAGTAATAGTCTGCTGTATATAACGCCATCTAGCACCTAAAACACAAGCAAATTTCCTCAATTAAATTGTCGAAAACTTCTATGCAAACTTAGCTCGTTGGTTCGGGTCGTTGGGCATGTCCGATTTGGTGCAAATATGGAGCAGATACTGTTGGTATGACTGGGATGAGCCGAAAGAATGAACCCCCATTCTTGTCCCGCTATTCAACACGTTTTACTTTCACAGAAAATAGTTAATAATAATCTTTGGCGACCATTTTTGAGTATTGTCTCCGCGTTAAGAATTTTAAGGCTGTGGCCCTTTTGGCGAATTTTTTAAACTTTTGGTTAAAATTTAACAGTTAAACCACGAGAACGACCCATTTCAACTATTGGCAGAGTAATAGTTATTTGGCATCAACAGTTGTGAAAACCATTCATAAGCAGAGGTATAAGCATTTGTCAATTTTTTAAAATTAGTTTTTTGCTTGAAAAATTAAATGCGTAAACCTCAATGAGATACAGAATAATGATTCCACCTTTTAGCACCATTCGTAAAAAAAAATTAACAATCGTACTGTTCAATTCAACTTTAACCAGTGGACGGGCATAGCGTAGTTGGTAAATCGATTGCCATGCACTTAGCTCACCTGGGTTCGATTTTCGATTCTCCCACGTAGGATTAGAAATTTTTCAAAAGTGATTTTTCTAACCCGAAAAGAGGCGAATGCCCCTAAGGTGAAGGTAAATCGAAAAGGATTAATCGAACACGTCGCTGTTGAAGCTGAACATTTTTTTCCTTTTCCATTTCCTTTGATCGGTCGCTACTTTTTACTACTCCATTCCCCAAATATAAGATTCATCCCTCATTTGCACGACGTGCCAACCTCGTGCCTAAAAGGGATGATAAACTCCCTGGTACTCCCATGGATATAATTGATAATCCCAAAATAAGCCTTCCCTTCGGTTCTTCCAATACTCCGCGCATAAAAATATCCATCCAGTTCAAATTGACCCTGGGCAATATACTTCCGCCTGAACTCGAAATAACTGCATAGTTTAGAGATCTTAAGGGTGCTGATTGCCTAACCATTTTGCTTACAGCGAGCGTTCTAGTATACGTATCTGCAAAGGCAGTGGAGATCGATGGGGTTGCATCGGAAAAGGGACTGATGTGCAAAGACCTATTAAAGTACGGGATCGGCTGCTTTGAGAATCCATCATTTGAACATGTGAGTATTCCGGAATGCAAGAAATTGCATTTATCCAAACTTGCGGAAAATTAGTCTACAACCTATTCTCTGTCAGACTCGCATCAGATGACTTTCGCCGGTTCTTCTTTTTCTATGTCCCTGTACCGCCTTTACTAATGTGCACACTTGGCCAGGGCCAGGGGCCCCGGGATTTAGGAGGCTTCGAACTTATTGCTGAATTTAAACTTATTCGGCTATATTCTAAATAAATTGTTTATAAATCTTTAGAACTTGGGTATAATGGCTCAATGTCGCACATTGCGCAGTATCCCATGTGATCAAGGCGTTTCAAAAGCACCAGACCAAGTCAAGTGAAGCTAGCGGTAAGAAATGGGGCCCCAAGTGGTCTTAAGACGCCCCTGCTATGTCCTCCTTGATAAGTTTCGTTTACACGTCTACTTGTTTGTTCCACGGGCAATGAATAACAGCAATTGAAACAGTTGGGCCAAACAGAGCATGAGAATGACTCTTGCGGCAGAGAATCTGAAAGGATTATATACAACGAGAGCCCTCCGCGTGCTCTTTAATCGTGCCCTGCGTAGAATCAGCACGAGGATAAAATTAAGTACTCTCTTACTCCCGCTTCAAGCACTCTTTTGCAGAAACGCCAATGAAAGCTTTGTTACCTGTCCTTTCCGCAAATTACTATGCGCTTTTGGCTCATGTTGATCATGAGCCTGATGATCCACACGAAGGAACATCTTTTATTCACCCGGGAGAGTACAGGAAGAGGAGAAATCTTTCCTCCCTAGACTTCCTCGTAAGGGTCTTCTTTGAGAGAACGCCAACTAAAACTAATGAATTCAATGGAAGTGTTGCCAAAATAACTTGCTTCTGGGTTCGAGAGTACCTATTATCAAGAACTCCAAGTGTCTACCATTCAACGAGCTGTAGATGGTTATAATGGGACAAAAAATATTTCACATTGAATTCTTACGAAAGATTTGTATTACTTTCCTCCCTTAGCTAAAAACAAGACCAAAAACAGCCAACCTTTTATGAACATCAAAACAACTAATTTTTGGTCAATAGCATCTTCGGAGAAGTTAACGGATGCAATATGCTCATTCATTTGATATTGTGTTTTCGCAGATTAATCCCCCTACAAGCGAGATATTTTCATAAATTTTCTTTGTAGTGATTGTATTGTATTCATTGTTCTTACTTTTGCGAACAACTTTACTGAAGACATCCAATATCTATCTCGAAGTTATTGCGCGTTGTTTGTAGATTACCATTTGTCACCTATTTATTGTTCTATATAGTAATGCTTCGTTTAAGTAAGCCTTTTATTTCAATATAACGGAAAAGGATGATACAAGAATATTTTTCGCATTTCGTTTTTCTATCTACCAACGTTAGAAATAATCACCGAAGAAAAATAATTTTGGCGTCAAATGCTCCTTGAAGCCATTATGAAGAATTTACTATTCAAACCAATTTAGATCGAGACTAATGCCTTCAGCAATGCCTTCGAGATTACTATAACAAAACCACTTTGTTGAAGACATGAATGTTTCATGTGTTCAGGGTATCGAAATAGTTTAGGCTTTTGTGAAAAAAACCTTTAAAATAAGTTATGATATTTCTGTTTATGATAAATCTTTTCTGCTGTTTATGAACAATAAAATCCACATTTTTTTTCCAAGGTTTAAGTTTGTTAAGCTCACAATAAAAGATTATTTAAAAGCTTATTTAAGAGCTTAAGAACATTTCATAGATATTGTTATACAGTTCGATATGCTCCTTACATGTAGTATTCATACCTTCAACAAAATTGTTTTAAATGACAGTCTCAACAAATTTGCTATAGACACGACGTTTGTACTATAGTTTTGAAAAATTTATTCGCTATAATTAATTATTCAAATAATTATATCAGAAGATGCACTGTTTGTTGTTCGAAAACTTCTTCAGAGTTTTAAAACTTCAACGATGACGCTTTCGGAATTATGTCATTTTGACGGTGTGTTCAATTTTCATCAAACCTCCACCAAACTGAATTTCTGATTACACCACTGACTCCAAATAAGTAACAAATAAAGTCGCTATAGTTTATATATTTTCTAATCAAGAACGTTTAGGAATTTTCATCATTTTCTCTAGCCAATATTACAAACATTTCGTGCAAAAGAACCGCTGCTGCCCGAAGCCAAATTCGCTAGATTTTCTGACCAGCGAGCAGTCTGTGGACTAGCTCTAGTTGTCCCATACTGATTTGAGTGTTTCTGCGAGTCCTGCAAACTGTCCTATCTGCCCTTGTATGCAAAAGTCAAGTAAACGCCATCGAGTATATTTTTCAGGAAATCACTGCTTTCATCACTATGTTTTTCATGCTTCAAAAGTCATTTTTCATTTTTATTTGAAGTCACTTATACTGAAAGATGCAAATTTTCGTAGCGAACTTAGAAATACGAAAGATTGAAATTTGACCAAAGTGGCGTTTACGTCACTTTTGCATACAGGGGCAGTTATGCAGCATGTGTTATTAAAAACATCGCGAAACATGATGTTGTCAATGTTCCAAAGAGAGAGGGTAAGAGTTATAAGAAATACACACTGTTAGGTGGATTCAAATCGGTTTTGTTTCTACATTTTGGATGTTCCAGTGAATTGTCGTCATAAATTTACATGATAATATATGAAATTCAATTTTTTTCATACTCCGGTAACAATAATTATTCAAGGAAATTTAGCGTCAAAAACTTTTTACGAAGAATGCAAAACTCGTGTTTCAAGTATTTTAAATTAGTTATAACTTTGAGAAAGGTTTCCGCTTTAAGGTTCAAGTTACCTTTTTTAAGCATGTGTTAGAATTGAACGCTTGGTAGTGTGCGTAGGAAAATTTGTGCTCAGCTTTGCCACCGGATTATCCATTTAAACCTTTTTAAAACTCTAAAAGAAGAATATCAGTCGATTTATTAGATCATCACGATTCAATTCATGCAAAATACCTGCTGGAAAAACCATCGGCTTAGCTAAATGGTGCTTTTGAAAAAGTGGCTGTGGTTTTTTCATTGCGCAGTTGTGTTGCGTACCCCAGCTCGGTGTGGTAGTGTGATAAAAAATCACAGCCACTTTTTCAAAAGCACCATCCAGTTAAGCCGATGGTTTTTCCAGCAGGTATTTTGCATGAATTGAATCGTGATGATCTAATAAATCGACTGATATTCTTCTTTTAGAGTTTTGAAAAGGTTTAAATGGATAATCTGGTGGCAAAGCTGAACACAATTTTTCTTCCGCATACTACCAAGCCTTGAGGTAACTTGAGCCTTAATGTCACTGTGTTATTAGTTATACTTTAAATTTACACTTTTTCAAAGCTCGAGCATATTCAAAAAGATATATTGCTATATTAGTACAAGTTTGTCCAAAATACCACCTAGAAGAACAGTGAAGAATTGCTATCGTATAGGGTCCGGCACTCGAAGTGTAACCAACTTCAGACCGTTCGCGCAGCTGTCGCACTGACGTTAGCTGTCTGTAAACTAGTTAAATAGTCGTTCGGAGTATTGTTTACAAGTGTACAAAAGCATTTTGCCAAAAGTGAACGCAAAAAAATTATCTGTGATGGAGTTCAAAAGAAGGAGTTTCTTCGCTTAACCGAAAGCTGTTAAATACCGAACATCGTGCTTTCTGTTTTTTTAATTTTTCTTTACAAATTGAGCAATTCGTAAACTCTCAAAACGATAGGTTGCCCACACACTTAGAAAAAATGAAAATAACATTTGACGTAAACAACATTACGCCGTATTTTGCTGTCTAATAATGGAATTTTACATGTTTTGAGATGTGAAATAAAATAGAGAGATGAGATGTGAAATAAAATATTGTGTCTCTTTTGATGTAGAACTCGGTTGAATGGAGATGGGGACTTATGAATAAAGTGCTTTTTTACATGTTCTTGAATGTTAATTGAAGTGAATTGTGCGCTCCGTTTATGCGCATCTTGTGAGATGTAAATATTTTTAAGTGTGCACCGTTCATATGAGAATTAGAATCATCTATCAGAAATAATAGTTTGAGCCGCTGTAATCGCAGATGAGCGCTCTCCAATCGTTTTAATCGAGCCTGGCGTCAAAGTAAATGCGACATATTATCGAGAATGCATTCTGGAGGCTGCTTTAAAGCCGTGGACAGACAAACATTTCGGTCGCAACTTTTCAACAAGACTCTGCACCGTCTCACAAAGCACGAGTGAACAAGAAATGCCTGAAAACCGATGTTCCGAAATTCATTTCGGCCACACAATGGCTCTCGAATGCACCAGATGCGAATCCAATGGGTCATTTTGGAGAGCAAGGTCCGAAGTAAAAATACACCAGCTTCAAGACGCTGAAGAAAGCTATTGTCCATGAGTGGGCCAAAACACCGGCACATCAATTTCGAGCAGCTTACGATTCGTTCTTTAACCGTTTCAAGGCCATAGTTATGGTTAAATGTGGTCGTATTGAGCAAAAGTGAATTATTTCCGAATTTTTGAATATTTTTACATATACTGCACTTTATTGTAAATAAAAAGAGTTATTTGAACCGAATATATGGCCTTTTCAATTGGCTACACTGCGAGTGCCGGACCCTGTAGCAAGCACTTTTTGAGCCTCACTCCAGCATTTCAAATGAATAAATATATAAACAATTTGAAATTATGCTGTCAAAGTTTAATAATAATCTAGACTAGACTTAACATGCACATAAATTTCACCTGTCGCAAAACATTTCAATATTGCAAAGTTAATTAAATTTTCTAAATTACCCTATTCGATGAAGAAGAAGACACTATCCAAAGCTCTCAAAAAAATCTATATATTTCTGATGGAATTAATAGTCATACTACCTGAGAGCATTATCGCAAAGTATCAAAGCTTCACTCCGATTAACTCGAGTAATCACTTTTTTGTAGAAATTAAGCTTGAACCACCGAAATTATTGAATAAGACGTTTAAAAAAATCAAACCACTTATACTTAAAAATCGCCCTTTTTCTGTGAACATGGTGATTTTAATGCCTAACATTGAAATTTTTTAAACTTCGTTAAAAAAAAATCACAGGGTTCCTGGATCAAGTGGTCGCCTAAAGAGCAGACACCTCAATAGTTTACTTACTGCGAAGTATCCACATAAATACATCTCGCTGAATCGACTAGTATGTTGAACACAACTCCCATTCATGGGACCCATTCATAATTCGTCGCTGTTGTGCTATCTTATGACAAACGCCATTTTGTGGTAAACTGAGTTAGATATGCCACATTACTTGTCTAAAAAATCTCTACAAAGTGGCGTTTACAGAATTTTGACATTCTGCTTGGTTACTGAGATATAGCAAAAAACGCGCGGAAATTTTTCTAATTTTTTGCTTCAAATGACTGTGTCTGTGGATAGGCTCAAATTATCGTGATGTATAAGATATTTTTACATGTAAAACTATTTAAGAAACACATGAATTGTGCAACACACGAAAGGTACGAATTATGAGAAAAATACAATTTAAGTTTTAAGCTGGAAATATAGCTTATTTGGCAACACTGTAACCAAAAATAACTATTTTTTCTAGATTTCCTGACTCATTTCCTTCAAAATTCATCTCACCGATTGTTTATAGACCAAATGAAGCCAAATATATGAATAAAAGTTAATAATTGATGATTTTTTTCTATGGAAAATTTTCCATGCACGATTATGACACGCCATACAAATTTTGTCATCAATACACGCCTATGACATGTGGCCTGTGTTAAGCCAAAGAGAACCAAGAGCCATTTTGAGGTGTATGCTCTAAAATCGCTATAGCATCCAATGTAACACTAGGAACTTCAATATCTATTATTTTTTGGGAACTCAAATAGCTAACGAAAGCAAGTAAGTGTTCTTTAACTTTTATGTGAATGCTAAGTTAGCGCAAAATGAATTTTGGCACGAAAAATACAAGAAAAAAATCATGGCGCTCAGTTCGGTTTGGCTTAACGCAGGCCATGTGTGAGTGCGACTTTTGTTTACATTTATAGTAAAAACTCGCAACATAGTCAACTGATCTTCGTGATATTTGAGAGATTAATACAGAATAGATAGAAGCATCAATTGTCTTCTTTGAATAGTTTATACCTTTTACAAGTTTTAAGATATTCAATCTCAAACCTTAAAAATCGTTTTTCTCGAAATGTGCAAAATGGCACTTGTCATAAGACAGCACAACAGCGACGAATTAGCAATACGAGATACACAAAAAAATCAAAGTCTACGCAAAACTTTTGCTAAACTTCTCCGTCCCCCATGAATCTGCGTGGTTTATGAACGGCCCTTGCATCGCCACAATGTTTTTGAGGAAACGTTTTTTTTGCCAAATCAACCTTACTCTCCCCTTAAGCGTACAGTAGCAATTGCAGAAGTTTTTTACGGAGATTTTATAGCACATCAAGATGAAAGTAGGTGTTTTTCTTAACATAATCTTATTTCCTTCTTAAGAAAATATATTCATTATTATTTTGTCTCTATCTGTTAATTTAACCTCTACTAACCACATATCAATACCTAAGAAGCAAATAGTTATCGGACCAAATGCACCAATCGTTAACCTTCCATTTCATGATGTTTTTAGTTTGTGATATTCTCACAGAAATAGAGATTCTATCGACACAGAGAGGGAATTGCAGGCAAACTTAAAGTTAGGTAGGGGAACATGGGGAGACTTGTCCAAGCGCAAGATTCTATTTTTGGCTATGATGTCTTCTATTCGATTCTTAAAATTTTCTCAACAATATTTTTATACTTGTTTCGATCCCTTAAGTTAATTTTACAAGTTTTGAATCCTTTTCTTATAGAAAATATTCCGTAATTAATAAATTTGCATTAAATTTTTTTTTCAAACTTTGTATGGACATATCTACTCGACTACTAATTACTATTAAACTACTATTCCTTATGAAGCAGTGAAATGATTTTACATAAATCGGAACATTGGAATAGTTGTTACCAAAATTTGCACGACATTGAACGCAATAACTAATGTTGGGGAGACTTGGCCAAGATTTTATGGGGAGACTTGACCAAATGGCAATAATCTGAAGAAAGATGCAAATTTCCTGATATTTACTACGCTTTAGTATCTATTGTTAATGTTAATCACGCCACAAAAAAATCTCACCTCAACAATGAGTCGATATATTTTTGTATTAGCCAATAAAGTTAGCAGTAATATGACTGATTTCTTGACGTGTGAACATGCAATGTAAGCAGTACAGTTAATCCTTAAAAAGAAATGCATTTAAAAAGTAGAAATTTTTGAAATGCAACCCTTCCATATTTTTACTGCTACCTAAGGATCTCGGCAATAGGGAAAAAATAATTACAGTATGTTTTATGTAATTATTTTTTGCTATTATTTTTCAAAATTTTCTTGGTCAAGTCTCCCCAGGCCTTGGTCACAGATCACAGAAAAACTTTTATAACTTTCGAAAAATTAAATTAAAAATTCTACAAAAAATTAAAATTAGATCACAGTGACTTTTAAGGGATTGAAAACTTTTTTAGAGATTTATGCAGGTTTAACTGAAAACCTGGTCAAGTCTCCCCATGTTCCCCTATATCGAAATAAAGAGATATCGAGATAGAGAAAATGTCTTAATTTGGGAGATTTTTCATGGCCAACCTCAAGGGACTTACGAAATAATCGAAATAGATAGGAATATAGAGATAGAGAATACCGAAATAGGGAGAGTTAACTGTAGTGATAATCTGTTTAATTTGAAAACCTCTGGTTTATTCAAAAGACGATGCTTTAAATATAAAGACATGCGAAGAGAAAACCAGTGAATTTGGTTGCACGGTTTACTAAGTTGTTTTGTCTGCTAGTTTTGGCAACCAGGATTTTTGTGTAAACAGCGAGTGACTTGTTGTTTTAATGAATGCTTGTCAAATTTCTTTTCAGAAATATTTCGCAAAATACTCAATCATGCAACTCGAGAGCGCATTGATTCACGTAACTCAGCCTGTGTAAATGTTTTTCGTTGCACTCTAGAGGATATATCGAAAATACAATTGACAAATAATAGCAATATTGTCGCATAATTGGCACTTTTCTGAATGCTGAAGCTATTCAAAATTAATATTTATGACTAATATCACAATGAAGTACGATTCACACAATACATCAGGCTTCCGTCACCGGTACGGAACGTCAAGATTAGTTACATGCAGTGAAATGGAAGCATTCACACACAAAATCAACGGCACGGAACGGTTTGGCGTACGGCACGTGTGAACGGGCACAAGAGAAACGTATTAAACTTATCTTGACGGAACGGTGACGGAAGCTGATGTATCGTCTGAATCGTCCTTAATAGGAGAAAATTAGTCGGTAAGTTTATAATGTTCAGACTTTGCATCTACCAGTTATATAAAATGAGGAACTAGACCATCGATGGCTTTGTAATGTTTAAAATGTGCAAAAGACTTAGAAGATTTTCGGCAAGATGGAAGAGACGGGTCTGGAAGATACCTTATGGACCGCACCTCAACAATATAGGTATTTTCGGAATGGACTTGACGTGTAGCTGCCAGAAATAGATTTTTGACGTTATTTTGAAATCCAAGATGGCGACTTCCGGTTTAGAGAAATTCGCTATAACCCAATCAATATGGGTATTTTCAGAATGGACTTCCTCTCGTCAGTAGGTGCCAGAAATTGATTTTTGACGCCATTTTGAAATTCAAGATGGCGACTTCCGGTTTAGCGAAATTTGCTATAACCCAATCAATATCGGTATTTTCGGCATGGTCTTGAAGATTAAGTACCGGAAATTGATTTTTGACGTCATTTTGAAATCAAAGATGGCGGCTTCCGGTTTAGAGAAATTCGCTATAAACCAATCAATATAGGTATTTTCGGAATGGTCTTGACGAGTAGGTGCCAGAAATTGATTTTTGACGTCATTTTGAAATCCAACATGGCGACTTCCGGTTTAGTGAAATTCTCTATAACCCAATTGATATGCGTATTTTTGGAAGTTCAAACCCCAAACTCACACCACATACGTCTCTTTCTTCTCTCACTGCTCTCTTCTGGATGAACACATAACAATATTTTGCATTGCACTGGTTTATGATTAGATCTTATATTCGATGATGTTTTGGATGATTGCCATGAGTTTTCATGCGGGAATTTCAGTGGACCGGAAATACCCATATTGATGGGGTTATAGCGAATTGCAGTAAATCGGAAGTCGCCATCTTGGATTTCAACATGGCATCAAACATAAATTTCTGGCATCTACTCGTTAAGACCAGCTATTCGAGCTATTTGCACTTGTACCTATTTGAAGTTCAACTTTTTATTTGGAAAATACCCTTATCGCATGGGTTATAGCGAATCGCTAAACCGGAAGTCGCCATCTTGGATTTCAATATAGCGTCAAGCATGAATTTCTGGCACTTACTCGTCAAGACCATTCCGACAATATCCATATTGCATGGGTTGCAGAGAATTTGCGATTTGGATTTCAAAATGGTGTCAAAATCAATTTCTGGCACCCACTCTTCAAGACCACTCTGAAAATATCCATATTGATTGGGTTATAGCGAATTTCGCTAAACCGGAAGTCGCCATCTTGGATTTCAAAATGGCGTCAAGAATCAATTTCTGGCACATTTAAATGAAAATACGTTGAAAATCACCATCGCATACATGTTTGCATGCGTGAGTTACCATTGTATCCAAGTTTGCATATAAGTCCCGTATAAGCGATTGCTGGCCGATCGAAGCACCGATCAGTGGCAAGTTGCTACTTGCTGTTGTCATTTCAAAGCGACAGTTTAATTTCTTACACAAGTTGAAAACTTTACTTGTATGTCAGTTCTCAGTGGTTATACTATCCTGCTGGCATTAAGAATTTTTTGTCATGACTTGGACAGAATATCCAAAGTACAAAGAATAACATAATGCAGAAAGACTATTTATTCGGATGCACGTATTTTCTTCAGTGGTTCCATAATTGTAGCAAAGTAACGCCATAAAAACTATACAACAGCAGCGCTTGGAGTGGTAGGGTAGACGAGCCCTCATTCATCTCATTAGTCGGGATATCACACTCTTTCGCGGATAGCTCGGCTTTCAGTGATTGGAATGCTCTTAAATCGGTATCAACATCTTTGCTTCGTAAAAAATCTCGCCTGGAAAATATAAAATACTCCCGTTTGAGCGAAGCGAAAAGTCGAGTACAACGCACCCTTATTCGCCCTACCATTTGAGCCAATGCGTTGAATAGAGAGAGCAGATACTGCTCTAACTAATGTGTTCAAATGGGTAGGATGAATAGAGGTGCTAAGATGCATTAGGGCACAGTAACCCTAGATTGGTTTACTGTTGGGAGATCAAACTAACTGTTGTTCTCTGGCTCAGTAAATCTCAAACTTGAATGTTATGTCTGTTTGTCAGCTACCAGATGGTTCAGTCACTATAATCACAGAGAACTGTAAACTTAAACTTGTATAAAAATTGAAGCACCAATTTTGTATTTTTCGTGTAAATCAGCTCCGAGATATATCGAAACAGGAGATCAAGATTCCGCACTTAAAATAACACTTTTATGGCATTAATTATTGAAACATCACACTTTGTGGAATATTGAGATTTCATCTTTTTAAATTGTATTGAGTAGTGAACTTCTATTCAAGGTTTTCTAGTTCTGGCCAAACCTGGGAGGTTATTCTGCCCATGTAGCGTTCATGGAAAATATGTCAAATGATTTACTCAGGTTATTGACAACAGTATATAGGAACATAACCGTAATGATCAGCTATCCACTCGCATCAAGCAATCACTTCAAACACTTGCACACTAGTTTCATACAGCAGCTATCAGCCAATATGCCCACCTGAGGATATTCGTGTAATCTGGTACTGAGCTGCTCCCGAATGAATCGATGGAAAAAACTCAGCTTATGGAACGTAATTCGGTAGCGTTTTATACTGCCGAGTTATCTTTCGAAGCTTAAGCCAAATTGTGCTAACCATTACAGCGTTAACTTCCTTTGATTCGGTGATTAGATGTGCAAGTACACATTCTACTCTGGCGCCATTGATATGAGATTCATAACGTCATCGCCTCTCAAGTGCGGTTGATTAATTGAATGCTACTGTGCAATATCTCGTGTCAATTTTTTTAGGGAGATAAAATAAAGCGGATACTCAACTAATCCACACATAGATAGGTAGGTATTTTTAGTCCTCTGGAAATTCATCCTTTCCATCCTGATTAGAAACATTGCATGTATCTAATTTATTGTGCAGTTTTGTTGGGTCGATGCATGCCAAATTGGAAATGGTGTGAAAAATGCACTGTGTGCTATAATATATTACCAAATAAATGAATGCCATGTACACATATCGTAAAGATCAACTGAGAAAGACTTTAGATGGAAATCATTGATCGATTTTATTCAATATATTGTCTTCGAAGTGTATTTAATTGTTTCTAAAACTTCCTATCAGAACTGTGACGAACGTAATCACAAACCAATAAATTACCCGATTAGTTTTCAACTGCCACAGCCTCGTCAGCAGACGGGACTGCCGCCCTAGGGTCAACCGGGAACAGATAATGGCTGACCAATGACTTAACTCGGCGTTTAACTTCCACCAGCTGCTCGGAATCTCTGTCGGAAATTGCCCTAATATCCGCACTGCTCAGCTCACCAGGAATTACATCAGCAAGGGCATACGGACTAAGATCGTCGGTAATGCTAGCCCTACGCCATGGATCACCGCCTCCGTTGGTGAAGTGCGCCTGACCAATAGCAGGCGAGGCAGCGCCGAAACGATTATTGGCCCGATTTATACCGTAGTACATGGTTTCAAAGCTTTGCCAGTCACCAAACACCCGTTGGCAAGTTTCGGAGTACAATTCCATCATGACACGACTTCCGAACGGCTGGAAATCCGAATCGGTAGTGAAGAACCATCCGAACTCCGTACATTTCTGATAAAGTCGCTGGCGAATACCCTCCTGATTGAAATCAGTTTCCCAAGCCGTTTGGCTGAAAACCTCCACCACCACATCCGGATCGACTACGACACAACCGACATCGACAGCGAATTTGGTATTGAACCATACAGCGAATGCATCCACGGCGGTAGCCGCATTTGTACCGGTAATGTCTGCGCACACCTCAGCGAAGTCAGAGACACTGAAAAAAATCAATATTATTAATTAATCCTGGTTTGAGTCACAAAATCCATACTTTCGGTTTCGCAGCGTGTACATCTCAACGGCCGTCATCAACATTTGGAAGAAATACATCACTTGGAAGCGATCCTCCGGATTGATTTCCGTGCAGATATTGAACTTTTCGAACAGAACACTCTCCAGCCCAACATCGATTAGATTTTGCATCACGTGGAAAGCGACAAAAATTTCGTCGTAGCATTCTTGGCTGCCAAACTCGATCAACGAATCACCCCACGCCTCGGAGAACTCCTGAAAGTTCATGATTGCATTCTGGAAACCACTGGAAGCCCAAGCCATATCGGCCAGATGCGGATAGCGAACGCGGAACCAGGTTGCCAAGGCTCCGCCATATTCGGCACCTGCTACCAGCACA
The DNA here is from genome assembly GCF_030247195.1 of Topomyia yanbarensis. Taxonomy (NCBI): domain Eukaryota; kingdom Metazoa; phylum Arthropoda; class Insecta; order Diptera; family Culicidae; genus Topomyia; species Topomyia yanbarensis. The sequence goes on along the minus strand of NC_080671.1, from coordinate 399,663,544 downwards.
TGGGCGTATTCATTCTGGAGAACGTCCCGCTTGAGGTAGGTAACAAATTCAGCCAAATCAGCTAGGATCTGATCCGTGTTCAGGAAACGCAGATTAGCCGTACTCAAATCCCTGCAAGTGATCAGTTTAATTTTAAATATTGAACCATTATCAAAAATCAAAGGAAAGCTCACTCAGTAATTTTGCTATCACCATAGAATCGAGACTCGAAGGCATAAACAGCACCACTTAACTCCTCGGCCATTTCATAGATTAACGAGGTGTCGTCTATCATCGAGGGTGAAATAGGAACCCAACCACCCAAGAAAATCAGGATGGGTCCTCCTGGCAGGTAGAAATCAGGCAACGAGAAGTATCTCAACGTCCATTCGTCCGCGTTTTGAGGGTTAAAATGGTCCACTCGAGTGGTGAAGAAATTCTCGATCACGACCCGTTTGTTCGGCCCGGAAGTGGCCACTGGAGCAGTTGCTCTTGCAGCAGATTCATGTTTCGCTATGATCTCGTCGACCAGCATACGGCTCTTAGCAACATTTTCTCTGGTTCGTGGTATGGCAGCAGCAACCGCGGCCACCAGCGTCAGGGTGATGAGTACAATCGTTCTCATGGCCTTGTTTCTGAAAGATAAACCATTGGGAGTTTTTAGTATAACGGCGATAGCAGAGGTTAATCGTATCTGTACTGATAAGCTCAGAAGGTGTGTGTACTAAATGATTGGGCTATTGGAAATTGCATAGCTGGCAAACTGGGATTATCGTGTGATTAGAGTGTGATTTGATTACGCAAATCGAATAATTGTTGCATAAACAGATTGAAAACCAAATCTTGAAGATTGTTCATCAAGTGCTCTTCAATCGCAAGAATATCGTTGTATTATTGGCAATCCCGAAATAACCTAGTATCTCGAAAGGTTACTGCTCGAATACCCACACTAGAGTACAATGGAAATAAGAATGCTATGGTTTCACGGTTAAATTAGACATATTTTTTCTATTTTATTTATGTTTTCCATTTCTCGGTTTTTCGGTCCTCTAAATCATAACGAGTATTGTATACTGCCCGACCACCACCACCGGTTTTGGTCTTTTTCAAGGGAAATTTGTTAACGTTCTAACATATTACCCTTGAAAAAGACCAAAACCAGTGGCCGAAACGTCGAATGCAATACCCGTTCATATTTAAAAGATCGAAAAGCCGAAGAATAAAAAACATAAATTAATAAGCATTATCCGGTTGCATTTATATACTTTTCTATTTTGTTTAGTATAAGCATTTCAAGCCGAACTTTTTCTACGCAGAAAGTGCTTCTATTTTGGCCAGACAACTGACATTTCTATCCGTAAATACAGAATTTTATAATAGGAAACATCGTTTTCCACCCAATTAAGTTGGGGCGCTTTGATAGTTTTATATCAAAATAAATGCAAATTTCGTAAAACTGAACAAGGTAGCCATGTAGCCTGTAGTTGATTATAGCTGCCTTGATTTGATTCATTGAAATCTCCCGGTTAGAATGGCAGCTTGTCAAATCTGACCAGAGCTTTACTGGACCTTTGTGAGTGAACCTTAATAAAGATTGTTCATTTTATGAGGTGGACACCTGTTGTTTTCGCTCTACAATTTGCTGAAAAATGTTTAAATTAGTAATTAGTAACATTTGCGTTTCGGCTTCGTCTCATCAGAATCCGACGTTAACGTAGTGACATGACTTAGTTAGTACCGGATTGACGCTAGCTCAAAAAAAACGGAGACACAACTTGTGTTCCTGAGCAAACCCCTAGTCAAGCGTGAGGGCTTAATCAAATGTTTCGAATTCACAAACACGGCTCAGTAAACTTCAGTGACTGTCGACTTCGTCAACGTGCACTGGCCAATATCTAACTGATACATATATATCGACCAACAGACTTTTTCTGGACATAGTAGTTTAAAAGTCTATCCGGAAAGCAACATTATAATGAAATTAACCTTTTTATGTGAAATGGGCGATACTTAAAAATGTAAATGAAGGTTTCGAAACGCAACAAATTCATCTAAAGATTTTGATCCTTCGATGTTGTTTGCCCAAACTATACTAAAAAATACAACGAGCGTAACAGTATTTTTATTTGTTTATTTAAGGGGGTGGGGCCAAAGGTTTCAGCGTGAAAAAAGCACTTTTTTGCGATTTTTTAGAACCTTGCGTGAAGCAAATTTATCAAAACTTTTGTACGTTATAGTGTATAATTTCAATGACATGCTGTAATTTTTCTATGCAAAAATATCGACAAACGACTTGGTGACGGATCTTTTTGTACAACGTCTCTGAAGAAAACATGATTTGCGGTGTTACCTGCCATTCTAAAACTGCTTAACCGATTTCTTTCAAACTTTGTATACACATTCTATGTTAAAAACATTTACCTCTACTCTAGCTTCTATTGTTCAAAAGATATAAGCACTTAATATATCAAAAATAGATTATTTTAACTACATTTTATGAAATTTTAAAAAAAGAACGAATTCGCCATTTTTTGCTCAATTATAAATCTAATCATGACCTTATTTATAGTTGAAAAAGAAATATCTTTTGTTTGACCCAATGAGTTATATTGTTATTCCAAAAAAAAAACATTTTTGACGAAAAAGTGCTCATAACTTTTCAACGATAATAGTAAGATATGTGGTATCATGGAACAAATTATTCGCCCTAAAACAATCTTAAAGTTGTCTTAAGACTACTTATGTTTTAAATCAATACCGCAAAAGTTATTTGAATAAAACAGTTTTTCTAAGAAACACCCTAACCCTCGATTTTAAATTTGTAGTTAAATGAAGAGTATGACAGCTATAGCATACATGTCTTCAGCAAACTTTTCAAAAATTTGTCGTTCTACAACTTCGCTGAAGGTCGTTTGGCTCTAGCTAGAATGATTAAAAAGTTAACTATTGTTTTAACAAAAAGAAGAGTCTCACAAACTACGAATAATTTTCTACAAAGATTTAATGAGGCTCAGTTGTTTAGTTTTAGAAAAATTTCAAAATTCCTGCTAAATTTGCATTCTGGGCCACTGTGCAATGGCCCTCGAAAACTCGGACATTGCCATCACCGGAGATTCTACAAGGACAAAATCGCTTCAGGAACTGAAATTTTCGGGAGAAGATGTAAGTGGCTCGGAGAATCGAATTGAGTAAAACGACGACGAGATTTTGTTTTTTCGATAAGGACTGTGATGGGGAAATCCACATCGCATCTGAGTTTAGCGGTTTTGACGATAGAACTAATGCAGTGATCAGTGACGCCCTCGTGCTCCTACCACAAATATCTGCGAATCCGCCGCGATCACTGCCCAGTAAAGTTCATCCGGAAATGAGCCGGAATTCTGGCTGGTTCTAGTTCGTATTCCGGCTCCAGTGACCCATTCGATTCTAGTTAGAATCTCTTGTGTAACTAGTACCGGAATACTAACTAGAAGCGGTCAGAATTCCGGCTGAACTTTAGTTTTGTTTTCAGGGCCTAACTACCATAAACATAGGTCGATTTGCAATATCTGAACTAATATTTGTAATGGATTCTTTAATACATCAACAGGCTGAAGTATTTAAAAAAAATCAATATTTTGTTTGAGATATAGCAGTTTGCGTAAAATGCATGGAATCGGCATTTTTTAGTTTTGTGGGAAGTTGTGAACCATCACGAAAAGTAGGAGAAATTGGATATAGTTGTGGTTTATTTTTATTAGAGCTATCTATCTATCTATTTATCTTTTTCTATCTATCTATCTATCTATATATCTGCCTATATATTTTGTCACACTACCACACCGGGGTGCGCAACACAACTGCGCAATGAAAAAATCACAGCCACTTTTTCAAACGCACCATTTAGCGAAACCGATAGTTTTTCCAGCAGCTATTTTGTATGATTTGAATCGTTGTGATCTAATAAATCGGCTGATATTCTTCTTTTAGAGTTTTGAAAAGGTTTAAATGAATAATCTGGTGGCAAAGCTGAACACAATTTTTCCTACCAATACTACCCAGCGTTCAAATCTAACACATGCTCAAAAAAGGTAACTTGAACCTTAATTGAAGTGGGTCTTTAAGATCAAACACGATACAAACGGCAACGTAGATCACCACCAAACGCGTCTAGCGAAAGGAGGTGAACTATTACGAAACCTACTCTCCAGTGGTTTGTCATAGTTCTCTACGATACCTGTTTGCACTTCCCGCCTGGTACAATTTTCCGATGGATTCATCGATTCTGTACAGTTCTGAATCCTCTGCAGTTCATCAAGGGGTTATATTCATTAAACCTGGGTAAGCTGCAGAGCATTGTCGTAATTTTTAAGCATATAGTTACAGACTCACAAATGAGCGACCGAAAATAAAAGTCACAAGTATAAAACATGCTTCGCAAAACCCGTTTCAAACATATTAGAATATAAAATTCAGAAATAAACTTCAACTTCCTTTATAAAAATCAGCTAAAAATAAATAAATCGCTCGTAGGAGCATCCGTATATCTTGATGTTCAAGAATAAAAGTCGGCTAACAAAAGATACTTTGTATGAATCGGAAACATTGCTTTTCCGGTTTTTTTACTTAAGGTTTTTTATCCGACTCTTAGAAAGCAAAGTCCCAGTCCGATTTATATGATTGAAGTTTATATCCGGTTTTTATATTCTAATATATTTGAACGGATTTTATGAAGCATGTTCAGCCCTTGCGACTTTTATTTTCGGTTGCTCAAATGAGCTATGTTTCCATGTAATTTTTTTCAAGGAGGAGTTTTTTAACGTTGGGCGATGAGCACATTATCTCCATAATCAATACACCTATCGATTACACAACTCACTGAATGCACTAGAAATAGTCAGACCTCGGTACTCCAATTTCAAAACTCAGGTCTGGTTTTAAAGGAGTATCTTACGATCGGGTTCAGGTCCGGTTCAATTTGGTCAAAACTACACTCCGACTGACACCTTGGAATTTTGCATTGAGATCATGGTCATCGACTTATTGAGTATCACAAAAACTACTGCATCTTCTAATAGTATTCTACTCTACCTGCAATTCTTACACGCTAATATTTCCAAACAAACGCGGTTACGGTCACTTTCGCGGAAGTCGAAGCTAACTAAGCTCGACCAGCATAAATGGGATCTAATTTATATTTTCTTCCGAATAGGACTTATCTTGTCCAGCTCATCCGAGTTATCGGCTCATAATCAGCCGCTATAAATGCGTGGCTCTATAATAATTGGATGACCGTTATCCTCTTCTAAAGCGCCGCGAATGCCATAAACCGTAGACGTACGTAACGTTCCGGTTGATTGTTCGGTCAGCGTAGTCCGTCCACTCGGCTCCAAAAATATCTTGATGAATTTATGAAGAAGCAGCTGGGTTGATATTGCTAGTCATGTACCGATCAAAAAACTTGCCAGTAATCCGAAAACTGTGGGTTTAATTTTACTGCTTCAAAAGAGAATTTTTTGAGTGCACTTGATTTTAAAATCAATACCGATCAGAGGCAAATAACAAAAATATAACAAAATGCAATTTCTGTTTCAAACTGTATTATAAATTGGGTCTCGTTAGTAGTTAAAATAACAGAAAATCATAACAAATATCAACACGAGATGTAGTTTTGGTAGATTTTTGTTATAAGCATGACATACATTTTCTATTTCCACAAAGTTCACTCTGAGGAATCGATGCAGGTCTTGAAGAAAACCCAACCATTTTTCCTGTATGAGCGAACGAAAATATAATGATCGTTTGTTACTAGGTCACTGGCATTAGATGATTATATCTAATACAGTTCTCTTACAGAGGACGTTTCTACTTTTGGAAAAAAAATATATCTCATTTAGTTTTAACTTTGATAAAATCATATCAAATTTTGTTACAATGTTGTTATCATTAGCCAGTTTTTTGTTTTATTTTATGTTATTTTAACAACTAACCAGTCGGATTTATAACAGGCTCTGTTTCAAAATATTTTTGAAATAAATAACTTCAGGTGTTATAAATCAGTTATGCCCTTCTGATCGGGTATCTTTATTTTCGGTCGCTCATGTATGCTAGTAATCTTTAATTATTTTCGGCACAATTATCTAATCCAGATTAATTTGCAGCTGCATCTCTACGATAAATGATCTTTGTTTCTGTACCTACAACACGATTGATAATTACTTTGTGTTAGTTGGCATGAACTGCTCAAAACTCTCATCTACGAAATAAATTTTATATTCGAGCACTCAGTCAGCACTGCTTCACTTTACTGTAATGAATTACAGATTGAATGAACAACAAATAATGGTCATTTGTGGGAGAGCCCCGATTTTTTAGCGGAGGAGCATTATTAGCTCGTGGTGTAAGCGATGTTTTTTCCGCTCGGTGCAGAAAGTTGTCCGTGTCCGACGCTGTACCCGGGTACCTTTTTAGGTTTCAATTAATGAAATTCTCATGTTTTATCCATAGCTGGAAATTGAAACTTTGTGACATCTTAGAACTTCACTAAGTTAAGCTTTTCGGTTAATAATATTGTTGATATAAAAAGCCAAAACTGAAAAGCCAATAACTAAAGTAATTTTTTAACCGATTTTGATACTTTTAAGTGTTTTGGATTCAGGAACTCATCCACTTTTAAACTTGATGAAAATGAATATTGTTACTTGATTCGGTTCCCGGGAATCCGGATTTCCGGAAGCTTGTTCCGGTGTTGGGATACTGTTTGTGAAATTCAATGAAATACTAGCAATATGGGTATCAAAATTCTTGGAATTGCATCAGTAGGCTGTATCTCGCTGTTTTGGAACCATTTGGTGATTTGACCCCGGAACGGACATTCCGGAGCAGGTTCCCGTGGGGCCGTGAGTGGCCATTCCATTCCAATTCCACTTTTCAAATTGCCATAGGGTCCCGTAACAATAAATAACAGACTTCCGAGACAATTTGAAGAGTTTTGATACTCATACTGCTAGGACATTATTAAAATTTACAAATCATACCCTAGCACTGGAATACTACTCCGGAAAATCCGGATTACCAAGAACCAGATCCGCTCATCCGGTTCTATTTTACAGAAACAAAAAGTGGACGAATTTCTGAATCCAAAACATCTAAAAGTGTCCAAATCGGTTAAAGCACACCATAGTTATGACCATTTCAATTTGTGGGTACCCGGGTACCCTCGTTGGCCTGTTAAAGGTGTTTTTTTTTGTTGGACACATAACTGTTAATTTGCCGTCCCTTTTATTACTAAAGCGTTCAATATTTTGTCAATACTAGAGAGTATTAACAAAAGTATTGTATGTAATAGAAAAAGTTATATTGAAGATGTGCATTTCAAATGAGATTGACGTATTGAAGCAATATCTTCAACTAGGCTGTGCACGCAAAGTCGACATGAATAATGACTTTTACTGTGAGCCGTTTTTGCCAACACTGCTATTAAACTGTGAAGCAATGTTGGTAAACACGGCACACAGCAAAATTCAATTTAACGTCCGGGACGTTCTGACGCACATTCGATTTCGGATCTTATGTCGCAGTCGATATCCTGGACACTGTGACGCACTTATAGGTTCGGATAATGTGTCGCATAAGAACTGCGGAGGTCGTGAGGGGGTCTTCCGAATTCGCAGTTCGCATTCTGAAAATCACGCGGGTTCTAGCGTGCCATCGAGCATAATACGTTCGAGAGCTCTGTCGTTTCTTGAACAAAGCACAACAGCCATGTCATCATCGAGATTACATCTACAAACTCACGCTGCGCTGCCATCACCGCCCGTTATACAGTACTACGGAAGCTCCGACGTAGTCGCGCTACCAGCCAGCGACAAGCTCAGTCGTCCCGGCCCTGCGTTCGGAGGTCGTGAGGGGGTCTTCCGAACTACTTCCTCAGGCGAGTTGTTGCTTTAAATGATAATCCGCTCCTTGAAAAACTTTTGGTCCATAGTGCACCGTCGCATACAGCACATGTTTTCTTGTTCGTCTACTACCAGAACATTCGCGGAATGAAAACTAAAACGCAGGCCTTCTTGCTTGCCCTCATCATCTGCGACTACGATGTTATTGTTCTCATCGAAACCTGGCTACGTGATGACATATTAAAGGCTGAGCTATCGACGAACTACGCAATCTACCGATGCGATCGCAACTCTTCTACCAGTCATCTAAGGCGCGGAGGTGGTGTTCTTATAGCGATAAAGAAAAATCTAACTGGAACTGCAGGGGAACTGTGGGTAATATGAACAGGGGGTAAAATGAACAGGTAGCCAAATCAAGTCAATGTTTGTTAAATTTAGAACAAACTTCACAGAAACGTGATCTGCCTTGTTTTCAAAAGATATTGAAATAATTTCTTTTGATAAAAAGCTATCGAATGTTAAATAAATATGATAAAAACCAAAATCAGGATTCATGTCTGTCGCTGATGTTAAATTCGGCATGTAGAATATACGGTCTTTTGAGGTGAAATTTTAATTTTATTCTGAAAGGGGTGTTACATCATAGTAATTGAACCTCTTGCAGATATTTAACTGCAATAAGTGGGGATCAGGACAAAATTACTTAATTGGAACGGCTGTTTGAAAATAAAATGTCTTAGGGGGTAAAATGAACAAGTTGTAGTGGGGGCAATATGAACCATCTTGCCACTCCAAGTAACAAGCCTCAAAATTATTCGGAACGCTAACTTCAAGTTACTATATCTTCACTGTTCTCCAACAGATCCTAGAATTTCAAACACCCATGGATAACCCTAAGTTTGTAGACATGTTTCGATGCCACAGGATTGTAAATTGGTTAATACTACGTCATAAAAATTAAATTTTTCCGTGACAAATTTTTTTTTGCCTTCAAAATGCCCTGTGTGTATGCAAAGCTCATGATCCGCTGGGACATCAGCATTAGGTTCTTTACGGACACACTTAATCTCACTTTTCTTGATAGTTCACTTGTACTGTTTAGATGGACTTAGAAAAATTTTGTGGACGACTAGATTGGCTCGAAACAATTCGCAAAGAATTTTTATAAGTCCATGTAAACAGTACAAGCGAACTGTCAAAAATGAACACTTGAGTTCATTTGTGACGTCAGCGTAAAGTATTCAATTGCTCGGAAAATGCTTTCGAACGCTAAGCATTGCATACATACAGGACTTTTTAAGGTCATCTGAAGCTGTTCATTTTACCACCACCCCATGCTCATTTTACCCACACGCTATAAACATGTCTCATTTTTGGACATGTTTCGAAATCAATAATAATGTTTGAAAAAATATGTTTATGTTAAAGTATTTTCATCATATATGTACAAAACATGTCTAACAAGAAACATAGAAGGTGATTGTAGTATCTCATTCACTTATTAGTTAGACTTAATGACTTTGCTTAACGTGTTCATTTTACCACCAGTTCCCCTACAGCCTGGAAATAGCTAGATTGATCAATCCTAGCATGATCTTGGCTATACTGCCTACAATCGCAAGTTAGTCCCATGTAGATAGGGAATCCTATAGAACGAGAGATTTACTTGCGATTTGATGGGCAGCGTAATAGACAACCAACTATACTCCTGAATTAACAAGGAATATTGATACATTCACTGAAACGTACACGCCGCACCGAAGTACATGTATTTGCTATTTGAACTTGAAATTAAGTAATGTAGCGGTAGTAATAATTCTCCTATTTTGGTTTAAACGCAATGATAATTTTTAATACAGAATTTGATTGATTAGTTTAGCTCATTTAACGAAATTTATCAATTCTGTTACTATGTTTTAATTATCGCAAGGTTCTACTGTATTGATTTTGTTGGCTATTTTCGGCAAATTTTAAGATTAAGAGAAACGAAAGCAATGGACGCCGTGGCTTGGGTGGCTGTTGCACCCAAGTCTACCGCATATGCTTTGATAGAACATAACTCATCATCATGTTTTACCGCCAACGCCGAAAGTAGCCAACTAAATCGATACAGTATTTATCAACTCTGTAATCTAAACAGATTTTTTGAATTTTACTGAACGTAGTGAATTTGGCACGACCTATAAAAACGTTGCATAACGCAAGGCTGATTTTTGGAACAACATGTGTTCTCATTCAGCCCCTCGTTATGCAAATTAACGATATTATGACTGATCGGCTAAGTATGGTGTTTCCGCGTGGAATTTTGGATAAATTTGCTAAAAGGTATATTCAAATTCATATATTGAGCTAATTCAAGCAAATCACTACTTAATTTTCTCAGTTTTATCTGAGGTACCTTCCTTCGCTCGATCCTAGCCGATACAAAAACATTCTTCTCAAAGTAAACCTTGGACGAACTGATAATGCAACGGATGCAGTGGATTACAACGCATTATAAATCGTGTGTAGCATTCGTTCGAATTTCATCTGTCTCGAAGTAAATAATGATCCAATCCTTTAAATTATTTAGTTAGATAATTTCATTTCGTTGTTGAGATCGATAGAAAGCATTGTATAAATAATGTACACTCCAAATAAAAAAAATCAGATAAGAAATATTTTACTTTCTTTACAAAACAAGTAAAAATACAGCCGGCTGGCTGATCCGTTATATCACCTACACCGTAGCATCTAAACAAAATTATGTCGTTGTCATATAAGCGGTTCCTATGTCTACGCGCAAAAGCATGAATGATGACCTACCCAAGCAACCGATTTATTGCGAGGCGACACGCAAGCAAACAATCCTTTTCCGTATTTTTTTCTGCTTGTCTATTTTTGAGTTCTTTTTCCGCATTAACTACACTAATATCTGAAGTTCTGCAAAAGATAGTGCGAAATCTGCGAGATGTCTTTTGAGGTATTTCAATATACTTTGTACATTTTAAATCCGTCATTACGATTCTCTAAATGATTCCTTTCAGCAAGATAAACGCTCCCTTTACGAACGGCGTCGAAACATTCTTTACTTGATGGCTAATTATCTATCCATTATGGGCCTAGAACAATCCCGCCAGACTTTGATAGATGAAACGCATTTGACGGATGAATTCCAAGTTTGTGACAACATTGATCTGGACACAATCTACCAGGAATACTGCAGCTACTATCAGCTCAAGTTCGGTAAACAACCGCATGTAGTGAAGAAAAATGAAACCTACACGATGCAGCCACCACCTGCACAGCCTCAGCGAAAACCGTCGGGAAACAGAAGACGGGTGCAACCGACGGTGAAACCACTACCTATGGTACCGTGCCGTGTGGAACCGGAAGCTGATAGAGAAGTTAGAGAGCTGGGAAGCAAAATGACCGTGTCACAGCTAGCTATCCCACGTTTAGCGCAACAAAATAATATTATCGAACCTACTGCCAAAGCCGTAAAGCCGGTCGAGAATGGCCACTCCAGTGCCGTAAAATACAACGTGAGACCACTAATTAGGTTACATGAGAATTACTCAAGCGAATGGAAAGATTTCGCGGATATTGTTTGCAGGTATTGATAAAGTATTTACTCCGCGAGTAATGAATCATTTCAACCTCTTTTCAGAGATCTTATGAAAAAGGACCTTCACCACCGTTGGAGCCAGGTCAAGGGTTTGGATACAGCTATTAAGCTATTAAAAGAAAGCGTCGTCACTCCGCTTCAGTATCCTCAGCTTTTTGTAGGACTCACTAGACCGTGGCGATGTGTATTACTGCATGGTCCACCTGGAACCGGAAAAACCCTACTGGCACGAACTCTCTGTTCGGAGACACAAGAATCAATAACGTTTTTCAATGCCACTTCAGCCACACTCATATCCAAGTGGCGCGGGGAGTCCGAGAAACTTATCCGAGTGCTGTACGACGTGGCACGTTTCTATGCCCCCTCTATTATTTTTATCGACGAATTCGACGGTCTAGCATCCAGGAGGGATTCTGCCGGAGAGCATGAAGCTTCCAAGAGATTTAAAAATGAGTTTCTAACACTAGTGGACGGGCTCGACAGTGGAGCGGATGACGAAAGGGTATTCCTATTGGCCAGCACCAACTTGCCGTGGGAAATTGATCCGGCCTTTCTTAGGCGATTCGAGAAGAAGATACTGGTCGACGTCCCGTGTGCTGAAGGAAGAAAAGCAATCATCAACGACTTGTTACCAGTTTCGAACGAGTGGAACGCGGAGCAACTCGATGAACTGGTCGAGATGACGGATAATTTTACTGGTGATGAAATTAGAATCGCATGCAAAGAAGCATCTATGATGCTGATCAGAAATAAAATTGAAGACAGTGCTGGTAAGTATATAATGTGTGGACATCTTTCCGCGCATCGCATTGACGAATGTATGAATATTGCATGGAGAAAAAAATAATTGATGCAGATATTGTAGCTGAAACCGTTTTTAAATTTTAGGTTCATCACCAGCATGCTCATCCGCCGACCCCGATACAGTACAATTTGATCAGCTGAAAACGGCCCTCGAACAAATCAAACCAGCTTCATACGATTTGATCCATAAGCACCGTGAGTGGAACCGCAAATACGGAAACCATTCCTAAGGGCAACACATTTCCCATGCAACCAAAATAAATTATTTCATGTCTAGTTTTCTTTATTTAACTTTTGAAACATAGGGCGATTTATTCAAAAAAGGCTCAATTCAAATTCAGTTCAGACGAAAAAAAAACCTTACATGCTAAAAATAACGTAAGTCAATGAGAATACCTTAAAAGCAACTATCTGCCACCAATCTAGGTCGGCCGAGCCCGTTTCTGAGACATCTTCTGACCGTGATACAGACCGGTGTAGTAGCCGCTCATGTACCAGGACATGAGCATAGCGGAAAGATTCTCCGACTCGACATCATCATCATTATCTAGCATCGGTGGCATCGGCGGTGGCGGTGGTACCACAAATGAAGCTCCCATTCCCATCCCAGCACCGTAGCCAGCAGCCCCCGATGCTGCTGATCCAGCCATAGGCATTCGGAAGCTAGGACTGTAGTTAATCCTAATGTTGCTAGCTTTCTTAGTCAACTTCTCCTCATCGTCGCTAACTTCCATCCGTTGGTGATCTTCTTCAAAGGCTAGTTCTGCTGCATCCTCACGCTGCTTGCGGCGTGCCTTGCGTCCCCATGATGGCACCAAGCTGTCTGCCGCCACAGTCTGGTCGTTATTGTAGCCCACATAGCGAAGCAGTGTGCTGCCGTCCTTTGACATTGCCAAAATTTTGGCTTCATAATCTACGCCATCGTCGTAGGTGGCTCGGCAGTAATCGCCGATCTTGAACACCGGCTTGCTTCCCATTTCAACGGAACCTTTCTCGGTCGCAGTACCTTCATCTGCGGGAGGTTGATCTGGCAGCCCCGGTTTAACTTCCTCGCTCGTAGTTTGCTCCGGTTGGCCATTTTGAACCTTGGATGTTACCTTTTTGTTAGTTTTCATGGCCAATCGCTTGGCCACCTCCTCTCTGACCATTGTTAACGACTCATCGTACTTGCGAATGATGAGCGTATCGTCCCAAATTTCGTCGTTCGAATGCTCACTTTCGGAGCTGCTGGAGCTCTACGATTGAAAAAAAAAAGAATTTTGTAGTAATGAAACTTCTACTTCCAACAATCGTTACATACCGGCTTAACGCGACCCAAGTTCATTCAATGGCAGTTCTGGTTATCACGGAAAACAGATTTTTGAATAAATATATCGAGTATTTTGAGAAAAACTGCTTCGAATTATAAAAAACGATTGAAATTTGTTTTTTTTTGTGCTCTGAAACTGGAAATCTGGCAGACAAAAGCGCCAAAGACAAAACAAAAAAGAGCACGTTCACAGCGCATTTCACGCTCTGCTTGCCTCATCGGCCAAAACAGGTCTAGCTTGGAAAGAGACGATGTATTCGTCGAGTAGCGCGGCTATGGTGCGTTGTGTGTCTATAGCGGCCCTTACACGTTCAATATTTTTGACAATATTACAGAGTATTGACAAAAGTATTGTACGTATAATGGAAAAATTGACAATGTGGATTTCAAATGGGATTGAAAATGATTGAAATATTGTAACAATATCGTCAATACGTGTATTGATAAACATATTGAACGTGTAAGGGCCGCTTATAATATTATTACGCCAAATGATAATATTATATTTATAGTTTAGACACCCGGATTCGCACCGGTCGTTAGTAAAAAGGTAGTCAAAATAACAATCTGTTTACACACCGGTAGTTGTCATTATGGTTACTTCGCATTGCAATAAAACCAATCAATGATAATTAATATTTTCTGGCAGAATAGGGATCTTTAGGGGTGTGCGGGTTAAGGCATATTCTGATGCAGATTAGTACCGTGAATTAATATCTCAGTCCTTTTTCAATTTTTTGGCCCGAAACTATTGAAAAAAAAACATTTTTTAGTTTGTTTCCTTTTAGGACAATAACACATCCAAACCCATGCGACTTGCACGACCCTATAGGTTGCCTTATCAGATCTACCATAGTTTGCAGATGAAACTTGGGATGGCAGGTTGCTAGCGGATTGACAAAGTACCTGATCATGCTGTGTGGGGTGCTGTCCCGGTTAACAATGAGGCGAACGAGATATTTGCAGATACGTCATTTAGTAGGACAACTGTCAGTTTGCTCGTTGAATTTAATTTGGTTTTTTTTAATTTAAAAATCATAAAAGAATAATTAAGGTTTAAGAATGATATGAGTGTACTCGTAAGGACACCCGCTACCAATACATATGAAAAACTGGCACAATTTTTCCAAATTAAAGATCCCTATTACGCTAAAAACAAGTTTTGTATATTTTTTGCAATCATACAGAAAATACATTTGTTGTTGTTGTTTATTCGTGGCTTTAACCTCTGTGGGTCATTCGCCGTAAAATACATTTATTTATTGCATTCAGTAAGGACAATTGTTTCAGTAACAAATATCACTCCTGTTTCCAATAATTATTGATTGAAATCAATGCACAAAATTATTTAAAATGAAAATGTTTATTGAGATTAAAAAGTAATCACTGTTTCAATAGTACAAGACATGACAGTAGGGAGTAGCCTTCGATCTAATATTTTGGAAATGTGAATGTAAGCAATTTTAAATCTTGATGTTGACATGTGCTGTTTTAGCAGCCCTTACACTTTCAATAACTAACGACGCAGAATCCCTCTGGATAAAGACTAGCAATCTTTATCGTTTGTTTATCATTTATCTGTCAATGTTTTTTTATTTCAATCGAGCACGAGACCTGTCAAAGACCCTCGTTCGAGAAATTTGGGCGACAAGAGTTAATCATTAACGCTCAGATTGACTCTGGAATACTCAATATTACTCACTTACTCAGCTACTATGATCCCCTCCCATATTATTCAGTTCAATGATTATATTCTTTTTGTCTTCAAAACCGTCTGATGCTACCTACGAAAACTGTCTGATGCAAGAGAGAGAATTTTCTATGTACTGTGATGAGTTACCGAAACAAACAAGGTGCGGTTGTAAACGTAACATCCTTAGCCAATACTACGTCTGTCCAAAACACGGTTCCAAAGGCAAGTTTCCATTAATTTCGAAAATTATTGTTTGTTTACAGTCGACCCAACTTAAGGATAAAGACTGTATCGATTTTGTTGGCTATTTTTGGCAAATTTGAGACGAAGAGAAACGAAAGCAATGGAATTGAAAGACGGACGGAAAGGTATTCTAGAGTGAATCAGTTATAAACTTAGAACGGAAAACTAGAACTAGGCAGGCTTATATGGACATGATCGAAAGGAAACGTGAATAGTCTTTTGCCATCTGCTAAGTAGGAGTTGGGCGTTGCACCCAAGTCTACCGCATGGTCATTGATAGAACATAACTCATCATCATGTTTTACCGGCGACGCGTATACAGAATGTGACGTCATGTAGGCAACCGCATACCCCCTACCCCTTCACGATACTACGCCAATGAACGTGAGTCACTTATTCTATATCAAAAACCATATCGTAATAATTTTTGCGCATTGTTAATCAATATTTGTTTACAATTGTAACTGTAATAAATCCAACAAGCTTGCAATAGACCTTTCTCGTCAAAAAAATTTATATGCAGAACAGCTTCCGTTTTCATCGCTGGATCAATTCTGAATACTGTCACGTTAATTTGGTGTCTCTAACTATTGAAAAAATCAAAAATTCTTCGAGCTGCCCATTTTACTCTGTATTCCCCTGTCCTATTTTACCTCGATTCTCCATACTTTTTCACCATTTGGATGAACTTCGAGTGGGGAATATGAAATAAAGTTACGCCGGGTAGCCTATAACATAGTTCCAGTAGCCTACCGCTAGCCGGCATCTGTTTTAATCTGGCTATTCGCCGTTTCGTTTACTGGGTATGAACTCCAAGAGTTCATTCCAATTTGTCAAAAACATTGTTTTGACGTAGATGAACCCCAAAACAGTGTTGCAGAATATACCGATTTATCGATATTTAAACCGATTTTTAATTTCAATACCAATAATGTTACTAAAAATACCGATTTCTTTTTTCTTACCAAAAAATCACGATTTTCATATAATAAGATATAATAAGATCAATATTGTTACGTATGGGCCTTTTTAGAAAATGTCTTCACCTTTCCACATCAAATCATCCGGAAATTGATTCAGCAATCTGCCAGGTTACCAAATACAAATATGTTGATACGGAATGCTCTGACGATTTTTTGAGGACACATTTTATGACCCAGGCACACCCATAAAGGTACACTGTCAGAGTGACAGCATACTTTGATGAAATTGTGCTAAAACTGGCTGCACTGATAGATTTGTTTTTGATTGTTTGACACTTCTAAATATTTTATGTGGTTTTCGTTTGAGGCGAAACTGAGTCAGTTCCTAACCCCAACTGCTGTCAAAATGTATGAACTGACAGCAGTTGGGGTTAGAACCTGACTCAGTTTCAGGTTCAAGCGAAATCGCCATTAGTTTTCTGCAGAAAAAATCTCAGAAAACTAACGACTGATTTTTGTCGACGTCGGGCACCAGTTACAGTTTGAAATTATATCTCACCTCGGATGAACGCGCCCGTTATGTGTTACCCCGCAACAGCTGACTTAACTGATTGTTCAAATCCTCGAATTTATCCTGCTCGCTGTCGTTCATGTTTTTATTACTTTCCCCTAGTTCTACACAATCATTACCCATTGGAACGGTTCGTGATTTTAGGGAATAGTAAACCTTATGAAAAAATCCATTGTATAATATAATTATAGTGTATAGTTCATGAATCCGAAGTGGTTTAAAAGGATGTCGCTGTACAGATTCAGAGCGGCCGCTTCCAGCTCAGCAAAAGTGAAAGCCACTTGACGGTTAAATTCGTAGTGTGTCCGCTGATAGCGCTCGGGGACAGAAAAATCTCATAGGTCAGAGTCGCTTCCGACTTCGTTACCGTCAAAATTAAACACAACAGCAAGATACTTGGAAAGGACTTTCTCGTTCGGTAAGTTTTTACCATAAGCTTCCCCCTGCAACATTCTTTTTCATGTCTAGATGTCCTTGTTGATTTACAGAACAAACATAATGGAAGCGTATTCTACACGCACATATTCACTCGGGCCAACCGTGTGACTCATTTGGAAAAAGGACTCATCGTCGGTTTCATGGCAGCGAAGTGAGCAGACAAAAAAGGCATCGTTTTTTTCCACATGATCGTTCTGAGCAAAATTCAGCGATTTGCCAGGCATAAACCACCGATGAGACAGTACCCGTTCGGATTCAGGACGTTTTCCCATACATTGTACCCGGTCGAAGCGATGGCAAGCGATGCAGATAACTGGGTCAAAAAGGCGGAGGTTCTGGGAATTTCTGCACTCGTAAGTGTTCTTTTTGTCATAACCACCTAAACTATTTTTGGAACCATCATTGTTCCATGGGATTTAAATTTTCCTTTTCTATAAAAATAGGTTAGCGATCTGAGTATGACCAAGGACAAGGAATCAGAACCGGCGACTGACAGTCCAGAGAAAGAGAATGCGGAAAAACCTTCTAGTCCATAGCTCCTGAAGAAAAACGAGCTGAAGCGAATATGGAGAAACAGCTTCCTCCACGGAAAATGCAGAGGCATGTAAGTAAGTCGAAATATTTAGTGTCAGCTTTAAAATTATCCGATTAATCTTTTAGCGCGGCGGATGCAAGTTTGCTAATTGAAATTATTCGCAAAGATCTAGTAGAATTAAAACTGGAGGTGCTGCGAAACGATCCTTTTTCGACGCTATACTCGGTTAAAACTATCGACGCTTTGCACTTGATGCCGGAACTGCCCACCCCGAGAGCAGATGAGCGCTGGGGAATATTTTCAGCCACCTGGAGGAGGAAGTTCAGCGCGGAAGAAATGTTACCAGACTTCGCCGATCTGGTATCTGGACTTTTTTGATGATCTCATAGAGATTGGGTGTGCAGATGGGCGTTTAAAGTTCTGGGAGGGAACGACTGGTAACTTTTAGGTAAATTGTTTGAAGTCATTTGTTTTTATTACAACTATTGACGGACGTTTCATTGCAGGATATATATGAAGCTGAAAACAACCACAACAATGGGGTAACTAACATAAACCTCGCCGGTGACAAAGTGATAGTCGCACGGTTGAGTGAACGAATCGATTTTCTGAGACTGGAAACGTACACGTAAGGTTTTCAGATCGATTGGGGATTTACGTCTGCATATGGGCGAAGTAAGTTCTATGTTTCAAGCAATTTTTTAAGCTCACCTAGGGCGCAGACAGATTTTACTTGTTCTTTTAAAATACTGTATATTCTAAGTCATTTAATTTTCAGTCTGTAATGAGTATGTCATCAAGTGCCTTAATTCTTTTTCTTTTTAGCCCACGTACGCAGCGGTTCGGCAGGAAGCATTAGTTTATTTCAGCAACTCGCCGGCTCAAATCCGTCCACAGCGTTGCCAGCTCAACATCACGCATCCGAGGAGGAGCTTCGATGTATCCTGGAGTTTCACCAGCAGGGTCACCGGTGACATGTTTGGAAGTGGCGGGCGGTACAGTCATTACTGGCAGCCAGGGCCACACTGTTAACGTGTTCCGGCTTGATAGCCACCTATTGCAGTTCACCCTAAACGGCCATTACGGTCCTATCACATGTATTTTCATAGACCAGTGGCAGGCCGAGATGGGCGCATCTGGTTGCCAGGATGGTGTGCTATGTGTGTGGAACTTGATACGGGGTATGTCAGCCAAATTTACGGTATGGCCTAAATCTACATAATTAAATTGATTGGTTATTTATAGGTGCCTGTATGTACAAAATTGAAGCCCATGACGACATGACGTCGTACTTGCCTGTTCCCCGAGTTACGCAACATCGCTCGGACTGAACGAACGAATACGGTTTTGGGATAGATTTCAGGGTTAGCCGCTCAACACCATGACCGTCAGTCATGCATATTCATCGCTTGTGATGCTGACGCTTCTGAACGAAGCCATTGCTAGCACGAGTTTTTGATTTGGAAGGATAGTTGCTGAGGACCATTCTCACAATAGTATAAAAGTTCTAACCTCAAAAACAGACAACAATAAAATGTATTTCTTTCAGAGTTTATAATATCCATTACATGATCAAATGCGCTGATGGGTTAGGCTTTGGATTCGGCTATATTCCATCGTCATTGAAGCTAGATCATAGAATCAT
Organism: Topomyia yanbarensis; assembly: GCF_030247195.1. Classification (NCBI taxonomy): domain Eukaryota; kingdom Metazoa; phylum Arthropoda; class Insecta; order Diptera; family Culicidae; genus Topomyia; species Topomyia yanbarensis. The sequence continues at coordinate 399,643,920 of NC_080671.1, read as the reverse complement.
GTTAATTTGACAGACTGCAAGTGTTATTAGTAGCGCAAACAGCTAGCAGCCCAGCTAGTATTGTTCTTTCTGCTTGCAACCAACCTGGTTATATTGATGTCAATGCTAAATTCGCTGTTGCAGCTGTATGGTCGCTATACTGTTCCATGTGTTATGGGATTCGCTATTAACATGGGACAGTTATGCTTAGAGCACCAGATTCTAAAAGCGACCAATTTTGGCCAATCACTGGAGACAAAATCACGCGTAACAATTAATAATAAATTAAATTGTTGCTGAGTAATTTTTGTTGTACATGAATAAAACATACCGATTGCCTCGTTACCTATGCTGCCGTGATCCGCATAACAGTCCCATTTGGGTTTCCTATGCAGATGGGACAGTTATGCGTATCACGGCAGTATGGCTAAATAACCATTAGAAAGGTTATGAGCTTATGTTATCGCATTTTATGATCATTTATACTACGTAACAATTAATAATAAGTTACATTATTGCTGAGTATTTTTTGATGTACATGAATAAAACATACCGATTTCCTCGTTACCTATGGCTAAATAACCATTAAAAAGGTTATGAGTTTATTGTTGTTGCATTTATAATTATTTATACTACTTTCAAGTGATCGATTTTAAAGATACGACTCGCACTTTAAGCACCCCTTCACCGCGCCATCAAAATAAAAATAAGTCATACTCCTAATGAACTAATATTTATTAAAATATTTACTAAATAAAAACATAGACCTGATAGTTCGTTTGCAAAAAAAACACCGAAGCACAGTGAGTTGGTGTTAGTGCTCTATCTGTGATCCTATAGTGCTGCAGGATTTGGCCAACATTTATACTATTTTTATTCAATCAACTTTAAGGAAAATGTATCACGTGAACGCTATATATATGGACTTCTATACTTGGTAATTGTTCCGAATCACACTCGACCTGGCCTTGGGTACAAGATATTTGCTTGATCTCCCACGAGCATGGTTCTGCCGGAGTGTTTGCCTCGCCCGATACCGGGGCAGCCTGTCCTAGCGAGGCTGCCTCTTGTGAATCGGAACCGCTGAACATTCCGATGAAGGCATGTCCAACGGTGTTACCGACGAAGCCGATCGCTACACTACCAGCAGTAGCTGCGATTTGAGCAATTAATCCAAAGGCCTGGTTGGGAGCTACCATTGGTGCAGCGACAGCCGAGTGTGACGCAGACTGGACCATCGGCTAACTCGATTCTGGCGAGGTGGAGCGGCTGCAACTGGTGCGGACCTATATTGCGATGTATATAATTTCAAGGATTACTAGAGATTACCAATTACCAGAGATCATCAAAATGTTTTGTGGCTAATGTTGTAATTCAGCAAAAAAACAAAACAAGTTAAATTGATCGCAACAAATAAAATCGCTTTCTTCAACGAATCGTGGACAAGAAAAATCTAAATGCCAAATTTAATGGAACATTGCCTAATGATGTCAAATAAAAATGAAAGCCTAGCGAGCTTGTTAATACAAAATATTCGTAAACCAAATCAAGTTTCTCATACTGCGGTCGAAAAAAAAAAAAATTCTAAGCCTATGTAAACAAGCTCTGCGAAATGTCAAAAAAGTGAGGTTAAACATTTTCATCCAATGCATCCAATGTTCTACAGCGAGAGGTTCATTTTAGTTTGTTTACATTGCTAATGAATTTTGTACTGCGATTCACCACTTCATTTACCGCGTTGCCAAGAACTTAAGTGAAAATATTCAAAACAGTGCTGCCCAAACGCACATTTTAAGTCCCACCATTCTTGCTGAGGTGAAAAAAATATTCAACATTCTTGCATATTTCAAATTTTAAAAAATCATTAAAAAATCATGATAGCTCCTAAAAATCTCATTTTTACGGAAATGTTCTTATAATTGTGTAATCTTTCGATTAAAAATAAGAAAAACAGGTGTTAGGTCTGACGAGAAAGGTCTATTTAAATAACTTGCATAGTATTGTTTATTTCACAGTTTCTCGTTAAAGCTATACGAGAGGATGGTGTAGCCTCACCGACGAACTGACGTGACAGAGGCATTCTAATAGTGTCCCATACAAAATAACGATTGTTTTGAAACGAAGCGATCGCTACTGTCAAATTGTGACAAATCTCGACAAACATGTCAAATGGTCCTAAGTGCAAATGAGATCCTCTCTGTTTACTTTCTCTTTCGATTATTACGGCATCAGCATAAAACTTTTCAATATTGTTTCAGGATATATCGAAAAACTCTGGTTTCGACTAGCATATTATGCTAAGAGTTAATGAACTATCGTATACACGGACGAGTTATTAGCGAAAGAGAAAGTAAACAAAGAGAAACTGTCATTTTCACTTAGGATCATTTGACATGTTTGGCTAGAAATCACTTCGCCATGTTTGAATAAGGGCAGGATTCTCGATAAGTATATTGATATTACAGAAGGTATGCAGAAAAATTTGATGTTCCAACGATACTCAGAGATATTTTCTAGAAAAAGCGCCGTGCATTTACAGCTAGAAACTTTGAGGAAAACCGAAACAAAAAGTCTTCAACAAACAGAACCGACTCAAATTCGTTCAAAAGTACATAGAATAGAAAGGAAAATGGTGTGATGTTATGACGAAAAAATCAAATTGGATGGACTGCTGAAGTTGATAAAAACAATATTTGAGCCAAGGTAGTTTGGTAAGCTCAAATTGGTATCAGAGTGCAATTATTTGTCTTTGGTACTATTTTCGACGTTATTTTTCTACCATAAAAATGGATCGATTTGTTTCGTAACTACTCGAATGAACTTTAGAATTGATCTGCTACTAAGCTACTTTGAACTACTCGGACATTATGCAGGGTGGTGAGCACAATGAAATTCATTGTAAATATATAAAACTGATTTAAACGTCTTAGTAGGGGAACCTGGGGTTATTAAGACCATAGGGATAATTCGGACCTCCTCGATTTCTTAGAATCGTAAGATTTGCTGACTGTCGTACATATTCGTGGAATCGCCATTCTACACACCAATTTTTTGTATTTTGTTTCAGCAAAATATTTTACCAAAACTTTTCAGCAAAACTGGATTTGCTAAGAGTTTAGCTTTGCAATTTTTGTTTCGCTGATTTTCAGTAATGCCCATTATTTTGACGAAAATCAGCAAATCTATAGAATTTGATTGCTGAAACAATTAGTGAAAAAATGGCAATTTTGCTGAGTTCCAGCAAATCAAACTGCCAGTTCAGCAAATTTTGACAGTTTTGAATTGCTATAATTTCAGCGAAATCTTTTTTGCTGGAAGTATTGCTGATATTTCAGCAATGCAAAATTCAGCAAAATTTTGCTGATATTCGGCAATCCAAATTTAGTGTGTAAAACATTAATTTTGACAGATGAATTTCATTCTTCAGTTTTGTGTAGATAGGAGATACAACGCGATTCATTTTTTTCCATCCTCAAAACAAAAATCATTGTAATGGTAAAACCGCGATTAAAGTAACAAATAAAAGTGAAAAAATAACAGGGAAGTGTTAGGGAAAGCTTGAGGCTCCTATTTTATGGAATAATTTTTATTAAGATTAAACTACAAATATGTTCAAGACGTTCACTACTTTTATGCGAAATGCGCGTACGTGGCTATTCGGACTGCCTATTCCATCAACCACCGTTCAGCGACTTGCGTCTGCACACATGCCTCAGCAAAGAAATACATGATGCGCCAATCGACATCTGTGACTACCCAGATTAGTTTAAAAAAAGTTTTTTGTTTTTTAAGGAGTTTCTCCAATAAAGATTTCACAGGTAAACATAATTTCATTGTAAAAAAATGGCGGTCTGAATTGCCCCGTAGGGTAGCCAGAATTACACCTGCGTTGTAAAAGGATGGAAAAACGTAGAGTTGCCTAGCACTGCCATGGAGTGGTGCAAATGAGTTTTATGGCTCCAAAATGTAGCTAAGGTTTCAAACTCATAATTAGGACTTTTAACCGAAAAATTGTTTCACATCTGTCCACCTGAAAGGGAGATTTGCTTAGATAGGTCCCAATAACCGCGGGTTCCCCCATTTCCAATGAATATATCAAAACTAATTAGTAATAATTGTGAATACAGGGTATCAAGTTATCAACAACTAACGAAAACACGACAACCAGTTATCATCAATAAGGACTTTTATGAAAATGGTAACTGGATGAATTATTCGATAACGTAAAATGCATAACACAATTTGTTATCAATATGGCATCAATGATAACTTACTTTGTTATTATATTTATATCCAAGATACAAAACTTTATTATTATTTTGTTATGTTTGCTGTTAAATCAGTCAAATTGATAATAAATTCAGTTATCAAACTGGTGATAACCAGAGAATACAATTTGTTATTATTAAGCTATTTTCTTTTACTCGGGTGTGCTAGTACTGTTTACATGGACTTAGAAAAATTTTGAAGACCACTAGATTCGCTCGAAGCAAATCGCCAAGTCCATGTGAACAGTACAAGCGAACTGGAGTTCATTTACAACGTCACTGTGAAATATTAAATTGAGTTCTACAAGATGTTTGACAATGAAGTTCATGTTGACAATTCTCGGTGGTTTGTTTACTTTGTCAGTTGCGTGAGTTCGAGTGCAACGGGTGCTCATCTGTCAAATTCGAACTCACGTAACTCCCATGTAAACAAACCAGCGAGAATTGTCAAACGAAGTTCATCTGACACATTTTATGGGGTTATGTCAGTTGGTGTAAAACGTAAACCTTTATATTTCTATGATTTAATCTATTAATGGAAACTACCCAGAATTTAATCTACAGAGGTAAACATTGATGACTCCACCAAAATAACTAGAAACTATAAATATGAGCTTAATAATTTCAGCATCACTTGCTTCCGACACATGGAAGAGAAAACGTCGCACTTACTTCTTCTTTGCCGGAGAGGGTTTCTTTAAGAATAACTCGGATAATTTGCTGTAATTTAAAAACAGACAACTGCTATTTGTTTTTAATTTACAGCAAATTATCCGTTTCCCGTGAAACTTTTGCAAAACTTTTGTCAATCCGTTAAACAAATATGTTGACACTAATCTGCTCAGTAATTGGTTTGTTACAATCATCATCAAGATTGGAAGAGATGTATGATTTCTTGAAGAAAATTGTAATGATCTTATTGAAATGCGGTCATCAGTCTTAAAATTTATGCAGACCAGGCTTTGATGTTCTCTCCAACGTTTCGACTATATTTTCTAGTCTTTTTCAAGGACCGTATTTCAATAAGATCATAACCCAGACAGTCGGAACAACAGAATCGAAAATTGTAATGTTTCTTTGATTGCAGGTTTGTTTTACCATTATTTTGGAAATAGTTTCAATTAAAGTTGTGCGCCTAACGCATCAAAGTTGTACGGATAATGAAGACGGAAATGTCGTTGTATACCAACCGAAACGAAAAGATCAGAGCGCAGCTCCGAAAGCACTAGTGTTGGGTGTATAGAAAAGATACAGAAGAGGTGCTGTTGAGTCGATTTCGATTGGCTGATTCTTTTTTCCTCTCTTTTTTCTCGGATTTAATATTATATCTGTCATTTTAATCCATGACGAGCAAAAATAGAACGAAAGACTGTCACATACTGAAGCATTTATCCCAACTTAGTGGCTAATAGATTCAGTCGCAACATTTTAGTTGCTCTTCGTGATTGCCTATTGATGTTTGTTCGCTGTATTGTCACGTTATTTTCATACTTACATGAACGTAAATTAGAAACCATAGAAAACGACTAAAATGCTGCTACTGATTGCAACATTAAATGTATCGTGTGAACTTAGCCTAACAGCAATGTATATTTTATGTTTTATCACTTTTTGTTTGTCCACCCTTAAGCGAATTTTGTTACACGTTTGTTAAAGATATCACGGTTTCGCGGTTTAACAGTGTATTAGTACGGAACGAATTGCTCGTAAAAATAAAATGAAGTGTCAATAAAAATGATATTGCGTTAAAATGGCGCGAAACAAAAATTGTCCACTAGGCTGTATCGTTCTCAGATAAATTGATTTTTTTTGTAGCACTCTTGAATGTGATGCCTGGTGTTTGTACTAAGAGTACAGAGTGCACAGTGTACACTGACCTAATACAAATTTCAAAATTGTATTCAATTCAAAAGCTTATCATTCAAATGACAAAAGCCGTGGGTATTTTATATATTTCCATTATGTAAACAATAAAAATAATAAAACGAGTTTGAATGGCTGTCCGGCAGATTTCGCGCAAACGCTTAACCATTGCACGTGGAAACCTGCTTACGAGGTGAGGATATGTTTTTTCCTTGGGGCTTGTTCATTGCTATCTCGCTATTGTACATTTCCATGTCATCATCGTAGTTGCTGCCTTTATGATCGCGAATATCTAATTTCTTCCTTGCTTCTTGTCCTTACGAGTGTGAATTTGCCCAATGATGGTACTGGTTGTAAATTTTGAGGTACTTGTCGCAGCTTTTGCTGTTGTCAATATTACCTGAGCAGCTGTGCCGTCTTGTTCACAGAACTGGCACGTATTAAGTTGACCTTGATATGTGCAAAGAATTCTCTGTGTAATGATACTATCGCATTATGTTTTGTACTGCATGGTCATGTAGTATTTCCCAAGTCGGCCCACCGACTTTCTCACCACATAAACACTATTTGGAATACCGGGAAGTAGTTCCTACACGTACCCTTCAGAATGAATTCCATTTCTTCCAAATGTGACATGAATCTGCAAGTAAGCGGTGCCCGGCCTTAAAGATAATAGGGATCTTTAGGGGTGTGCCGGTTAACGCATATTCTTATGCAGATTAGTACCGTGAGTTAATATCTCAGTCCTTTTTTAATTTTTAGGCCCGAAACTATTGAAAAAACATTTTTTAGTTTGTTTCCTTTTATGACAATAACACATCCAAACCCATGCGACTTGCACGACTCTATAGGTTTCCTTATCAGATATACCATAGTTTGCAGATGAAACTTGGGATGGCAGGTTGCTAGCGGATTGACAAAGTACCAGATCATGCTGTGTGGGTTGCTGTCCCGGTTAACAATGAGGCGTACGAGATATTTGCAGATACGTCATTTAGTCGGACATCTGTCGGTTTGTTGGTTTAATTTAATTTGTTTTTTTTTTTTAATTTAAAAATCAGAAAAGAATAATTAAGGTTTAAGACTGATATTAGTGCACTCGTAAGGACACCTGCTATCAATACATATGAAAAACTGGCACATTTTTTCCAAATTAAAGATCCCTATTGACTCAATGGTCAGGCAAATCACGAACGGCCGCTTGAGTTATCAATTCCAATCAACCAACGAATACTTACCAATTTAGCCAGATTCTCCCGAAGGAAATGAATGCTTTCGTGTCATTCTACGAAGTTAACCGTCTCAAAACACTGGATTAGAGTTTTCTGCCTCTTGTCAATCGAAAAGCGAGCGAACAAATTCCTTCCAACATCGTAAACGTACTCCGGATCAAGGTGGCAGTGTTAGCTAACACAAAACGTACCTACTAGGAAAACATCACGTCTATTTCATTATTTCTCGCGTGTTTTTTTGAAAAGGGCCAATAAGCATGCTGTGAAAATTGCTATGAGGGGAAATTCCGGACAAACCATTAGTCGCCTACTATAAATCTTAGCAGTAGACAAAAGACAATTTTGTTTCTTCCATAAAATGTTAAAATCTGTTCTCGGCGAGTTACGGAATAGCAAAGGTCAATGTTACGGTTTGCTAGTAATGGTTCGTAAAACTAAACGTGTATGGCCATAACACTCACACAATCACATACCTGCGCGCAGGGTTTGTTCCAGCGGCGTATTCACGAACCTGCACGCAAAAATAAAACAACCCACAGAATAAGTTCTTTTAACTTAAATTTAGGTACTTTTGAGTTGTGCGTTGCTTTCGCACTTATTAGTGTTGTCAAAAACAAAACGAGAGATTCGACACAGAGTAACAGATATAACACTATGAGGAATTCCCTTAAAAATATCGATCCGGTAATTTTCCCAGAACACTAGCTCCCCCTTTTATTCACGGTCCCAAACACTCGTTTGCTGGTGGGCTACCCCTTAGGCTTGGGAACATTTTTTCAATAGTGGTTTACCCCCATATGCTTGTTCATATATCAGTGGCGTCATAATTTCAAAAGCGGCCACAGCCCCAACTACAAATATATTTAAAATGACTGTTAAAGTGGGCCAAAAATTATTTTTGAGTGTTATGTCTGTTAGTCTGTGGATTCGACTCAGTCGAGATCTTCCCCGGTCAAACCATTCAGAATTTTATTCGGAATCCAACTGGTTCCGGAATGAGTTTAACTGGGTCCATGCAGTAATGTACTTTTGAGTTGTTTGGAGTATACTTAAAACAAGGTAAATTCAACTTAAATTTAAGTAAATTAAACTCAACGTTGAGTTATGATTTTTACCGTAATTAAATGGAAACAACCTTCAACACGGTTTACCTAATTTTACCTTCCTGTATGATACCACGAGATTGAGTCAAAAGTACTCAATTTTAGGTAGTTTTTCGGTGGTGTGTGGTGCTGGCAGCGGTGCTCGTGTAGGGTTGGGTCGTAGATGGCTGAGTTTAGCTGCTTCCCAGTCACCAAATTTTCTGGCAGAGACTGCTCTGCTGGGTTTCTGTAAGTCTTGGTTTGGCCGCCCTGTCAGATTTCTGCGCGCATCCTGTCGGGTTAGTTGAGCAAGGGCGAACTCGGTTTCGCTTGCGTTTTCTGGCAAATTTTGACACGAACCGAGCAAAACCCTGGCATAACTCGGAAATAAACCGTGCAAAGATCCTTGCAATTCCTGCCTGGTAGAATTTAGCACGAATCGAGCAAAGCATCTGACAAATATGTGGCAGGTAGCATACAGAAACCCTGACCGTACATTACTGGCTGGATTCTGGCTAAAAGTGGGCAGCATCGGTTAGTTTAACCGCTTCTGTCAGAAACAGTTGTTGCATTTGAGCGAATTCTTTGCCAGAATTCTCGCACAAATCGCATAAAATACTGGCAGAAACGCTGCTAGAATCAATTTCGCCTTGCTCAACTTTTGCTAACTTTCTGCTTGCCACTGTGACTGGGTTTGGTCACTGGGTACACGTGCCCTTCGGAATTGACTCTATTTATCCCAAATGTGACAAGAATCTGCAAGTAAGCGGTGTCCGATCTTGTAGCGGAACATTCATTTTCTCATCGTCCAAATATAGGAAGATCTTAATTATAACATTGTCAAACACAACCATGTGTTTTCGAAATGAATGGTTTCGTCTGGGATAATTTGTTGAGCGCTATGAGTGCTGAATACCTGACATGATATAACTCGATAAAGGCGGCTTCCGAAAGTCTAACCTGTTTAATTCCACTGTAATGAAAATAATAATGAAAAACTGTTACTTTTCACCATCAATCAGATACTAGTATTTTTCTTCACGAAATGTTCCACATCATGAATGCTCGGTTCTATGGGAGTCATCAATAATTTTGTAAACATCGTACTTGGCCGGAGCACCACTTCTTGCTTCTGCTACTCACTCATCTCGACAGATTACTAGAGCAAGAATTACAGCAACAGTTTCTTTTCTTCCTCAGACAAAGCACACAATGTAAAAGTAACTATTTTTGGCGTGTACAATATCGCTTCGCACTGGCTCGAGCAAAAGCATAAAGCACACTGAATTTCAGAACCATGGTCTTTGGTGGTTGGAAATAGTCTTCTTCAACTTTTTCTCAAGAATTTGTTCAACTCGAATTAGCTACAAATTTTGTAAAAAGTTACCAAAAACAGGTTTTTAAATTTAGTTTTGAAAAATTTCTGGCTGTGTGCCTGTCTCCGTTCACAAAGTTTCATTACAATGGCAAATTACTTTGAGTAAAATGCTTATAGCTGCTGGCCTGGACTTTACTTGTTCAAATTCAACACCTCCTACAAGATTAGCAACGTCCTCTGCTTCAAACATCTTCCGATAATTTCCCTTGGCGAGTTTACGAGCCGGTTTCCTTTGCTCTCGTTGGCGTTGCATAGATGTGAAACTGCAAGACATTTACGCATATAATCAACAACAGATGCATCCAGTAACGATCCTAGTAACGAATAATAAATAACTGCAACAACCTATCGGATCTGCTCAAAGGTAGATCATATGACTGGTCGGTCAAACTTGGCAGAACTGAAGCGATCATGCTTTCAGTACTGTTTCAAAAAATCTAGTACACAACGTACGACGAAATTGTGAGTATTTCTTCGTGAACTGGTAATCTCGATTAGCCGCAGGTGTTATTTTAGTTCATACTAGAATTGTTTTAAAGAATCATTTAGCCTATCCACGCCTATAAAACACAGCTCGTTTTTGCTCAAAATGTACGATAAACTTAAAAATTTTACGAAACACAATTCCGTACTTCTCGTAATTTTCCCTACCCTCAACGCGCTCATTTTAGGGTAGCCCAACTAGTACGTAGGGTACGGCCAACATAACAATGAGATCCACTCACCATAGGTAGAATGTCGAGCATAAAATCGAAAGAAAAAAAACCAGACGAGCATAAAAAACCCATACGCGCATCAGGTGTGCGCTGCTCTGCTGCGATCATTGGAGGCGCAGGTAAATAAAACGGACTCGGACAAACCCAAAGCCGCGCCCGCGCCGGCGTGAAGTAAAAAAAAATAGACGCAGACCCGAACCATTCGCGTTTTGACAGCTGACGGAGACAGACGCCCTCGCATGGACGGTGGCGTCGAACAGACCGCAATCGCAAACGAAGCAACAGCATCGCAGAATAGCACGTGTTTTAACAGCGGCAGACAGCTGGCGCGTGTAGCGTACCGCTTTACAGAGGATCGACGCTGCGTACTGTGATTGATTTAAAGAGTTAAACAATGTGTTCGTGAATAACAATAGAATTCATAGTGCAGCTCGTTGTGGTTGTGTCAGGTGTTAAACTGTGCGAAAATAACAGTTTTCAGTTTAGTCTGAGAATTGTCACCGGACGAGCATGGTTTTTTCTTTCTGTAAAATGATCGAACGGATCGTTTTATTAACAGTGCCAATGAAAGTGGATTATTAATTTTCAATAATGGTTGAACGAGGCAAAAAGAGAGTGATCATTTTCCAATTACCGGTTACATATGCACATGGGAACTGATTTGTGGCGATTGTCCAGTGTTTTCTATACTCAAGTTGAAAGTGATACATCCTTCGATTGGTTCATTCGGAAATGAGTTGAGTTTATTATTCGATATTGTACATAAATGCACGTTGATTGTATCGAACAAGTGGCACAATATGGTGAATGGGTTGTTGCATGTCGTGACGTTATATTTTCAGATTTTTGCGGTGATTAGCTGATTGTTCGTGGTATGGGGGCCGAATATAATCCTGAAATTGTGGAACTGATGCTGTGTTAACAAGTGTGGAATCGAAAGTGGAAAACAGTGATAGACGACGTGGGTTATTGTTTGCACTAGTAGGCATCTCTAGGACGGAATACGTCAACGAACCATAACCATGGGTCTTTTCGGGTGGATAAAAAAGTAAGTACATACCTATTTGTTGCAGGATTTATTATGTCTGAATTATTAAACCAAAGTTTATTCCTCATGTAGACTATACAGTGCAAAGTTTTCAATTATAAGGGAAATATTATTACCGCGGGATATAGCTAGGCCATGATTTTGAAAGATCGGCATCTCATTTGAGTTTCAAGTTTATTTTATTTATGTGGTGTACACATCAATTGTCTTGCTTGCTCTCGATGCATTAGCAGGATAATGTTTAAGAAACACTGAATAAAATCCGATTGACCTTTAATTGCACCACAATATAGGCAGATGAAAATAAGAGTTTTTCGCTCTTACTAATAAACGCATACTTTTAGTTTGCACGGTTGGTTTCAATTACCTATCAAAATTTACATATCATACTGAGTTATTGAATGAAGGAAACAATCTTGTTTTATTACATGCATCCATAGAGTACAAAATGTAACAATAGGTTTGTTCCAGTACCAGGAGAAACTGGAAGTACTCCGGAGAAAATGGTCGGTGTTAGGTCAGACCGGACTAAGTGACAGTGCATTGATTTCGAGAAAAACGCGTTTAAAGTTTGAATCGCAGCATCCTTTACATTATAATTGGAAAATAATGTTTACCATAATTCTTGTTTATTGTTTCATATTTCAAATCTGGTAAAAATGGAATGTAGATGAAGAAATTTTTTATCCAGTGCTATCATTAACTCATTTTTTGATGTTTTGCGACTTGGTCCGGTCTGATTTAACACCGACCAAATCGTTCCTGTACTATCTTCTTCTCTTTTTTCTTCTTCAGGTAGCAAACCGGAGTTAAAAGGAGCAAGTATTTTTTGCTCCTCTTTACTCCAGAGTGACTTCCGTGAACTGGAACAAACCTAATATATATGTCAAACTCGATAACAATTTTCAATTGATTATCTAAAAAATGAAAACAGGTCATTGTTTGACCCTACGGGTTTTACTTGACAATGCGCCACAAGGGTTCCGCACTTAGAAAAAACGAATATTATATTTGACGCAGAGAATTGTTTCTGTCTCATAATAGAATTTTACATATTTTGATATGTGAAAGATTATTATGATGTGGAACTACGACTGAATAACCTAGGGAAAAGCAAACAACTCACATTTTATATATTATTGAATGTAAATTTATGGACACTTCTTTCATGTGCATCTTGCATGACATAAAGTTGCAGTACATTTTTAAGCAACCAAAAAATTGGGGCTCAAGGTTGTTGAATGAATAATTGCCTTATCATTAATCGTAATATTATAGAAAATTCGACAACGATTTTTTTAAAGTTACATGCAATCACATGATCCAACTTTTCTAGAACATTATAAGCCTGTAAAAAATCAAGTAGCTGAACAATTGGTCGGTGTTAGGTCAGACCGGACTAAGTGACAGTGCATTTGATTTGGAGAAAAACGCGTTTAAAGTTTGAATCGCAGCACCCTTTACGTTATAATTGGAAAATAATTTTTGCCGTAATTCTTGTTTATTGTTTCATATTTCAAATCTGGTAAAAGTGGAATGTAGATGAAGAAAATCTTTATCCACTGCTATCATTAACTATTTTTTTTGATGTTTTGCGACTTAGTCCGGTCTGACTTAACACCGACCAATTGATTGGCGCTAAGTAACCGTAGCCCTAGTGAGATAAAATATTCACATGTGCACCCGTCATCTGCTTACAGTAGCGTAACAATAAATTTGTCTGGTAAGGGGAGTGGGTTTGATACATTTTACCGATTCAAACGCAATGCTTGAATTTAAATTAATTGTCTTAAAAATCCTAACATTTTGGTATTTAACAACAGAAAAACAGATAGAGATATGTATTATGTGAAAAATGAGCCCAGAAGCAGGAACCGAGTCCTTGGGCTTCCGACCCAATACATTAACCCTTATGCTATCTCTGGGCTGGCTTAAGGTCCCCGGAATAACACATGATTATCGCATTTGCGACAGTGATTTTCGTACTGCCTCTAAAGTGAGATCATACAACCACCCATCGCCACTCAACACATTTGAGCTGTTTAAATTTCACCGCTAGAGACCACAGGTTCGAGTTGGTGTCTCACTGATTTGATTTCGGGTTCCGGTCGGAGACAGGCTAATGGAGACTGTTTGATTTCTATTTATCGTCCATTTAACAGAGTCTGGCGGAAGTGAACCCGCCATTTGAATTGAACTTTTTTTTTATTTGGACGTAATTGCTTTCGTTTAACTCAATATTTCGATCAGTTTTTCAGTTAGCTAACACCAGAAAATCTTAAATAAGGTTTTGGTACTGACATGAAAACTTAAAAAAAATCTGGTTTGAAAAAGTACAAACCTGAAGTTCGAATCTACAATACCTATAGCTTAGTAAGGCATGCATTATGTTTCAGATTCGTCTCATCAGTATCAGGCACTGACCTAGGATCCCTCTAAAACCATCCCAGGTTATTGCGGACCCTCACGGTTTATCATCGAGTTTGTCTGCTATTAATATACCCTCCATTTACCTCCATTTACGAAGCAATCCTGGGGTTCGTAAAAAAGTGTTCGTTATTTGTGATTGAGTTCGTGAAAAGGTTTACTTCACATTCTTATTTCAAATCGTTCGTCAAAGCACTACACAATGAATGAATAACATAACAATGTGAGTCATTTTGGAACGGACTTGACAAGTAGATAATGAAAATGTATATTTAAAACCGTTTCGAAATCCAAGATGGCGACTTCCGGTTAAGGTTGCACAGGGAATGGGAAAAAATCGAAAATGAAAAAAGCAGTTTTATTGTACACCGTTTGTTAGATATTCATAAAAATCAATCAGCTTATGTAGAATGTTGTTACAGTACTGCTGATTAATTTTTATGAAGATCTAACACGCGGTGTGGAAAAAAATGCTTTTTTCGTTTTCGATTTTTGCCCCTTCTCTGTTCAACCTTAAGCAATATTCTCGATAACCCTAACGATATGGATATTTTTGAGGCTTGAAGGGTAGATGACGGAAAAAGAAGTTAGGCGCCATTCTGAAAACCAAGATGGCGACTTCCGATTGAGCGAAATTGTTTATAACCGTAACCATAATGGTATTTTTTTTCATTGCACAGTGGTCCAGAATGCAAATTTAGCAGGAATTTTAACTTTTTGTTAAAATTAAATGATTTAGCTTTACAACATGTTTGGCAAAGTTGTTATACTTTGCAAAGCCCTTCTTTTTGTTTAAACCGATGCTAGGGTGGTTCTAAATTTAGCAATATTTACAATAGAACTTTTTAACGGTTTGAGATAGAGCTTTACTGTCTTCGATGAAGTTGTAGAGCAAAACATTTTAGACAAATTTGCTGAAGACATGCAAGCTCTAGCTTTTATATTTTCCATTGCACGAGAAATTCAAATGTAAGCTTTAGGGTGTTTCTTAAAAAAAACGGTTTTATTTCTATAACTTTTGAAGTTTTTATTTTACGCTAAAGTACCCTTTGGACAACTTAAAGATTATTTCAGGGCACATAATTTGCTTTAAACTACCAACTACTTAACTTTTTTCGTTTGAAAGTTATAAGAACTTTTATATAAAACATATAACTTTGTCAAATAGAATTATCTTCGATTCGGGCACTCAACATTGAATACTGTTGCTTTCATATGAAATAGCATGCTTTGTAGTATAGATCACCAAAAATGGCAAATACGATATTTTTTATATCTTGCACTATTTACTCAAAAAATTGTTTATTTTTAGTAAAAAGTATATATAACTTTTTAACGAGCGAAGCTAGAGGTTCAATATATTAAGACAAATTGTTCTCCTTCAAAATATCTGAAAGTATTTCTAAAGTGATCTTAAGGAAAAATCAAAACTGGATTTTCATTTTACATGATGTTGAATTTCGTAAATCACGTAATTTCACTCCACATATAGCGTTTGTTATGAATGACAGTAAGTGTAATTTTATGTAATTGCGCATGTAATGTATATGTTTCATGTAAAATTACACGGAGCACTGTTATATTTCGTCATTTCGTGAATTACGGTTTTGTTAAATTCTGTCATGTTTGAAATTACGTCAACGAAAAAATTCATATTTTTGCCTTTCTCATATAAAGAAAGGCTATGCAATCACTCCAAAAATCGAATTTTGAAAAGAGGCCCGGAGGGCCGAGTGTCATATCTCATTCGTTTCAGTTCGTCGAGATCGCAAAATGTCTGTGTGTGTATGTATGTGTGTATGTATGTGTGAGTCAAAATAAAGTCACTCAATTTTCTCAGAGATGGCTGAACCGATTTGCACAAGTTTCAAATTAACGGTATGACGCTCCCATAAGACGCTATTGAATTTTTAGTTGATCGGACTTCCGGCTCCGGAGTTACGGGTTGAAGAGTGTGGTCACACAGCAAATTCCCATATAAACTGGTAACCCTATGATGTCCGAATGATGTAATACATATTCAAATACGTTCAACATTACATGGATTGGCGAGTCTAGATCACTGATGACCAAATAAAGTAGCTTTGACCACATTGGTCACCTATGACGGATCTCAATGCCCCCGGGGAACTCGTTAAGTTCCCGAGCTTATGTCACACCTATTTTCCAACAAACTCATAACCGATTTTTACAAACTTAATTTCAAATGAAAGATTTGATACTCCCAATGACTGCTATTGAATTTCATTCAGTTCTGATTTTTGGTTCCGGATTTACAGGTTGGTTATTGCGGTCACATAGTAATTTCTCATATGAACCGGTACAATCGTAATACCTCACAGGTTTAAATTCTATTGAAATGAACATCAAATTACTTCGATTCGCAGGCCTAGATTACTGATGGTGAATCAAAGATGATTGGAATATAATGTCCACTATCGATAATTCCGGAAGTCCCGGGTTCCGGGCATATTTCTGATCTAAAGCCACTTCGGTGATGACTGAACCAATTTTCACTAAACTAGTCCCAAATGGATGGTATAATATGAAGTTCGGTGTTCAACCCTCCATCTACTCCTCCACCTCCTACCTCTCAACCCCCCTTCCCCTTCTCTCACCCCCCCCCCTCCTCAGACCAACCTCCCTCCTGCATTCCCTTCATTCACCCCGTATACTAAAATAATTTAGATGATTCCCGACGCATCCTACCCCTCCCACTAATTATATCCCTTCCCTTCTCCACCATGAAGTTAGCATGAAGACAACATTGAACACACGCTGATTAAGCTATATAAATATTATATTTTTGTTTGTTTTAAGTGTGTCAGTATCGACATGTTGCTTATCAGGTTCGTAACAGTCGTGCACTTATATATGCTCATCAAGTGTAATAAGAATGAAATAGACATTTCCACAATGTTATATTGAACATAACCAGCCATTAAATCATAGTTTGGATAAATGAGAAAGGCACAATTGCACCATTAGGTGGATTAAAACAGGTTTTTTACGTCCAGCGTGACCAACACGCAGTAACGGTTTCGTCTTCTCTTTCGCTTTTGCGCAGCCTCTATAGTTTCCACGACTGTTCGTATGGCGTCCACAGTGGATCTATACCTTTCCGGAAGCAGAACTGCATATTGGATAGGTCATTCTCTGCCTTCGTGTATGTTGTGAGCCTTTTAAGGATTACTCTCTCAAGCACCTTGCCGACTGTATCCAACAGGCATATCGGCCGGTGTGCTGAAGGATCTCCAAGGGGCTTGCTCGGCTTCGGCAACAACACCAGTCTTTGTCTCTTCCAGATGTCGGGGAAGTACCCTTCGTTGATACATTTTTGCAACGCGATCCAAAACATATCCGGATTCGTTAGGATTGCAGTACTCAGAGCCAAGTTAAGAATACCGACTGGTTCCGGGGCCTTCTTGGTTCTCCAGGTTTTTTGGTATGTAGTTTTTACCACAATTGTTCTCCACTAAAGAGAAATATAGCATAGTGCATCTTGCATTGGCCAGCTAAGCCAAACCAAATGTTTTGATTTCAATAGTTCCCATCAGCTTAAAATTAGCCTCTCTTCTTCCGGGACATCACGCTTGACTAGGGTTTTGCTCAGGAACGTAAATTGTGTCTTCGTTTTTTTGGAGCTAGCATCAATCCGGCGCTTAGTCCGTTAACTGAGTTTGTGTCGTTAACTGATGAGACGAAGTCGAAACGAAATTCCATAACTGATTTAATTTGGTGCTAGTTTGGACTTCTCTAACGGAGTTGCTGATGAGGAGAATCCGAAACACAAAAAAACAAACTTTCAATTCAAATTAGTTTTAAAATAACTACCAATTATAAACTTTTTAGAGTAGACGAACTCTTATTAATCTCATTAGTAGGGATGTCACATTATTTCGATTGCAACTCGGATTACAGTGTTTGGATTGCACTTAAGTAGATAAAAAGCAGTAACATAAAAAACTGGTTTAGAAAATGTAAAATACTCGCGTTTGAGTGAAACAAAAGTTCAAGCACAACGAATTTTCATTTATCCTGCTAATTGACCTAATGCGTTGAATAGAGATAGCAGCCACTGCTCTAACTATTGTCTTCAAATGGGTGGGATGAATGCAAAAGCTAAGATGAATCAGAGCACAGTTATTCTACCTAAATAATTTTAATACATACAAAAAAGAAAAGTTTGGCACGTTTCGAGCGCATTTGCAGGACGCTAGATCAAAAACCGAGTTGAATCAAAAACAAACAAGTCAAAACAGACATATAAACTAGTTGGTAAAAAAGTCGATAAAAATTCGATTTCTGCTAGCTGAGCTGTGTCATTAATTGCTATCAGCCATCCGTGTGTGCGGAACGAAAAAATCAATAAGTAGTTCAATCACAATAGGATCGGTGCGACACCGATAGCTTGGTGTCGGATAAATGCATACGTCACGGCTTGATGCTAGCAGAAAGGGAGAAGAATGATCGCATGGTCGTTCTAGGCGAGGATTTGTGAAGAATTTTTTGCCGGCGTCGGCGGTAAAACATGATGATGAGTTATGTTCTACCATAGACCATGCGGTAGACTTGGGTGCAACGCCCAACTCCTACTCTGCAGAAGGCAAAGAATTCTTCACATTTCCTTTCGATCATGCCCATATGAGCCTGCCTAGTTCTAGTTTTCCGTTCTAAGTTTATAACTGATTCGCTCTAGAATACCTATCCGTCTTTCAATTTTATTGCTTTCGTTTCTCCTAGTCCCAAATTTGCCGAAAATAGCCAACAAAATCGATACAAGTCAAAACAGAGTTGAATCGTTCTTTTTAAGCGAATATACTCTCTACTGAAGGGCACAGTTTATTAAACAAGGAGTATGGCAGAGAACTCTGGTTTCACCACATCCGCAAATCGACCGCCAGATCCGATTTTTTTTTGACATACTTCGATATTTTCTTCTTGCGAAGAATTCTTCTCCTCTGAAGTCGGCCTTGATGTGTGTTTCATCAGCCTTCACAAGGCAACATTATTTGGCAGTGAATTGTGATGATATGTTTCCGGGCACGGGGTTTAGCTGTGACATTTGACTTTTCATTACAGTTTGATTCCTTATGCATCTTGTAGAAATATAGTTCAGAACGTTCCTTTGTTTTCTGAATAAATTCGACCGACACCATGGATTTTACAGCGGCATTGGTGTTTGAATTCTACCAAATGTTCTTGATCACCTTGAGTGACAATCTTTACAGTCATTTCCATACTTGCTTTGGATCGCCAGACGCTCTTAGAAGGTTTTAATCACATGAGATTCGGCGTATGGACGACTCAAATCTTCTCAACGATTCACCAATGAGATGCTTCAAATAAGTGCACAAAATTTATTTACGAGTGATTTGCTACGGTATGGACTAGGTACCTTCTAGTAAGGGACTGTCCCAGATGAATTGGACTGATCCAAACGAGAAAGTGGGCATAGCGTAGTTGGTAAAACGATTGCATTGCAGCTCATCTGGGTTCGAGTCCCTACCCCGCACATAGGGTTAAAGATTTTTCTAACCCGAAAAAGAGAGGCGAATGACCGTAAGGTTAACATCTCCAAAATCGAAATGAATAAAGTATCCAAACGAGTAGAAATCGGACGTATCTCTATTGTAGACACGTCACATTTCTGCTCTGTTGGACACTTCCTCTTCTTCTTGGGCACCTTCTAACTAAAAGGCTCTAGTAGGTTTTCGCCATATAACTCCGAAGGAATAATTAAAAGTCATCCAATGAGAGACATTCGATGTACCAACGTTAGACGACATTCAATAGATCGTTCCGCATAATTCTATTATTATTGGACCCGTGTCGAATGACCTTTTAACAATTTTTTGTACTTCTCAGTGGGAACTTACGTAGAAAATAAATAAACGCTAGTTTTGATCAAATTGTCTGTTTTTTATCCGCAGCAATAAAAAATACAAACAAATTTGTGTATATTTTGCTTTTCGAATACACATTTGAGATTCTATCAATCAATCAATTCACATCAAAGTAGGGTGATGAGCCTATTTTCGCCATACTAAGCAAGGTGCCTCACTAATTCGGCAATTTCTTGCCTTATAATCAATGGAATGCGTAAAAATCGACATCAACCGCTTTGCTTCGTTGTTAAGAACCAATATAATAAAACAAATGCGTTGAAAACAGTAAAATTTTCGTGTTTGAGCACAATGAAAACTCGAATCGAGTACACCTATTGTTGCGCTACCATTTGACTCAATGCGTTGACCAAAGATGGCAGATACTGCTCTAACCAACGGCTTCAAATGGGTAGGGTGATAATAGAAACATGGTGAAAATAGGCTCATCACCCCATGTCATCAGATTTAGTTCTACTAAAATCTTTCCATTTCCTGTTGAACCAACACATCCAAATATAACCGTCAATCGTCAGAGTCATTGGTTTGCAAAAAATGCCTATCGAGTGCAACTACATTTTCCACAGCACAGACTCATGACATCACCGTAAGCCACGGTCGGTTTTCCATGCTAAAACTATTTAAATTAAGTCCAGCCAGACAGACCGTGATTGTGTTCCACGCCGCCGTGGCTACCTATATAAAATACGGAGTCATTTCATGCACCAAAGCCAGTATAAATTTCCACTACATTTCCCATTACGGTTCCTCTCCTGCTGACCCGGTTGCGTTTTCACATTGTTTCGCGCACTGATCCATGTATTAGTATTGTGCTTTCTGCACTTTGCCGGCGCAAAATTCCTCGTATGTTCACCGGCCACCCGAGGTAAATTGTTTGGTAGCCAGCTGCTGAATCCCCGTGTTCTACATGGGAGGTTGTACTGTTACGAGAGGAAAAAAAACAGCGAGAATGATACAACAAAAACATTCCTAAAACGTGCGAGTTTGTACATTTGCATGGCAATGCAACAACCACACCACACCGGCGGCGCCACAATCTCCCAAACTGATCAGTCTGACCGTCAGTGTCATGTCAGCGTTGTTAAGCTCTAACCAACATCCACTTGATCGCTTTGTACTATAGCAGGCGGGTCATTTCCCCCTTGACTACCGCGTGGTATTATGTGCGATAGTAACAAGTGCAAACAATCGAACGCATTCTGCTGCGAACTCCGCGAACTAGTATGTGTGCCATACCCCTGAATTGTTTTCCACCCAGCCGGTTTTGGGTTTGATTCTAAATTCTAGCATCTGCTGGCGACGCGTTCTGTTTCGTTCGTTCCTGTAGAACTGTCACGCATGACCGATTACTACTGGCACGAGCGAACGAGCTTCCGAACCGAACCACAAAGTACTAAACCAAAACCGATTTCCTCCCTCTTTCATTTTCAAGGTTTTTCTTTGTAGCACCTGTTAAACAAATCTATTTTTAAATTGTATTATAAAACAATTGCCAAATTATCATAATAATAATCAGCTCCCAGTGTCTAAAAAGAAATGACCTCGACACCTGAAACTCCCCGTCATTTCCTATGTTACAATACAAACCACCTTCGCGATGGGACCATCTAAATAAACCATCACCTTCCATGTAAACCGCTGAAATTAGTTAATGACGCTAATGAAGATGGCTCTACTATATATAACCACAGTTATTGCGATTCTCAGTAGCAATCAAGGTTTCAGCAAGCTATTTATTTCCCGAACACTTCTTCTGGTGAATCTTTCTATTCGCGTTTGTTTGTGGCTTCTCGTCTAGCACAGCACGGGGGGCGCGACGGCGGTGCCACAGAGTGCTGGTACGGTTGTGCCGAAGTACAATAAAACATTGTCGATTAACCGCTCTGAACCGTGATTCCTTCGAGGGTTTGAAAAGTGGTGCATAGCTTGCGCAAAGTCTGGCCCATCAGGCCAAGTAAGATTTATTATGATCCGCCAGCTACCTATGCTACCTCGCCATGGAAGCTGACGTTTGTTTGGAGAAACAAGCAGTTGAGTTGGCTGCCGGAATCAATGTCATCAGATGTATTGTTACATAGGGGTAATACGGAGTAAAATGCATACTTTAACGAATTATAATTATGCTTACTTAGTTGCAGATCGTTAATTGAGAGAACCCAAGTAACAATTGAGGTTTTATAGCACACTACAAGTGTCATCTAGGTTTTAAGAAAGCCTACAAGAGTATCATAAAACTAGAATTGTTACTAGGGAACTTAATGAATCATATCTATTAACCTACAGTTTCATATGTAAATTTACAATCATAATATTTAGCAAAATTTTTCGAGAACATTCGGTTATTAAAAATTATGGCCCACTTGAAAATTGAAAATGAACCAGTGGTAAAATGGACAACAACAACGGGGTATGGTGCAACACAAACGATCATTAACTCTGCCAGGCTGCTTTATTTTCACACGGAACTTCACAAAAGTTCGCTTAAAATCGCCTAAAATTATGCAATTCTCGACAAACATATGGTTACGGCGTACAAGCCAACTGTCCAAATCCTCTTTAAAGAGAAATTCCGTTACTGACCGAACACAGTCCACAACACTAAATGGAAGAGAAAACTTTTCTCATTACTTTACTAGCAACGTTTGCCCGGAATTTTCATTCAAAATGAATTTTGACAGTTGGCTTTTGCGCCGTAATCATATGTTTGACGAAAATTGATATCATTGATCAAAACAAAATTTTCTGAATTTCATTTACTTCCCATTAGAATTCGAGAAAGATCTGTCGAAAAACGCATTATATTTAGAGATGGTCGTGTTTCAATTTTTTCGAGCCCGAACCCGAAAGCTTGAAAATTGAAAAATCCGAACCCGACCCGAGCCCGAAATATTAAAATTTAAAAAACCCGAACCCAACCTGAGCCCGAACATTTTAAAATTGTAAAACTCGAATCCGACCCGAACTCGGAAATGAATATTTTGTAAAACCCAAGAGCGACCCGAACCCGATAATTTCAAAATTTAAAAATCGGAACCCGACCCGAACCAGAAAATTTATAATTCGAGAAACCCGATCTGGACCTTGTTAATACGGAGAATCAACCAAAGATCCCGAAGATTTTTAAATTTAGGCACCCGAGCTTGATCCAAGGCTCATCCAAAAGAATCATCTAAAATTATTATATAATCACGCGAGCCTGAAGTAGCGCCATAGGTGTCGAGTTATATTTGCCTATGGCAAAACGAATTACTGGCGAGAGGAATTAGCATAAATTTACTATTATTACACATAGCATTTGTAATGTTTTAAGAAATTTATAAATCGTCGTTATCTTAACCGGAAATAAAGATAAATCGGCGATTAACGCATGAGGAAACAAGAGGCATGACAGATTCAAATAACTTTGCCCGTCGTACTTAACCAAAATTTCTAATTTTTTTTATCGAAAACCATTCCTGCAAGAGTAGTGTTGTATAGTTTATTACATGTATTAAATAAGGCACTGTCAATTGGCAAATCGTATACGACAGCTTACACGACGCCACCCGCGTTACTGATTGGTACGGTCGAACTTAAACTTGTGTCGAAGGGTGTCAATCAAGATTCTCTGACGCGTTCTTGATGTCACATCATTAGCTAGTACGGTATGCGCGCCAGTAGAGATACTTCGACATCTCCAATGGAGTTCTCGAAACGACTCCAAACTTCCAAATTTGCTTATGACTCGAACCGAACACACAATATTTTTCGATAAATTTATTAAAATAGTGGAAATTCTTGTATTTTCATGAAGGAATTCGGACCATGCAACGGCCTAGCCCAACGACGATCTGACAGAAAGTGCTTGTTTCATATATGTACCACTGAATTGATTGTGGCGCTACTATAACATTATCATATGAGTGCCATCGTTGATAGATTGTCTCTACTTCCCGTAGATTTCTACTTTGAAAAACCCGAGCCCGATCTGAGCCCGAACATTTTAAAATTGTAAAATCCGAACCCGACCCGAACTCGGAAATGAAAATGTTGTAAAACCCGAGGCCTACCCGAACCCGATAATTTCAATATTTATAAATCGGAACCCGACCAGAACCAAAAAATTTATAATTCGAGAAACCCGATCTGGACCTTGTTAATACGGAGAATCAACCAAAAATCCCGAAGATTTTTAAATTTAGGCACCCGAGCTGGATACAAGGCTACAGCAGTTACTTTACGCTCGTTTGGACATGCCGTAGGCTCAGGTGATTCGCATTTCGAAAGCCAAAAGATCCTGACTCCTGCGGTAGCAGTCAAAGGGTTAAGTCGCCGGTAAACTTTAAGCTTGCTCATATGACCCTTTCCACGCTTTTCTAAAACTTTCTTCCTTCAACTCCTTGCTCTCCATTGAGTACTATGGCTCTTAATATTAAAAAATATACACACCATTTTTTTGTTATTTTGCCAAAACTTCTCAGCAAAACTGGATTTGCTACGAGTTTAGCTTTGCAATTTTTGTTCCGCTGATTTCCAGTAAAGCCCGTTATTTTGACGAAAATCAGCAAATCTATAGAATTTGATTGCTGAAACAATTAGTGAAAAAATGGCAATTTTGCTGAGTTCCAGCAAATCAAACTGACAGTTTAGCAAATTTTGACAGTTTTGAATTGCTGTAATTTCAGCGAAATCTTTTTTGCTGGAAGTATTGCTGATATTTCAGCAAGGCAAAATTCAGCAAAATTTTGCTGATATTCGGTAATCAAAATTTAGTATGTACTTCCTGTCCCTTGCTAATTAAATGCCGTAACAATGGTAGAAGATTGCCTACACGGATACGAAAAACTATCAAAAGTTGAGCTCTTTTGACTCAATCTCGGGGTATCGTGGAATAAGGTAAAATTAGGTAAACCGTGTTGAAGGTAGTTTCCCTTTAACCACAGCAAAAACCACAACTCATTGACAGGTTTTTATACTCAACCTTGAGTTAACCCTTTCATGCCCAAATTTTTTCTAGTGCATGTAGGGTTTCAAAACTATTTTTCCTTAAAAACGGTGGGATCAAGAAACAGAGCACTGCCAAGTCGCTAGAAGGTGTTTTTGTTTTTGTACAAACTTTTTTAAAGTTTTTGAGTGAAATACAGTGTAATTTATCGAAAAACGAAACCAACCATTCACTAGGTCGTGTCTACCATTAAGCTGTGTATTAGTTGGTGAAAATGTCGCGAGAATAGTGTAGTTTAACAACAAAAAAATTTTTTTTCGTTATTTTACCAAGTACGGGTGTGATTCTAGCCACTAAAATACACTCCCGTTCGTTCTACTCAGTGCCTGCAGCGCCATCTAAATCTGACTTTAAGGTTCATCGCTTTGGTTGATCGATGATAGAGGAGAAAATTTCGCAAAGGAAAGGCATCCCAGTTAAACCCATTCAGGAACCGGTTCGGATTTCTGAATGGAGTCGGAATGGATTCCAGCTCAGATGCAGCAACCGATTCCGAATCAATCGGTTTCGGCATCGGTTGTTGCGTTTGAGCTGGAGTCCATACTGACTCCATTTAGGATTCCGAATCAAATTCCGAATGGTTTGACCGGGATAGATTGATTGATTGTCGGTGAGATCGTTTTATGTGATTTTTGGGTGTATAGGGTAGTGAGCCTATTTTCACCCTGCTTCTCTGATCATCCTACCCAGTTAAAGTAACAGTCTCAGCCGACAGCGAAATAAAAGAAACAGGTAGCTTCTAGGGAGATGGACGGATGCCGATGGCCAACCCACCCCACAGGAATATACCATACGGGAACTGGTTTTGAAGAAACCAGCGGAAACTGAAGGAGGGATTGCGCTGTACCTGCAAATGTGAGAAAGAGAAAGGATTGCTCGGGCTGTTTGATGCGTGAGAAAGAAGTTGGAGATTTTGAGAATATCTGGAGAAGGTTTAGAATGGAACGAAAAATGGATAAGCAAGTATCAGTCACTCGCGTAAGTAGGAGATGAGGAAGGAAATAGAAAAACTGGTATATTTTTCTACAGACATATTCTAATTTATATATACAAAAATCAAATAAATACACTAAATACGCGTCGATTTCTTACCTCATGCAAGGAATCGAAAGTCTTATTGCAATGTTATAATCCATTTGATACAAACATTACAGTAAGGCGGGTCTGGTTGATGGAACGATGACCTCGGAACATGTCTGGCACTGTACACGAAATGGGTCATCGGAAAATCAATTGAGCTAACACCTACCTAAATCCTTGAACCAAGTTATTTGCATGGATATGTTAAAATACATGCAAACATCTTTTTTCTGTAAATCACTACCAGCTAGTGGGAGTTAGGATGGTTACCACACACACACACACACACACACACAAAACGGTGGGATCAAGAAATACGAAAAGTATTTTTTTTTCATAAAGATAGGTGCTTCCCTCGCAGTGCTAGTAACTGCTCAATTTATACCTTCTAATGCTCAAGGCAATTCTCCTAGAATATTTACAATAGTCCAATTGTGTGGAAAACGTAGCCAAAGACAGTATAAATTGATAAGTTTTATCAGTTTTCAAAAATATTGCAACATAACGAAGATATATGAAAAATTCATTTTCCGTCATCAACATAAACTATCCCTGGCAGCACTGCTACATCGGAATTCAATCAGACTAATTGCAATAACATCAGTTCTAGAGCTGATCCTTGCAACTGTAAATACTCAAATGAAGGGCAATAGTCACATTTATTAGCCTTACTTGTTTTTGTAAAGAAATCTCGCCTCAAACAAAAGTTATAGCTGTTTAAAAACGTTGTTGTCCACAAACAGCATGGGCATGAATGGGTTAAATATGCCTAAATTTAAGTTGAATCTACCTAATTTTGAGTATACCTCAAACAACTCAAAAGTACCTTATTCCATGGAAGGCCTCGACTGAGTCGAATCTCTCTCTTTGTTTTTGACGACACTAATAAGTGCGAAAGCGACGCAAAACTCAAAACTACCTAAATTTAAGTTAAAAGAACTTATTCTGCGGGTTGTTTTATTTTTCCGTGTATGAATTTTTCTTTTATATCTTAGGTTGCATTTGATAGTTGTCAAACATTTACCATGAAGGTTAATTATGGCGAACTTACGGATAGTAGGATTGTTCACCAATCTTTTTCAGAAACATGAGGAAAGTATGAAAGGTACTTGGCATCGCAGGTGCATTTTACTCCGTCAACCCCTTATATCCGACAACTTCATGGTGAATGAAATGTCTTCTAAGGTTTTCCAATTGTTTGTTCGATTCCTACCGGGGTAGGAAGGGGACATGGTATTCTTTTGTGTAATGAAAAATTTCACTCCCATTAGACTCGGTAGTTTTGTTCTTTGTCCTGTTGTTAAACGCTATAATGGTGCTAATGTTGGTTGATTCTATCACTTAACTCACCTACACATCATGATTGCCGGCAGGTGTGAGACTATTGTTATATTTCCCGTGGTGGATCAGGTTGTCGTTTACGAGGTAATACTGCAGATAATTATTCGGAAGTTGTGCGAATTTATTTAATGGAATATACTGAGATAAGGGCACTAACTTTATTTAAAGGTTTTTTTAGAATAAATGTCAGGCTTGTCGTGATAAAGTGTAATTGGTAGAACACTCACGTTCTGCACAACAAACTTCAAATACTTATTCTCGTACTTAGTGAATTGTCTAATTCCGCGAAAAATGAGGCCAATGACCCACAGGTAGGACCTCCATAATCACAACAATAATAACAAGTAAGAGCTAGCTGGTCTATTAAAATCGGTAGAGCACCACTTGCGTGCGCAGGTGGGGTTCATAGGGTAAAAAAACTCCTCTATACCATAGAAAGCTCAATCCGCAGTCTATTTACCTCACGGCTAACACCGTTAATACATGTCACCAGTGTTCCAAGATACATACATGAACTCATCGACAAGCTCGTGCCGTACCTCATCAATTTCCACCTACCAACTACCATGTACTTTGTCCCGTCAGAGTTTATATTCAGTACAATTCTCGCAGCATCGCTTTTGAAAGGCACACATACCTCTTCGACTGCTCTGTGATCGACGCTAATGGTGTCGATGTCATCCGTATAGCCAAGAAGCATGTGAGATCTCGAGGTTATGGATCCGTTACTTTGCACATTAGATTTTGCATCGTTTGCATTATCCATATAACGCCGCGAAAGAGTCAGATGTCTCTCTCGATATTTTGACGCTTGTTTGTGAGTCATCCAGCGTCATACGAATTAGCTTAATAAGTTATGTCGATGAGCTATGTACTATCTGCCACAGTTCGTTTCGTTTCACTAAATCGTACGCCGCCTTGAAATCCATTAACAGATAGTTTACCCTCAAGTTGTATTTATCCAAAAAGAGTAAACATCTGGTCCGCCGTTGAACGTCCTTCTCGAAGTTCACTTTGGAATTCGTCGAAGAGGATTCAGAACGGGCGCAGTTTGCTAAGCAGAACACAGAGTAGATTGTCCTATATGCGTCATTGAGGATCGCCATGCCTCGATAGTTATTACACTTGAATTTATAACCCTTCTTGTGGATAAGGCATATGAGTTCATCCAACCACACCGAAGTCACCAGATCGTCACTCCCGATTTCTAGAAGTTTGGCTGGGATTCCGTCCTTCCCAACGGCCTTACCATTCCAGCATGGGTAGATTCATAGTAAAGTGACAAGAAACAAATTAAATCCATCGAGCCACCCTCGAGTCTATTCTTAGTCCCATCAGGAGTGTCTACGCCAAATTTGAACCAAATCAGTCAAGTCTAGCTACCGGACCAACGTGTTTGTATGAGAATCAGTAGTGACTGGATCAAATGACACGTTCCGCGTGGATCTGAGATTTGTGCCTTACCTTGATTTGTCTTTTCATTATTTTCCTGATGGGGCTGATTGGGTAAGTGGCAAGGTTAGGGTAAGCAAAATAACGACACAGAGAAAGATAGACAACACGGAATTATTCTCCACTCCCACTTCTCGATGAGTGGATAAAGGGTGTCCCAAATCATATTTATCATGGAAAAACATTGTAGAAAATTACCTAGTGGACCGATCCTTTTCAAACGTTCAGACAATTAAATATAACACATTATTAAGCTTTTGGCATATTTATTTCATTCAACTTTAATACCTCAACCGTACGCTCGCACGCTTAACTCCACTCATTAGGTTCTGTGCAACGTCTGGCTGCAGCTTCTTCTGTACGGAACCCCACGTTTTCTTCCCACGTTCATGTCTTCCTCAGACTTGACCTCCTTGTGATGCTACCGTAGTACCTGCTTCAAAATTGCTCAATATTTTTCGATTGGCCTTAGCTCCAGTATTCGGGAGGGGTATTCATGTCCTTGGATACGAAAGTGATCCCGTTAGCTTCGTACCACTCCAGAACAACACTTGAATAGCGGTACGAAGCTATATCCGACCAGAAGATCGTAGGGCCCTCGTTTTGTTTTAATAGAGGAAGCAGACGCTTCTGTAGACACTCCTTGAGGTAGATCTTTTCGTTTATAGTCCCAGTAGTCACGCGCTCCGTTTGCCACATGAATCCATCACTTTCCAAATATTGTATTTATTGGCAAACTTTGTAAGTTTCTGCTTCCTTACTTCTTTCGGAACATAAAACTTGTGCTGCGCGGTGAAGAACAGTATCCGTAGAAGCTGCCGGAAGTGCGCTTTGAAGTAAGTCTCATCATCCATGATGAGACAATGAGGCTTTGTCAGCACCTGGGTGTACAGTAGACTGGTTCAATTTTTGACTTTTAGCTCCACCAGGCTCTACTGATTCCTTTTATGGCCCTTAGTAATTGTGCAAATTTTGGTACCGATCGGTTGTGTCTACGGACCCTCCAAAAATTTCAAAGTTTATATGGAAATTAGTATGGAAAATCGGTTAAAATTGAAAATAAATTCTTAAAAAATCACCTCATCAATCAATTCATGAGAACGCTATATATTTCTAAAGGTATTCTTCTACCGAACACATTTGTAGAACATTGTAAGTTTGCGAAAATTCGCTGAGAAAAGTTATTAACTAAATAAGTACCATGACTTCAAAACAAGTGGATTTTATTATTAATCATAGCAACCCAACCGACACAACCGATCGGTACCAAAATTTGCACAATTCCTAAGGACCATAAAAGGAATCAGTAGAGCCTGGTGGAGCTAAAAGTCAAAAATTGAACTAGTCTAGTGTACAGTTTCCGGGCCCGTAACTTTCCCACCTTATTTTGCCATTCATCACGATTAGGAGCCCTCTGCACTTTGTAACGGATGTTCAATAAAAAATGAAAATTTTTTCTGTTATGTAGTTAAAAAACAAACAAAAAATTTTCAGCGTATTCAGTATTTTTTATTAAAAACATAATGTTTATTCTTCAAAAAAAAAACATCAATGAATATTGGAGAAGGGATCCTGATCAGCCGTACGACGCAACTTTGTCGCGATGCTCACACAAGATCCCTGGACAGCACTGACTTCCTTCTTCCGGATACAAGTCTGGATCCTGGTATTCAATTGCTTCGTATCCTTGGCCCGCCAATTATTTTTGTACACTAGGGAGCCGAAAAAATCCTCAATAGGACGGCATTGGGGCAAGTTGGTCGGGTTCCTTTCTTTCGGCACGTACGGTATCTTTTTCTGCTCAAGATAGTCCAGCCTCTTCTTGGCGTAATGGGAAGACGCCTTGTCCGGTCAGAAGACGTACTTCCCATCCGCATAATGTTTCTTTGAGAACGGCAGAAGAATTTTCTCAAGACACTTGGTACACTTGTTGATTGATGGCCAGAACGCTCGGCTTGAACCACTGCTTTGAAATCCCTCTGTCCGATATGGCGATATACAGCATAACTTGTTTTCTTCAAATATATTCTTAAACTTATATTTTACTTCGGGGGTGTTTCCTGAAATGTGGGTCTTCGAGAGCGGAAAGTAACTTTCGTCGTCCAGCACGAACGACGTCCCGCGGTAGTTCTTCGTCATCCACCGGCACTGCGATTTCACAATCGCTATCTACTCGTCCGTGTACTCGGAGGACCAATTCTTCTTCCGAGATTATGTCCTCAATCTTGACGGTTCGAAGAATCAAGGTATGGGAGCAATGATATTTTCGGTCGGCGTCACGCAAACTCGCTCCGTCCTTGTTGTCGAACAACTTTTTCAACGCTTCTTTCTTTTTCTTCTTCGACATTATCTTCGCCGGATGGTCGCTACCGGCCTTTCGCTTCACGCTCAGGGATGCTAGGATCCGGTAAACTATACTCAAGGGCACGTTTTCATCTCGAAGGTATGTCTACCGTAAATTTTTTCCACGATGACCGTGCGTTTCGTAAAACCGTAGAACACGCTCGCTGAGTGCATGCTGCTTCGACGCCATCTTCGATTGAACTGAAAACTTCCGAGCAAAAAGAAACATGCCTAAGGAGCCCAGAGAGCTATCCGCTTGGAGAGAAAAAAATTTACACTGTTTACTTTAATTACAGAAAGGTATTAAATCATTCTCATTTTTTATTGAACACCCGTTGAGGAAAAATATCAAAAAATTATATCAAATCACTTAACGTAGATATGAAAAACACACAAACATTCACCTTATCTTGTTTACGCTATTAGATGTCGCAGAAGGTAATTGGTAATTGGCGGCAAAACACCAATAGCGCTGCTTAGTGGCAGAATCTCGAACTAATTTTCATACCACCTCGTGGGTTTTGATTTCCTAAACAGCATCTGCGAGAAAAACAGCAACCTAAGATACAGTAGAACAAAAAAAAACACTAGCGCCGCCTGGCGGTAGAATTCCAACATATTCATTCGCTCGTCCAAAAAGTCATAATCTACTTAAGAAGGAGGTACTACAAATGATAAGGATCGCGAGGTATTCTAAGGGCTAGCGATAAAACTATCTATTTTCTACAAAGCACAACGCGAGTTCCGTGTGTTATAAAATTTGGCGTGAGTGCCGGGGGTAAAGAATCAGCACGATTTCAAAAAAAAGTGGATTTTATTATTAATCATGAAGTTTAGCACAAGCAGAAAACTTCATTGAAAAGAACAACATGCAACACAAGGTCGAGTTCAATAATACCAGAATAAAAATCCCGGTACATATGGAAAACGACATGGTGGACGTACGTATCCATAATTTGGTCCCGCGCACTAAGAAAGATTACATCAAACAAATCATGTCGCAATATGGAGTAGTAGAATCTATTACGAATGACACCTGGAGAATTTTTTCACCGGCATTCCCAACGGCGTTCGTATTGTGAGGATGCGTGTGACTAAACCAATACCTTCTTACATGACTATCGAATGCAAATCACCGAAGGATGGCGTGACCTGTAAGCAAACAACACTTATCACATATTCCGGGCAGACCCCAACATGCCAATTCTGTAACCATACAGCCCACCACGGAAAAACATGCGTCGAAGCAACTAGGTAAAACTCATCTACTACAGCCATCTCTAACAAGCAGCCACCGACACCTTCAGTTAAACCAAAAATAACGATCCAATTAACCAATAATGCAGGTACAACGACCACGACAATCGCTCCCAAACCAACAACTAGCGTCGCCAATAAAGAAGAAAATACCGATGAAGACGGATTTAGAACAGCGACCCGTAAGAACAAGAAACAAATAAGAACCTCTGATCATGAACAGCACGAAAGCAGTACCGATGATGACATGGACGGGAACGATAACGCGAGAGAAGGCAGACTGAATGACCCCCAAGCGGCTTCACCGCCAAGGAAAAAGATCTCAACACGCAGCAACAAGCTGCGTCAACAAGACCGACATTCTTAGCATTTTATTTTTTTTTTATTTTTACCTATTGTAAAAAATTAAAAGACCCACGGCTCAGTTGTGCTAACGCATTGAGCCGTTTCAAATAAATCTTTAGATTAAAAAAAAGACACCACAAAAATAAATGGTTTAGGTGCTTTTAGTTTAGAATAAGATAAGTGCCTCTTAAGGCTCAAGTTACTTTCTTTGCGCATGTATAAGAATTGAACGCTTGGTAGTATGCGTAGGAAAAATTGTGTACAGCTTTGCCGCCTATTATTTCTTATAAAGTATTCATTAAACTCTAAAAGAAGAAAATCAGTCGATTTATTAGATTATCAGGATTCAAATTATGCAAAATAGTTGGTGGAAAAACAATTGACCGGGCGGGATGGTGCTTTTGAAAAAGTGGCTGTGGTTTTTTCACTATCCGCCCGGTCAATTGTTTTTCACCAACTCTTTTGCATGATTTGAATCCTGATATTCTAATAAATCGACCGATTTTCTTCTTTTAGAGTTTAATAAATGCTTTATATGGATAAACCGGTGACAAAGTTGAACGCATTTTTTCCAACGCATACTATCAAGCGTTCAATTCGTGTAGACGCTCACCGAAAGTTCTTTGAACCTTAAAACATGGCAATTGCCGCTAATACGCAATATTTAAATGTAAACAATTCCGCAAAAAAAAATATTTTTTAAGTTTAAGTTTACTCTCGGCAAAACTATTCTCGGAGCGAATAAAGTGTTCTTTGAAAATTATTTCAAAACTTTATGCAAGCGTAAAAAACGCTCACCACCCACCACTAGCGCATGGCAGATGCAGCTATTCAAATAGGGCTGTATGATGAATAATGATAAAATCTACTTGTTTTGAAGTCGTGCTACTTCCTTACTTAATAACTTTTCTCAGCGAATTTTCACAACCTTTCAATATTCTACGAATATGTTCACTAGACGGAAACCTTTAGAAATATTTAGTCTTTTTAATAATTCATTAATAGGGTGATTTTTTCAGAATTTATTTTCACTGCTATCCAATTTTCCATACTAATTCCATATAAACTTTTGGAGTGTCCGTAGACACAATCGGTCGCTACCAAATGTTACACAATTACTAAGGATCATAAAAGGAATCAGTAGAGCCTGGTGGAGCAGATAGTCAAAAATTGAACCATTCTACTCTTCACCCTACTATAGGTTGTCATTTACAAACCTAAGAAATAACAGGATGCATCCGTATGGCGGGAGAACTCCTGAACATAATATTACGAAACTCACGGTTTTTGTCACGGTTCAATTCTCATTATGTAAAAAATGTATTAGATTCTTCGTGTTAACTAAATTGTGAATCCTTTTTTTTGAAAGAAGATAACCGTACATTTGATCGACATTCAATATAAATTAAGACAAAAATCTAACCGGTTCTTACGAAGTATTTATTTTAGCCAATTTTTAATCTTCAATGTACCGTCTATCGGATTAGCTGCAGCCAGTTTTTATAATGAATTCACCTTTACCGAATTGTTCATGCTGATTTTTACGTTTGACGTTTCTATCCGTGTTTTACATTCTAATATGTATAATCCAAACGGGTTTTGCTACACATGTTCTGTCCTTGCGGATTTTATTTTCAGTCGTTCATTTTTTTGAATAAAATGGAAATAATGAATTTTCGATTACCGCCAAAGCCGTCGTTTTTTTTTAAGTTAGGCACTAAACCACCGGAAACATCGGCAGTAGAATATTCACGTTTCCCCCGCCCATTCATACGAACGGTTCGAAGCGATCAATTAAAATATCATACACCCGCCAAGTTATACATCATTATTATCATCATCATTTCCATAACCTGGTTCACAGTCTGAATACGCCGGTCGGTTGGCGTCTGTTATATTTTTTTCTACTCCGTTTGCTACAAATTCTTCGACATAGTAGATCTATAGTGCTATCAGCCGGTGTGGCAGATAAACCACCATTCACAGTGGCCGGCAGTGAGGGCCGTTCTTTTTTTATACTAGAGAAAAAAGAAAGGAAAAGCGCGCCGTCTTTTCTTCTTCACCACAATCTACTGCCCCAACACAACAGATGCTAGGCTGGCTTGCGCAAAACTTAAAATGTGGAAAACGCTAGAAAAGCGGAAAGATAACCGAAATGGTCAAACTACCGAGTAACCAACGAGAGCGCAGCGGTAAAAAGTGGAAGTATCCAGCGGGGGTAGTAAAATGCTTATTATCAATCAACTATTTTACAATAAATGTAGCCGCTTGAGTCGGGAAGCGTTAATGAAGTGCTATACAGACGATGACGGCGATTGTTCATTTTCGCACTGTTTTCTCCTAGCAATCACCAGACATCAATTAATTGTATCAATCCGCTGTACATACGTTTATTTTTTTTGCGCACCAATTAGTATTAAGCTGTAGCATAAAACGAGAAACAAGGAAGAAATCGAAAGGTATGGTTTCACTAATGTATCTTTTTGGGAATTAGATGATGATGCAAGGAAATCAATCAAAAAACATCAGATCATTCAACGTTATTTGTTCGTGGCTACTTAAATTGCAGTATTTAATGGAACACTAAATATAAAGACCCGAATAAACTACAAAGATTTCTGACTATCTTGTCCAATTTATTTGCCATTCTCATGTTTTTTTGTAATCGGATAAGTATTTTGAAAGTAAGTTTCATGCGAACTATTACTCACCGATTACAAGTCACAAAATTACTGTTAAAATGATGAATACATGAATTTCAACTACATCATATTGGAGTAGAGTTGTCTAGGGAATCCGAACATGATAGAAATTTCAGATCCCCCAAAAAGTTAAAACATCTGGCTTGCAGTTCTACGAATACCCTTAAACTCGCCGCTATTGGTATGTTTCAAAGAACTACAACGTTTTTAACATCGTCATAGTTTCAAGGTTACATGAATAATTTCAATGATTCGATTACAAGTGAAGCAGGTATATCTCCTATTTTTAACTCCCTCGATAAGCATCCCACATATGCAAAAACAAAGCTCGATCAAAGCACATCATTATGACCTCTCGAACAAAGGGGTGACACCTTTGAAAAAAAATCATGAATTATGTATCGACTTCATCTCATCAGAACTTCTTCTCGTGCGAGATGTATCGCTGGAGTTTGAGCTTGTGCGACCACCCCTGGATGTTACTCCGTCATCGATCGGGACTAGTTGGAAATGAATAGCTGATTCTCTTATTATTTTTTCTATCATTAATTTATTAAGGTTTTAACAATTCTTCTTTTTAATGATCAACATATAAATTCAATTTAAGTAAAAAACAATTTTGTCGCTGCCGGCTATCCTTGGCGCGTTGTTTCATGCTCCGTGCGTTGATTTTATTTCCCCGTAGGGCGGGTTGTCAAATCATGGCGAATTTCTATCAGATCGTTGTCCATAGATACTGGGACGTTGGTTTTGCGTTTTCATATTAGACGTTGTGTTG
The DNA here is from genome assembly GCF_030247195.1 of Topomyia yanbarensis. Lineage (NCBI taxonomy): Eukaryota > Metazoa > Arthropoda > Insecta > Diptera > Culicidae > Topomyia > Topomyia yanbarensis. Next base: position 399,607,739 of record NC_080671.1, on the reverse strand, counting down.
AATGTTGTTTTGCCCTGCGAAATCTGTCTCGACTAAGCAATTGAACATTATCAATACTACATTACGAGTATAATGTAGTGGTATGTGAGAATTTTGTAAACACAAGCTCCATTTTCACCTTTATCAACTTTTTAACTTCTGGTCTGAGATGAGATGATAAGTACTGATAGATGATGATTACTGAGATGAGATGATAAGTAATGATAAGTACTGATAAGTACTGATACATAGCAGAAACCGATCTCGGAAGCCATTTTGAAAAACGGTTTAGATGAATTATTTATAACTTTAACGATATGGGAAATGTAGTTGACGGGGAGACGACGGAAATCGATGTCTGAAGCCACTTCACAATCCAAAATTGCCAAACTCCGGTTTAGATAAATTCTCTATAACATCAAGAATATTGATATTTTCACAATGGGGTAGATGGGCACATCGCAGAAATCGATAGCCATCTTGAAAACCAAAATAGCGACTTGCGTTTTATACAAGTTTTCTATAAGCTCAACAATATGGGTATTTTTGGAATGTAACCAAAATAGCGACTTGCGTTTTATACAAGTTTTCTATAAGCTCAACAATATGGGTATTTTTGGAATGTAACTGATGAGTAGACGACGGAAATCGGAAATCGGAAGTCTGAAACCATTTCATAATCCAAAATGGCGACTTTCGGTTTAGAATGTTTTTTTCAGAATGCTAGATGGCTTCCGACATCGATTTCTGAAGGTCAATTAAAATTATATTTTTATGGTTACAGTTAAAGAGAGTTTCGCTCAACCGGGAGTCACCATCTTGGTTTTCGAAATGGCGCCAAACATTTACTCGTCAAGCCCGTTCCAAAAAATCCATATTGCTAGAGTTATCGACAATATTGCTCAACTAGAAGTCACCATATTGGATCTCTTTTTTACGAACTAATTCAATTTACGAACCCCTGGTTTGGTTCGTAAATGGAGGTTCTAGTATACTTGTTTCAAAAATGCAAACACGTACAACTACTTGATTTCAAGATGCCGTCGGATACCTCATGGCCTTTAGGTTGAGTTTAACAGATGGGCGAACATTGCTACTTTAGAAGTCTATCACTGCAGTAATTTTGTTATCACAATTGACCTTGTTCAATTGAGCTATCGTTCAATTGCTGGTGGCATTTTCTATTACTTCTAAAACAAAATAAATTTTTTATGGACACGATATAAACCGCAACAATGTCATTTGTTGTGTTTTGCATCGGACTGAGCTCACTAAAATTGAAAGTGCATATGTAATTGCTTGACTCTCCATTTGACAATGTACTACAACATCACACGATGACAACATACGAAAAACAGGTATCAATTCACTATTTTTTATGCCACTGGACTCACAATAGTAGGCGGTTCCACTGATTCGTTTAGTATTGTCCCATGCTTCTTGAATATAAGCAGTACAATGTTGCTGCTTGACACAGCCAATTTCTAACTCTGGAAAAGGACACATTTTTTCTTTCAATACATACTCAACTCGATAATGGATGACCGAATTTATTGACTCTTGAAATCAATGGATATTCTGCTGATTCCCTAGAGAATTTTACTTTTCAATCCTGGTGTTTGCGGCCTGCTCAGAAAAATGTAAAAGTGGACTGAACTATGTACATATGGAAAGTAATAATAATCACCATACTCAACCCTATGACATTTTCTACAATCGATGCCAATTCAATGCCAACGGCTCATAGTTTGTCTTAGCTTTTGTCGTATGTCCGTTAATTGCGATTTTGAATCTAACTTTGTTAATTTAATATTTAAATTATTTTATTTCAACAGTAGAAGAAAGTTCTGCTTTTGATCGGCATATTTTAATTGTTTATTCTCCACAATACAAGAATTCTCATAAAAATATGGATGTCGAATATTTACTACTGTGGAATCAACCCCGTTTCCAATTTTCGAAAAAAAAACTAGAGTGTAGAGAATTTTGCGTCTAGTAAATAAAATTATTTCATCGCATAAGCCATACCCATTTACCATTCGTTGTTAACTAGGCGTCTGAAATTCGATTTTCTTAGCATGTTTTGAAACCCCATATTTCGAATACAGTGAAGACCCGATTTTATCAGCGCCAAATTTAATCAGCCCCGATTTCGCCTACCCCCAATTTTATCCGCTTTTCGACCCGATTTTGTCAGCTTCATATGAAAATTGATAGTTGGTAGTTTGATGGGCTCTAACCGACGAACCAAGTTGAATTCGAGTAAAACCATTCTTGAGCAAATTTTTCTTATCTTAGACATCCAAAATATGCAAAAATAAAATTTTAATTTTTTTTAAATTTCGCGCTGGAAGACCCGCTTAAGGAAAATTTTAAGTTAAATAATCAGAAAAGATTATGAGGCTATATTTAGGGACTAAAGAAGAATATTTTAAGAGTTTCGTTTTCCAAAAAGAAAGAAAATATATGTCCCGATTTTTTCAATGTCCCCGTTTTATCAGTTCCGCTTGCTGTTACGCTACTGCTGAATTTAGTGAATATTTGGTATACGGTGTAGAAAAAAACTGCTTATTCCGTTTTCGATATTCGCACCGTTATTCATTCGTCCTTAACCTTTACAGTATCAGCTTATAATTTTTTCTGAAAATTTGATTTTAATTTTGCTTTCATTTCGTCAGTTTTTGACCAATTTGGAAACTGGCTTTGAAAGATCTGGAATTTGATCCAGTCTCTGTGTATATAGTAGTGTTCAAATCCCTAGACCGGTTCCGGAATCAATCTGGATGCCCGTGGGGTATATGCCGGCATCCCAGCGGGGTGACGGACGAGTTTTGAAGAAACATGTCATAAATTTAAATAATTGTTTTTTTTGAAATGCGCTACTTCCATTGATCCTTAACAAAAGACATGAATTGGATCAGCCATGGCCGCAGGAAAACTTTTCTGGGAGAACCAAAGAAAATTAATATTCTTTTCTATCATTCCAGCCTTTTGTGTTCATAAATTTATGCGAAATGCGAAGTTCTTGCAATCATACGGTCCTTTAGCTCTCCGCCCCGGATGGAGTCAAATGAGGGCATTTGACGCCATTTTGAACACCAGGATGGTGGCTTCCAGTTACCACAAAACAGTGAAAAACATCGTCTATATGGATGTCATTTGAAAAGGGATGGTCAGCAAAAACCGGAAATTGATGTTTGACGCCGTTTTGAAAACCAAGTTGGTAATTTCCGATTACTACAAAACAGTGAAAACTATCATTAATATGGGTATAATTTGAAAGAGCATGGTCAGTAGAAAACAGAAACTGATTTCTGACGACATTTTCAAAACCAATATTACGGCTTCCGGTTCCCACGAAACAGTGCAAACCGCCTTCGATAATAGTGTCCTTGTAAAGCGGGTGGACAGCAAAAGGCAAAAATTGGTGAGTGACACCATTTCCAAAACCAAGATGGTGTCTTTCAGTTCCAATGAAACAGTGAAAACCATCATCAATATGGGTGTCATTTGGAAAGGGGTTGTCAGTAGAAGACAGAAATAGATTTTTGATGCCATTTGGAAATCCAAGATGACAGTTTCCGGTTACCACAAACAGTGAAAACTATCATCAATGATGGTGTCATTGTAAAGTGGGTGGTCAACTGAAGATGTAAATCAATGATTGAGGCTATTTTGAAAACAATGATGGTGGCTTCCGATTACCACCAAACAACGAAAGCTACCATCAATATGAATGTTATTTGAAAGGAGATGGTTAGTGAAAGAAGTGTCATTACCATTCCAAATCTTCGCACACTGGAGAAAAGGTTCCTTGAAATTGCCAGGGTCGTGCTTCAGTAGATCCACGCATAACTAACTCGAGGAGGTCACCGCACCGTTGATTTCAACATTGTGAGCGGGCCTGTAGACGTGGTAGTACTTCATAAAAGACTTACTGCAGGTAATGTTATTTTCTTGTTTTGGAAAGAATATCACAATTCTGATCTTATCTTTGCGAACATTTGAGATATCTGTCACGGCTGAATACTTCTGTTTCCGTTCTTTCGAACTCTTTAGAATACTTAGCGGATTATCTTTGATCCGGAAGAAGATCAGATATGTTCCGATCGAGTTCAATGTGTATGATTTTAAACGGGCAGTCGGAGTTTTTGATGTCGAATCTTGTTGGACATTTTACCATCAGCTGGGTCGTTTCAGGGGAGTTTATTTAGGTACAGGCTTTGAGACCGGCGGTGCCAAGTGAGTTTTTGAAGACTACATAGTTACTGAACATATAATAAATTGCAAAGCAAGCCAGAGCATACAAAAGCAAAAATGTTGTCACCTATCTTCACTCTATGTATGACAAGATGCCACACTTTTCCTGAGAAACTGGCTCGAAGAATATGTTATCAGCAATAGATCAGTTTTAGATTTGAGGCTGGAATTTGAAATTAATGATGAAAGCAGCGATAGTCAAATATGAGCAAACTTCGGTCGAATCTTTTGGAAATCGGATTTCGAACCAACGAAAATAAATTTAGTGTCAACTGATTTTACAAAGTCTCCAGAGAAAATTCTCCATCCGTCATCTTCAAACACCTGCCTTCGACGGTATTACAGACAAATCTGCAGTGAACTAAACTAAGTAAGGATAAATCATGAAATGAGTTAGGATAAGTGTGCCATTTTCATGTACATACTAAATTATGGTTCGAAAATCAAACTAAAAAAGAAAGCCAAAGTAATCTCCAAACGGGCGCAAAACTGGGACTCTGCCAAGGATGCCAGAAGACCACGCTACGACCTTGCACCTATCCATTTTTTCATGACAAAAAGAACATAAGCACACCTTTTTCATAGTTTACTTAGCGCTGTCATTCCTGGTAGCCAGCATGATTTAATGAAAAAAATGTTTTTAATGACCAAAGTTTTTTAGTGCTTAAGGGCACAATACTTAACGTAAAGTTAGTATTTGGCGTTTCGGATTCTCCTTATCAGTAACTAGCATTATCTTGGCACCAGTTAGATGCTAAACTATTGCCAATTTTTGGCGTTAGCTTAAATTTGGCCTCTAATTGGTACCAAGATGGTGCCAGTTACTGATGAGGATAATCCGAAACGCTAAATATTAACTTAAAGTATGATTTTACATTAATCCTAAGGCCACGCCCACGATATCCTGGGACCCAGGGAAGGGAGAAAATTAATTTATTATGTAGGGATTATGTTAGAGATATTAAGCCAGGCCCTGGATGGCGAAAATTGATGTTTTCATCTGGCATAAAAATAAAATTGGCACAGTGCCACAGTTATTAACCAAATAAAAAAGGCACGCTAGGGTAAACTAGACGGACAATTAAGCCGTTAATGTACTTCATGACGTGCTCATCTATGTTTCAGATATAATTCTTGCAGAAGCTGTGCACTCTGTGTGTGTCAAGCACGTACCGACGCCTTGTTTATTTCTTTCGACATGTATCAGATAGCAATCTCTAGCAGACCCATTGAAAGCAGTGCCATTTGCCGTTCCGAGCTTTCCTAAACTTTTTCAGAACCCGTGATGGGCTCTCGAGAACGGCTTTCACTTGTTTAATTTGATATATAATTTCATTCTTCAGCGGGAATCATCTATGCCATAATACTTTTCAATTATATGCCCGTTCGCTTTAATTGGCTGTTAAAACTGAATTCCATCATTCTTTCAGCACAAAAAAACACGGTAAAAGCGTCAAATAACGGTGCAAAAATTTACGCCATCTTCTCAAGTGATTCGAGAATGGAGTGACTAACTAACGCTCGTCACAATGCTGAATCGTTCTGTTCGTTCTGTTGCTATATACAGATGAGTCCAGCTATCCGATTCGGATCTGTCGTTTTTGCTTTTTGTGAACCTCTACAATGTAGAAGGTATCTATGTACAATAACAATAGCTGGGGTGTTCGTAGAAACGTTCTAAATGCTTTAGTCTTTAGAAGCCGAAGAATGAAAATTCACAACGTGTTGCTGATTTTTGGGAATTGTTTCGACCGAGTTTTAGCCTTTGTAATTCGTCAGATCAAAAAATAGCTCATGTTCCAAAAATAAAGTACTCCAATTGAATAATTCTCATATGCCTATTTGTATAACGGTTCCCGGATGCCAGAATGCCTACCGCTGCTAGGTACAGAAGCCGTTAAATAGAGCAAAGGTAAACTGGGGCCAACTGACCGAGTGAACATGGTGGGCATGGTTCATAGCAGTACCTTGTTACGAAAAACGCGAATCAAGTTTTTTTGCCATGAGGTGGAACACACATATCGGATGATGATGGTGAAAAATTGGCGATGGCCGTGTTTTGCCGTGTTTGTACGCCGGTGGAGGGCCTCATTTAATTACTTTCCTACTCACTGACGTTTGCTTTGTGCTCTAAATTAATATAAAAATAAGTTGCCTTGGGTCAGAAAGATTGCAAGTTCAACAAACTGTACAAAACAAGAATCCCACCATTAGTTAGTAGCGCAGACTTGGTTTAAGCATTCTAACCGTAACTTGAAGTGCACCAAAATATGATTACTCACATAATTTGCACTTAAGATTCCTATTAAATATAATGAAATAAGGGGCACTATGCTTCGCAAGTAACCTACATAGTAGCATGGTAAAACAATACCTTTCAACTAGAAACCGTTGTGAGTCTTGACCTCCTATTGCAACAGACTACTCAACATAGCATTTAATGGGAAAGCTGTATGCCTAAATTGTGCAACGATTTTACTAACAATACGTAGAAATAAAACATTAAAATGTAATTGACTAATTATAGTTGGTTCTGAAGAACAAACACCTTAACTAATTAAAAAGTAAGTTGACTTATTATCCCCGGATATCAATTACCCACCGATTCGACATAAGCATAAAATTTCTCCACTAATTAATGATCTAGAAAAATATTATAAATTAGTTATTGGAGGCGTTTCGAGTTCCTCTCATCAGAATCCGTCACTAACTTAGTTAACGGACTAAGCTAGCGCCAGATTGACGCTAGCTCCAAAAAATGAAAACACGATTCTGTGATTCTGAGCAAACCTCTAGTCCAACTATCCCGTAAGAAAAGAAGTTCTTTTTAAGCTGATGAGAAGCAGCTTAGCAGGCCAATGCAGTAAGCACTATGCTATATTTCTCCTAGATGGAGAAAAAATTTTGGGTGGTAAACTATTTTTTCTCCACGCGTTTTTCGAGTTCCTGTCAATGCCTCCAATAACTAGTTTAGTTATAGGTTTTGTGTCCTTTGCGTGCAAACCAAAGTGGTTTAAACCAATTTTCTCCTTAGTAGAGAAAAAAATAGTTTTTTACCCAAAACTTTTTCTCCACCTAGGAGAAATATAGCATAGTTGAAAAATATTATATTCAAAAAATCATAAAAACGATTTAAGCATAAAAAATAAAACTCGTCTATGATATATTTTTGGTTAAAAATTCAATTTGAATTGAACTGAGTGGAGCAAAATGGTGCGGTGTATCACATTTTATGCTGATCATTTGAATGTATCTTCTTTCGTTTCTTCTTCTTCGCCGTTTTCTTCTTAGAAGGAATTTAAGATATTTGGCTTTCTATTACTATCAATATAGTAAATGACTTAATTGTGCGATAGTCGAGTGCTATCAACGAATTTCTCTTTATATCGGTAGGTAGGGTTTTTGTACTACTCTATGGCAGAAGATCGACCTTCGCGCATTTAGCGCAATTTCCACCGGCAACGCATTTCACACGATTCAAACGTATACGATTTTTTGCGCGGAAACAGCGAAATCACGATGATGGATCTTTTCGCTGTTTTGCACAGTGGGACAACTTATTCAACTTAGTTTGTTGGTCACTTGCAATGACGATAGATAAGAGGTGATTTTTCCTGATTAACGCAACTAACTTTGGCGTTCCCAGTATAATTTGTGCCGAATTTAGATGTTCGTCGTACAATTTCGTACAAGTAATTTTGAATCGAATCGTTTAAGATAGCTGATTCTGGATTTAAACTGAAAGCTCGTGTGTCTGTCGGACGATTATTTGAGGCCTTGTCATGAACTGTTAAATGTCTCGCATGAATTTGGTATTATCTTCTATAGATTTTGTTGGCTATTTTCGGCAAATAAATTCCTCAGATAAACAGTAGACAGGGTGGCTGATATGAAGCGTTACTTATTTCTGAAATTTATAACTTTTGACGCATACAGATTTTCTATTCGATTGAAGGCAAAAATTGTATTTCAATTCATTCTATTTGGTTCGACATGGCTACTTTTTATCTTGATTTTGGTCCAAAAACTAAAAAATGAAACGCAGAACGCCGGATGTAATATGTGAACATTTTGGCCTATTCACTGAAATTAGCTTTTTCAGTATTTCGATACTACCCGAGCAACAACGTTAGGGATTGCACTTCGAGGTACTTTTTCCCAGCTATTTCCAACATTTGACTGTGAAATCCGTAAACAAGCAAGCATCTTTATCCCAGTGAGACTCCTTCTGTAACCATACGCTGAACCAACCAAAGACTTACTTACTACAATCAACATGAAAACAGTCACCGACACCAGCTGCCAAACCTCAGATAGCCACCCAATCAATAATTGCTGCGTTTAGTATCTCGAAACCACCAAGAATATGGATTTTATTCTGATGTTCTTACATACTTTACGTTTTTTGGAAGACTTTTTATGTTTTATTTTTTTGGCAAGGTATCAAAAGGAATACTTATTTTATTTAAAATTTCAACATCTTATAGATTTAATAGTTTGATGTGATATAGCATTTTTTCTGCATTATACTTTTATGACGATATATGTTTTAACACATAGGTTTCGTCAAAAAAGCGATATGCAGGCGATATGAAAGAAAAAGTTATCCCAAATATGAGTTTTGTTCGCGATCCTGTTTCACAAAATTTGTTTCTTTCTTCATAAAATAGAAATATGACAGTTCCCGAAATCATGGTGAGTTATCCAAGGAAAGAAACACATTTTTTTCATTCAGTTATTCGAATATTTCCGAATCTCTTGCGGAACGTCCCACTATGCGCTAGCATCGCCCTGTATCGCCCCACAATCATCGATCGTCAGCTGCCTGATTGATGATGCACTTGCCATTTAGTTTCACCGATGAGTTGTTGGCACGCAGGGTTCGCTCGAAACCATCAGTCTGTCGACCGAATCCTCTCTAATGCGCCAAAAAAAACCCAACCTGATGGGCCACCCATCATCGGAGAATCGGATCACAACCACCGCGTCAGCCATGGCGGAATCGAAAGTCAGTTTTGGGCGAATTATTACATTTATTCAATTACGACAATGCCAGAAGAAGCCGGCACTGCAATCTTGTTGCTGCCACCAAACTGAAATAGCTGAACCGTCGCCACCGCCGCTCTGTACCGGAATCTATTTCGGTTCGGCGGATGATGGCTGCTCTGGGTCATAGGCACGGCGGAATCACCGGGCGGAACAAAAGTGAAATGGTTTTTTGGTGCCTTTGATTGCTTCAATTTTTTTGGGGGCTTTTCGAGGTACGTTCATCTACATATTTGTTGGACCTTGCAGTGGAAGAAACTTTTACTTTTGTTCCGCGTGTAATTTCTGTTTGGCTGATTCGCAGTTGTTGCGTTGCTCTGACTTGTCGTGAAGGTCTCAATAAGGGATTAAGCTGTAGTCATCGATGATGTACTCCGATGATTGGAGTATAATTACTGTTTTGCCGTTTGAATCGGAGCTCCCGGTCGGTGGTCTATTGGTCCGTTCGAAACCAAACATCCAACGAGCGTATTGAAGTATATTACATATGAGCTCAAAATGTGCCGGAGATTGCGTGACGAAATAAGTAATACCTTTGCACACGTAAGTAGCAACAAAGAACATACGAAGATGCTGCTTATGGCTCTTCCGACAGGAACAGATTGTAGGGCGGTCACATTTCATGGAAGACGTCTAGAGTTTATACTTACGCTATCAGTAGATTAATCTTTTCGGTTAACGGAAATTTCGCAACGGAAAGGCCAAACTTACTCGACAAGCAGCATAGGTCGTAAATAAAGATATCAGATCACTATCGAACGGTAAGAAAACCGTAATAAATTTCAATTAAACAACCGATACATCAGTACAGGTATGATGGTGAACGGTTTAGATACAGTTTGACTATCATGCATTTCATGTATATGGCAAAATTGACATCTGAGTTGATCAATGCGATTTAAAAAATCTAATGCTTATTTTGAACATAAAATAAGCGCAATTGGTTCTAGGAATTGGAGCGAGCGGACTTCGTTAGTTTCTAGAGCTATCTCGTGTTCATCATTCTTCACTATGTGGTATAAATTTAAATTGCGTACTATATTTAATATTGTCTATGTGAGCACTAAAACAGAAAACGGGAAAATGCATTTTTCATCAACCTACATAGTAAAACAAAGATAATTTGAAAATTGAGCTAGATGCTAATTGATACGCTACACCGCTTAACTGGAGTAAATCCAAAGGAATCACAACAGCATTCACTTGTGGCTTACGATTTCTGTTTACCGTATAACGGATGCACTCCTGCTTACGTAACGAATTGATGCAAACGGGTATAAAAAACTATACCTTCTGAACAATTTTCGATGGCATGTAAAAACAGTAATTTGTATTATACAGACAGCCTTAATACGGGTATGGCGAGAGGATCAGGAATCAGAATATATTGGTTCGATTGGCACGTTACCTATATTATTCGGAGATTTGCTCCTTGCCATGTTGCCTCATCACATTATTGGTGCGAAAGGAAAGGGAGGTAAAAGAAAAAAAAGGTAGGGAAATGAAAAATGATGACACAACATAATCATAACTCAAAACAGTAAATAGACTGGATTCACTCCCGAAGGACTAACGAACCCTACTGATAAAGTTTATTGCTCTTTTACAAACTAACTTAGAAGCAATAGCATGTGCTTGAATTTTAGCTCCCTGTACATAGGTTTATCTATGTATGGAGAACCAAAAATCCGGATACGCAATTGCATTACTACAGGGCAGTTACATATCAATTGATATGAAGTTCCGTAATCGGATTCACAAAGATCACACGAAGAATACTTAGCACGCTGTATAGTAGTCATGTGATAATTGAGTTTGCAATGCCCAGTCAGTCAGTGCCCTGACTACACACTTAATTTTTCTACCGAATCTCAGTTTTTTTAAAGCTTACCGAAATCTCAACAGCTGAGATCTCAGCTAACATATTTTTTTGCTGAGATCTCAGTAAATGTGACATTTGGTTGCTGAGACTCGAAAAATATTTCACCGAAAATCAGTAAACAAATATCACTTTGCTGACATATCAGTTTGCAGATTTGCTGACTTCACAACTGTTGGGAAATTGCCGAGCTCAGTGGAGTGTGCAGAGTACTGCAATTGTGCTTGGAAAAATACAACAAATTCGGAATCACATCCGGTAAAAGAGTTTTTGTTTGAAAGAAGCAAGCTATGCCAATGATTGGCATGTTCGGATGCAGCCCAAAAACTAATCTTGTGCTTTATCCAACTTAACGACAAAATTGTTCTCAGTGCAACTTTCAAACTTCAGGATTAAAAGGAAAAAAATAATCTAATTAAATTAAAAGCTAATAGAACTTTTACTTACCGATAATGTGCTGACTATTTTGTATCATAAGCGCCAGTATTGCAATGTACGCTTCGTAATAGACTGTAAATATGCCGATTTTTTTATGTAAAACATTTACCCATAATTAGACGTTACATAACATCCAGCTCTAGCTCTGAGCTTGAAGAAGAGTTTACCCTTGCAATTAGCATTAACGCAATGCCCGTTAAGCTAGTTTCAAAAAAGGAAATCCATGTTTGGGCAATAGTTCATATGAGTAAATTTCATTACGACATATTGGGAACGAGCCTTGCTTTTAACTCAATGCATTGTGTGTATACCAAAGACGACGGACAGGTCCATTTTACGATCAAACCGAAAAAAAGTTCACTACTTACATATGCCATAACTAGAGCTTTCATTATATGCCCATTTTCAAACGATGATCACGTTTTCCAAAACATCACGTGTGTTATGGGAACTTTGCAGGAGAAAGAGTCCATCATCATAAGCTGCGCAACATCCGCGTGCCCATCCCAGTTCATGTGCCATAGACCAGAAACGTAGCCGACCGGTTACAAATTATAAATTGAAATGAAAGCTTTCCTTCACGAATAAGCCTGTAAGCCCAATGAGTAAATTTCATCGACGCACTTATTAAAACGTTACCACGCGGTTCAAATGAAGCCCAGCCCGACCTGCCAGCAGTTGGTTAGTGTAATACTTTAGCCTATCGGCGGATGATATAAAATGTAGTGTAATAACCAAGCTGCGTGGATGTCAGTTCCGCAGACGAGTTCGGGTTTTATAAACAATTTGCCATTTTCACACCAGTTGCGATGGATGTTGCTACCTTAAATGCGAATTTATTGTTGATCGACCTCGGAAAACATGCTGTCCCGAAAGTGTTTAGAATTTTTGTAACTTTGTTTCAAACACAATATTCGTGTGTTTGTAATGGCTAGGAAAGTTTAACGTGTTTACATGAGAAAAAAATGGTTTATTTCGTAAGAAGAAGATTTCTAGAAAAGAGCACAAACTTAAAGGTCACCGGTCTTAAGTAGCTAACGTTTCCGAAACCTTACAGGGCGAAAAAAATATCATTGTCATTAAAATGTTTAACTTTTTTATTTAAAGAAAAAATTGATGACCAAAACGTATTATTATTAGAGGATTTGAATTGAAATTAAATATTATAATAGGTGATTGATAGCTATAACTGTGTTATATACAAGGGACCCGCAAGTCTGAACCTGCTATCTGCATTGTTCCTCTGCTGTACTTTCTTTATTTAGATGCCATTTTGACAGCACTTGTAGCCCAAGATAATCGATTCTTTTGCTATAATTGATCTGACAAAACATTAAAAGCGATCTCACTCGATACCGAATCCCATATTTTATGTGATCCAAATTGGCGGTGGCCATTCACAACACTAGTTTACAAGAAAAATGAAGCTTCAAGAAAAAGTATTTTTTAGACTAATTTCGGGTCGCTTAACACGAAAACAATATTCATTTTTTTGTTCAAAGAAGCGATTTTGTGATTTTCTCAAAAAAAATCGTTTTTGTAGTTTTTAGTCAATATTTCGTGTCAAAATCATTCAATTAATTTAGTCGATATGCAGGTTTAAAGGTTCCGAGATGCCCTTTCCAAAAACATATAATTAGTGCTGCAAGCGACCAAAGTTTAAAAAAAGTGCATTTTTGACCATTTTTAAAAGTTAATCATTTTTAAATGATTTTTTTACCGAAAAACAAATTTTTCTTTCGGACCTTTTAGAATTTTAGATGACAGATAATATGTTTACGTTAATTTTAAGCCTTATCACTAACATCGGATGGAAAATGTTGATGCTATGGCATATTGAGCGGAATGGAAATTTTTATTTTTAGCGGATATGGTGCGGCGGTTTAGAGGATGTAGCACTGGTCTCAGAAGCCAGTCAAATATTCGAGTCCCTATCGGGAAGGAGTATCAGTGGGATCGAAGCACTAGCCACGTAATATTCTGTGAACTGAGAATCTGCTGTGAAGCCTGCTGAAACAGAAGGCGAAAATTCCTTTAATTTGTTAAATATGTACTCACCACAGACAAAACAAAACTTTTCCAACGATATTTCCACATTTTAAAAAGAGCACTTGGTTGTACAATGAAATATCCAATACCATTCAAATGCCGCAGGATGGATGGATGCAAGCTCGAGAAGACGGTACCCAACACAAACAATAACTATCAAGTATAGAAGGATGCTTCAGCCGAAAGTATGATAGCGCGAAAAATAAATAGTTACAATTTTCACTCAGTGCTTCATACCATCCACATTTTCATTCGATTTTTGTGACCATTGTCTTAAAATTTATGCGAAAAGAATATGTATTTCATTAGATTCTAAAAGAATTTTCTTCTGTCCTTCATTTATTATAAAAAATTTACTAGAAATATGCAAATATGTCGAACATTAGATTTTTTACCTTTCTCATATAGAAAGGTTATGCAATCACTCTGAAAAACGTCAACCTAATCCCGGCCCGGAGGGCCGATTCTCATATCCCATTCGATTCAGTTCGTCGAGATCGGAAAAAGTCTGTATGTGTGTGTATGTATGTGTGTGTATGTGTGTGTATGTGTGTGTATGTGTGTGTATGTATGTGCGTATGTGTCAAATAATGTCACTCATTTTTCTCAGAGGTGGCTCGACCGACTTGCCTAAACTAAGTCTCAAATGAAAGGTGCAACCTTCCCATCAGCTGCTATTGAATTTTGGATCGATCGGAATTCTGGTTCCGGAATTACGGGTTTCAGAGTGCGGCCACACAGAAATTTCTCATATAAACTATAGGAAAAATTAAAAATAGAATTTTTATTTTTGATGCTAAATGTGTTCAAGGTGCATGAAACGTCGAGATTTGATGCAAACTCGAAAAAAAATTGACGACGATTCACTTTTTTGGATTTTGGCACATTTTTGCCTTTCTCATATAGAAAGGTTATGCAATCACTCTGAAAAACGTCAACCTAATCCCGGCCCGGATTTTTTTTCGACTCGCATAAGGTTTCTGGATTTTAACAGGGGCGTAGTTGATGGTTTACGGAGAGGGGTTACACTTCCCCCCCCTCTTCTGTTCACTCCCCTCCTTTAAAGATCTCCTTAAATCACCCCTCAGACCACCACCCCATCCAGCCCTCATACCCCTACCTTTCAACCCCATCATCTTTAAACCACCACTATATCACAAAGCATACCAATTTAAGCTGGGGAGTCGTTCGTTCATGGGACTTTCGCCCTCCTCACATACCCACCCCCGCATGACAAAATGAGTTAGCAAGCAGATAACATTGATCTAATGCTGATTAGGCTAATGGAGTATGATATTTTTTTGTTTCAAGTGTTTCACCGTCGATAAGTAGCTCATCAAGTTCGTGGCTGGCATGCCATTGTGTATAAGTGCAAATTGTACTAAGAATGTAATGGACATTTCCACAATTATGTTGAACATAAAAAGCCTCCGTGCCATAGTTTAGAGAAATGAGAAAGGCACAATTGCACCGCTAGGTGGATTAAAACAGGTTTTTTTACTTTGGTCGGTTGTAATCATAATAAATGTACATTTCTCGACAAACATACGATTACAGCTTAAAAGCCAACTGTCAAAATTCTCTTTGAAAGGAAATTCCGGGCAAACCGTTACTGGCTAAACGCAGTTCATAGCAGTTAATGCAAGAGAAAACTTTTTTCTTTTGTTTACTATAAACATCTGTGACAATTTCCTTTCAAAGCGAATTTTGACAGTTGGCTTTTAAGCCGTAATCATATGTTTGTCGAGATTTGATCTACGCATATTATACATTTTCGGAAAGGACACATCAATACCTTTCGAACTGTTTCGATCGGATCCTATTTGAACAAGATCTAAAATAACTAAAATAGTGCCCAAAACACCTTTTTCAAAGAAATCTTGAAAATGCTTCTTTGAAAAAAAAAATGAACTTGGTTTTCGTATTCAGCGATCCAAAATTAACTGAGGAAACACATTTCTTCTTAGCTTATCGCGATTACCTTAAAATTGTTAAAATCTGTTGAAAATATGAAAAATTATTTTTCTGTAATAAAAAATAGAGCCAAAATAAAAAAGCGAAAGCAAAAGAAAAACGTTTTTGCCTTTCTCATATAGAAAGGTTATGCAATCACTCTGAAAAACGTCAACCTAATCCCGGCCCGGAGGGCCGAGTGTCATATCCTATTCGATTCAGTTCGTCGAGATCGGAAAAAGTCTGTATGTGTGTGTATGTGTGTGTATGTATGTGCGAATGTGTCAAATAATGTCACTCATTTTTCTCAGAGATGGCTGGACCGATTTGCCCAAACTTAGTCTCAAATGAAAGGTGCAACCTTCCCATCGGCTGCTATTGAATTTTGGATCGATCGGAATTCTGGTTCGGGAATTACGGGTTTCAGAGTGCGGCCACACAGAAATTTATCATATAAACTATAGGAAAAATTAAAAATAGAATTTTTATTTTTGATGCTAAATGTGTTCAAGGTGCATGAAACGTCGAGATTTGATGCAAACTCGAAAAAAAAAATTGACGACGATTCACTTTTTTGGATTTTGGCACATTTTTGCCTTTCTTATATAGAAAGGTTATGCAATCCTTCTGAAAAACGTCAACCTAATCCTAATTTTTTTCGACTCGCATAAGGTTTCTGGATTTTAACAGGGGCGTAGTTGATGGTTTACGGAGAGGAGTTACACCCCCCCTCTACTGTTCACTCCCCTCCCTTAAAAATCTCCTTAAATCACCCCTCAGACCACCACCCCATCCAGCCCTCATACCCCTACCTTTCAACCCCATCATCTTTAAACCACCACTATATCACAAAGCATACCAATTTAAGCTGGGGAGTCGTTCGTTCATGGGACTTTCGCCCTCCTCACATACCCACCCCCGCATGACAAAATGAGTTAGCAAGCAGATAACATTGATCTAATGCTGATTAGGCTAATGAAGTATGATATTTTTTTGTTTCAAGTGTTTCACCGTCGACACGTAGCTCATCAAGTTCGTGGCTGACATGCCATTGTGTATAAGTGCAAAGTGGACTAAGAATGTAATGGACATTTCCACAATTATGTTGAACATAAAAAGCCTCCGTGCCATAGTTTAGAGAAATGAGAAAGGCGCCGCTAGGTGGATTAACCCAGGTTTTTTAAACTCGAACTTCTTTGAAAGAGAAATATAGTATTATTTTCGTATTCAGCGACCCAAAATTAATCTAGAAAACAATTTTTCTCGTAACTTCATTTTTCTTGTAAACTAGTGTAATCTCTATGCTGTATTTCACCCTAAGGAGGAAAATTTGGTAAAAATATAGCATAGTGCAAAATTTCTCGCTAGGGTGAAAATTTGTTGGTAAAAACCAGTCTTTGTACAGGAGGGCACAAATCCTCATTTCATACTGTGTTGCGTTTCGGCTTCGCCTCATCAGAAACCAACACTAACTTATTGTCGGAATAGATTAGACCAAAAGAGATATGTGAAAAACAGAGAAATTTTCACTCGGTGCTTAATAACATCACCAGTTTTTGTCGGATTTTCGTGATCTTAGGCTTGAAATTCACGTGAGAAGTTTGACTGTCACATAAGATTTTAAAAGATTTTTTTGCTGATTTATTTTTTTTATGAAAAATCAACTAAAAATTAGTAATTTTAACAAACACTACTTTTTGTGACTTTGGTTGCTCTTAACCCTAAATTGTTGATATTTTATCCTAACATGTTACACATTTTTGGAATGGGTACATCAATACCTTTCGAATGGTGAGTCATTTGTGTTAATCGGAAGACTTGTTTCTGATATATTGACCAAAAACTGCAAAAAGTGCTCAAAAACACCTTTTTCAAAAAATCACAAAAACGGTTCTTTGAAAAAGAAAATGGATATGATTTTCGTGCTCAGTGACCCAAAATTGACTTAGAAAACACCTTTTTTCTTAACTTCATGCAATTAACCCAAAATTTGTAAACTAGTGCAATCGTTTCTGTGGATTTGTTTCGATATTCGCTGCTTGACATTTATTATATGCACACAGTCTGAGGCCGTTTTTGCTTCACCCAGAAATTGAGTCAGGTTGCAACTCCAACTACTGCCAGTTCATACATTTTGACAGAAATTGGGATTAGAACTTCACTCAGTTTCGCTTCAAACATAAAATGGCATAAAATTCAAGGGCTAATGAATGTCCACCCTAATTTCACATTGTTCAGTTAATGCAAAAACAATACAATCACCAAATTGGACAGGTAACTTCGAACAGC
Organism: Topomyia yanbarensis; assembly: GCF_030247195.1. Taxonomy (NCBI): domain Eukaryota; kingdom Metazoa; phylum Arthropoda; class Insecta; order Diptera; family Culicidae; genus Topomyia; species Topomyia yanbarensis. The sequence continues at coordinate 399,589,846 of NC_080671.1, read as the reverse complement.
TTTGATGTGTTGAGCAATGCAACGCTACCTCTATATGAAGATGGAGACAATCTTTTGTGTTCCGATATTTTTGAACAAAGCTCTCGAACGAATTGAGACCACCTGTGCATTACCCACTTAGTCAATATACGGTGTCCACCCTGCCGAGCAAGCGCGAACAGCATCGTGATGGTTGTTAGTCACTCAGTCATCCAGTCAGACATGCCAGGTACCGCAGTTAAGTGATTAATACGGATGCTCATCCGAAAATGACCATCGGTGAAACCACTTCGACAGAGCTGCGCCGCCGTTTGCCATTTCTCCGTTAACGAGCCTCATCGCTTGAGCTGTTACAATTTTCCACAATAAACCCATTTCCCAGCACGGCATCGCCCAGTTTACTATAGACTCTGGTAACTAAGTGTTAAATATCCAACAGATTTAGCTACCACGGCAAATTCGTGCAGAAGATGGTTTATTACTTATGCCTAAGCCCATTGATGATGTACGTACATTTATACAACATCGCATTACACATTTCGTCCAAAGCACCGAAAGTGCGCAGGCGGCCGCAGAAGCAGAAGCCCTGAAGCTCATGGTTGGGCCGCTGTTCGTGCCTTAAGGCATGGATGCGAAGTGTGAGAAGCGAATTTCACTTTTTTGCCTTGTGCACTTCCATTTTCCGTATATTGTTTTATGTGGTGATCTACCGGTTAAATACATTACACGGCTGAACGTTTAGGTTGTTCGTTTCTAAATTGACAAGTACAATGTCAAACTGATACAATGTACACTGTATCAATGGTTAGAGCTACTGTTTTCGTGTTCTTACCGGGAGAAGAATTTGCTATCTTATTTAATTTTTGTTAAAAACACAACTATACAAGGATTTTGGTACACGTACCTTTTGACAGCAGTTAGATGCAATAATAAGTTTATTTCAGCATAATAAATATACAATAATTGCCTGACCTGAGTAGCAAAACCATTTGAAATATTTCAAGAAATTTTTTTTCTGAAAATTTGCTTGTCTGCAAATTACAGCCATTTAAAAATATATGTTTGGTTACGCATCGATTTACTTTTTAGTAATATCGAATGCCAACTGAATACAATCTTCAATCAGTAAAACACCAAAATTTAACTAATCAACTCTACAACAATAACTACGCATTTTCGTCAATTACCTGTGAAATGGTTCCCTTCCTGAGACCCAAATACAATAAATCTCATCTAACCCATATGTGCTTATCGAGTTCCCATCGTACTGGCAGAGCTCCACCGAAGTCTATAATTTGAGATGGTTTTTCAACCAGCGGAAGAACGCTGCGCCAGGCCCATTTGAGTACCTCTGTATGTGTATAGTTACTTTATCTGGGAATCTGATGGGGAACGGAAATTCGATCGTCCACTGATTAAGCTCGGCTGTGCCGTTCCGATGTTTCTGGTTGCAGTGGGTGATTTGAAACGAATTATCGTTCAGACGCGGCCGATTGATTCAATTATGTGTATACGCTTAGACTGGCGGTTGGTTTGTGTGGCGCGTATCGTGAATGGCTGGATTTGGCGGTCAAATTTTGGTTTTGTGGAGTATTCCAGAGGCGAGAAACGGGATCGTCCATCCGGAAAGATAGGTTATATTCGATGTTTTAGAGGTCAAACTATGATGTAGATTAGCTCCCATGATTTGATAGCACATTTTAGGGCGTTCCTATTTTAATCATTCTCGAATTAATTGTACTATTGATCCTTAGGGTGGGTATACTTTTTGGTGCCGTTTCATTACGTATTTATCATAGTTTAAAATCTAACTTTCACTATTTTCTTATGTCATTTTTGGTTGAAGCGAAACTGAGTCAGTTTTTAACCCCAATTGCTGTCAAAATGTATGAACTGACAGCGGTTGGGGTTAGAACCTGGCTCAGTTTCGGGTTCAAGCAAAATTCCATTATAATGTCCACAAAACTGCTCATATCAATGATAATCCTACGTCTTTAGACCGATCGAAGGTCAGTGTCGGTAGATACACCGCGCCAGTATCAATACAATCGGAATTACACCCTCTTTGAAAAATGATATGAGTATCGACATATTATACAAAAATTAATCGCTTTATGACTTATTTACATAACGTCGGCGTTGCTGACCATCTAGTCGATTGCTGATACGGTCGGTGATGTATCACCATCATACTCCACAACCCGTTGGTAGGTTGAGCATTTCCTTTATAGTTTTTAGTTTATAGTTCTTTGTGCCAAACCCAGAGTGTATGTAAGGAGAGTGAAGACAACTGTCATGATTATCCGTCAGTGATATTCCAAACGAACAAACGACCTGTCAAAATACATGAATTTGACTCGTTTGGAATGACACTGACAAATAATAATTGTTCCAATTTTGACAGTGTCGTCACTCTCCTTATATGCACTCAGGCCAAACCTATCCAATAGCTCCGCAATTTCGCATACCTAACAGTACTAGTAGAAGCAATAAACAACCATAATTAATTTTTTTTTCACCTAGTTTTCATCACATCGCAGAGCGCGAAATGCCTTTTATACCTATACCATGCAGGCATTCTTCGACTTCGGCATTTTAACTTCTCCTATGTATACGTATAGGCGGGGTTGCCAGGGGTGGTAAAATTGCTCTCGTTCTCCCGGTACCATCAATCCACCGGGCGTTGCCGCATCGGAAATACCTGTCTAGAGTGGAATGGGCGTGAAGAATCAAAACAAAAGAAATTAAGCTTCCATAACACTTTGGAAATTGTATTTATGCTGCGCAAGTGTTTGTAATGCAATTTAGATTAATAAGCCTTTCTTATGATTACTCTTTTTTTTCGGCATGGTTCCCATTTGGTCCGTGGATCACTAGCACAGGTTGCTGGAATCGCCGGGTTCGTTTTCCGTTTTGTCGAGTAAAAAGTTTCCTCACAAATCACTGAAATTGTGCAGCTCCCTGGGGTCCCACGACTGCATCGATTAGGGAAAAAATGTTTATTTTGCAAAAACAACGATAAATCCTACTGGAGCGTCATAATAACAAGTTAATCTATTTAAAAAATCTCCGCTGTTACGGTTTTGGGGCTTGGCATTCAAGCGCAAGTGAGAAAAAATAAAACAGAGAAATGTGTTCACTATAGCAGATGCAGAAGTCGGAAAGCATGTCAAATGATGTCTGCCATTATCATTGAAGAAAATGATTTTGTAATAATTATATTCTGTAGCACGCCCCAGTTTTGCCGTATGTTCTACGGCTGAACTAAACATTAGCTGTCATCGAATGCCATTTCCCGTGTATGTAAGTAGTTCACTTTTGAAACGGGACTTCTTTCCTTTTCGTTTGTTAGTCATGTTTGGCTGTTGCCTGGTGTAGTACAGTGAAGTTCCTTTTTTATCAGCTCCTTGGTTTAATTTAGGGTGAAAAAAGGGGACATTGACTAAATCGGGACATATCGTCTACTTTCTTTTTAATAAACCGAAGCTGTTTCTTGTTTAGTCCCTAGACATAGTATTAGAACTCTTTCTGATTATTTTAGAATAAATTTTCCTTCCACCAATGCAAAATTGGAAAAAAATTAAAATGTTGGTATTTTTTCCATATTTTGCATCTTTAAGATAAGAAAAACATAATCAAGAAAGGGTTTACTCGGATTTGACTTGATGCGCCTGCCAGAGCCCACCAAGCATATTTTGATATGTGGCTGGTAAAATCGGGTCGAAAAGTGGACAAAATCGGGGGCAAACAAAAACGGGGGCTGCATCAGTGGAAAGTAACGAGCCTAGTGGCAGTGTAGATCCAATTCGAGTTCTATCATCAACATTCGACTTCTTCACTGATTGCTATCTCACACTAACCCAAGACAATCAGAGATATTCTTATCTGGGAACATCCTAGATTGATCGGGAATTGAACTCGATATCTTGTTATATAAGAAAGAATCATCAAGCCAACGAACGAAATTATTATTACCACCAAAGCAGCGATAAACAAGTCATATTGTCGGGCAAAGCCAACAAAACTCTACCCAAAACACGAATCGTATGATTTACATGCAAATAAGCATGATTCTAATGCAAATTTTGAATTATAAACGGTAAAATGCATATAATGCGATATTGGTCCCGGACGAAAACGTATGACACTGCGATTGTGCCGTAGAAACTCACACTATGCCAAACTTGGGAATAGAAATGGGTGAAATCAATGTTATCTGAGTATTGGTATTAGTCTGCCCCTCGGAGGACACTAGTACACATGTAAATAACAGCTTCACTATTATCATGTGCATTCGAACTAGAAATGGGTAAACCGATTCAGTTTGGAGAGTGAACCGTACCCGATTCATTCGCTAAAATGAATCACCATTTTTTTCGATTCGGTGACTTGTTTGAGTACTTTGAAAAATGATTGTTTGAGATAAAACGAGAAAAAATCCAAGGCTTTAAGAAACGCTTTCGTGCTACACATATTTCAAGTAATTTTCTATCATAGTTCCATTTTCAATGATGAAGTCAATTCATTTTGTTTCTCGAATACTATTAGAGAGAATGTTAACGTTAAAGGTACGTATAAGTATTTTAGCATAATTTGAGAAAGAGTAGGGTAAACAAATTTTCTTTCCTTACATCAAATAGTTAGATCACATGGGAGTGTGAGAATAGGTTATGCTATTATTTGACAATCTCAAATTTAACTGTAACCGTTGGATTTGGCGAGACTTCCCATTTAAACACGATTTTGTCAAAATCTTTTTAAATGCTCCATCTAGCAGTAGCTGTGCCAATTTGGAAACCATGAGAGGAGTTTACTTCACCTTCGGTTAATTGAATTGAAACAAACATTTGACAATTATGTCGGATATAACAGCTGTTTTGTTGATGTTTTATTCCGTGTAGACAAACAGTATTTAATACTTGTCATTCATTTTGTTTCATTCGCTCTAAAGATGCATAATCATGGCAAACTGTGAAATCGACTCATTCGGTTCTTGTTGGATCTCATTGGGCTCATAATAATTAGTCCCTTTTTCAGAGAATGGCAGTTCTTTGAAAATGAATCGCGGCTCATTCATTCTTTTTGAAGAGTCGATTCTTTTGATCGATTCGTGATTCATTCGCCCATCTCTAATTCGTACGAATAAGTAACTCGCTCTCTAAAAATACTAATAAATGCTTAAATAGTCGTTTTTCTGTTCTTAATTCTTCTTTATCAAAAGAAAATGAAGTGGAAAGATGAAAATAAAAACATGTGGCGTGTAGCTTTGTTTGCGATATTTAATGATGAAATTGTTTATATTTCAACGTTACGTCTGTCATATTTAATTTTAAAAGCAAAAAAAAATAGTATTTAAATTTCGACAAATTCATGACTTTATCAATTTCAAATAACTATCAAGGGAAAATAACTATCCTACTGCTAATTTTTAACCAATAGTGTAAAAAATTACTCAAATTGTCCATAGCCTTAAGAAATTTCGGACGAACCGTTCCCGATCAGAAACACATAACAAAAATATTTCAAAACTGCATCTCATGTTGTTACTTGTTATAATTTTCTGTTATTTTAACTACTAACGAGACCAAATTTATAACACAGACTACAACGAAAATTGTATTCTGTTATAATCTTGTTATTGCATTCTGATCGGGTTACTAGCCAACACAAATAGAAATTAGACAGTCCATTAGATGTTTCTAATCAGCCACGAATACAATTGGTCGGTGTTAAGTCTAACCGGACTAAGCCGCAAAACATCAAAAAATGAGATAATGATAGCACTGGATAAAGAATTTCGACAGCTACATTCGACTTTTACAAGATTTGAAATATGAGTAAAGCCATGTCAAGTGATCCTGGAATTTTTCGCAAAATCACCGATTTTCATGAGGTATATTTTATTGTATAGGGATTATGGTGAATAGCTTTTGGTATAAATATTTCATTAAAACTCCCTTTTTTCTTTGAGATATTAACCCTTAAACTTTCTTGTATAATAAAATTCTAAATTTTATATCTCAAAAACTACTGAAGATAATTGAATGAATTTTTGTACACTTATAGAATGATATTAACACTTTCTCACAAAAATATATCTATTGTATAATTGAGTAAATAACGGTACTTTGCATCTATTTAAAAATTTCAATTACATTTTTTCTTGTGTTCTTCACGCTAAAAATTTTCAGGAAGTATGTCAAATTACGCAGCAATCCTTCACCTTCAATAATCTGTATTGAGAATTTTTCATTTTTGTTCCTATCCAAAGTTATGGATGATTTAGTAACGGTGTGTTCCTTCAACGCATGGCCCACTTTAATGCAACCCGCGACGACTTACATATTGGCAACGCCGTAGGGGAATTGTGGGAAAAACCGACACTGTGGGTAAAACCGACACCCCACAACTTTTCCTAGAAATCAAATTTTTATTCATTTCATTATGATACAATATTATTAGTACGTTTATTTAGAGCATTTGAAGAAAAATTGGATTTACGTTAGTGCGCCGAATGTCATAAAAATTAACAAAACATTCGACAGCAGCGTTCATACTCGTCTGGATGTAAAATTTCGTTGGTAGATTTTAAGGTTTTAACCGAACGAAAGCTTTTCAAATCACCCCATTTTTCAGTACCTATTATTATCGGCCTGTCCTATGATCAACTAGGTGCATTGAAGACGAGTTTGAAAAATTCAATATTTTTAATTGCTTTTATAAAAAAATGTGCACTGTTGGGGTAAAACCGACACCCTATGGTTAGGGTAAAACCGACACCCTGTTAAGATGGTTGTGTATAGTTGCGATTCATTTCAAAATACTGGGGATCTTTGTGACACTTCAATTAGCCTATTAGAACACTATAGTATTAGCAGAAACACACAGAAATACTTTTATTGTGTTTATTTCTTGTAAGTCTCTTTAAAAATCATAAAATTGGAATTTTTGCTTATCTGATTCTAACGAAGCTTTTGCTATTTCTGCCAAAAGGTCATCAAACCGAATTTATAGTGTTCTCTTGGTTTGTGATAGACGAATTTTATCACAATGAGACAATGATATTATGTATACTCCAATAGATCGTTGATGATCAGAGTCCGAAAAATCAAATCTGAAAAAGATAGTTTTACTAAGAAGTGTGTGTGTGTCACTTATAAGTGAATGAATCCAATTAGCAGAACGTAGAACGCTTGAAAATCTTCTCTTATGAAATAAAATGACACTGGAGGTTGCAATGATGTGCGCAAGGATTATTTGGAAATACTCATATCAATAAATAATCCTATAGCATAAAATACTCTTTTTTATAGTACTACGCTTTCGAACTTTCTTCCCCTCACTACATGATGAAGCAATAAAAAGCACATATTTGCATCATACATACTCACACTTTATTAATCACGCATATATCTCATGTTTAATAAAGATAAAGATTTTAATAAAGTGGAGAGAAAATAAATTAAAGGGGGTGTCGATCTTACCCCTATGGGGTGTCGGTTTTACCCGCAGTGCTTACAAAAAGTCACTTTGTTTTCCAAGTTTTACAACCAATATTTTTTAATGAAATTAATTTTTTGAAGCGCTGAAAAAATTAAGTCTAGTTAAGAATTTTCTGAAGAAGAATTCTGCATAAAAATTATAATTTTATTGGTTTTGTGGCAACTTAGAAAAAGTGTTAAGCTTAAGGTGTCGGTTTTAACCATAATTCCCCTACATCGCGACGTTCTAATGCGCATCGCGTTGGAAGTGTGCATCGCATGACTAACAGAAGCTACCTCTCTCGGTTGCTGCAAAAGAACAAACTTTTCTATAGGGATTAACGAAGATGAATGTTTTCCGGATATTTTGAGATCATTTTATATTTTTTTGACCGAAGTGCACAACAATAATCATAGTAGTTTAATAAATACTTTCTTATTATAATTTATCGTTACAATTAAACTGTATCGCAAATAACCGAAACTTAACTTATGTAATGAGTTTATGTTATTGCTATCTTCAAAGACACTTTTGTAAGTCAAAGTACGTCTATGTTTTATTCAAATTCATTATTTGTCTACAATATTATACAGGAAAGTGGAACAAATTAGGACAACAGTATTTTACTTCACATGTTTTTGTTTACTGAATGATCTTACTTATGTCGTTTTTGCTTGAGGCAAACTAACTCAGTTTCAGACCTAACTGCTGTTAAAGCGTTTGTTTGATGCCAGTGTCGAACCTAGGTTATGCACCACTGAGGGACCATTCATGAATTACGTAACGCTTTTAGGGGGAGGGGATACAACAAGTTGTGACATGTTATGACATAGGGGGGAGTTAGCTAGATCGTTACGTAACATGTTTTCACCGAAGAAGAAAAAAATTTCTAGGAATTTGTTGCGTAATACGAGAGGGGGAGTGGAGAAATTTGTGACAATTTGTTACATGGGGAGAGGCAGAGTCAATTTTGGGCAATTTTTGAGTTACGTAATTTATGAATGGTCACTGAACTGAAAACCGAGTTGGGTTCCAACCTGAAAAATATTTCGGGTTCGCTCACACCACCGCTGTTTTGCGAGAACCCAACTCAGTTCCATTAAAAACGTTTGTTTGAAGCAACTAACCCGGGTTAGTGTCTCGGTTCTCAATCGAAAACGACATTATAAACAACAATGCGAGCAAACATACCGTGCTACCACTCAGACAGAACCAACTAACAAAAAAGTGGTGAAATATGTCACTTTGCAAAAAATCGTGTCCATGCAGGTTCAAACATGTCCACTGCTCAATAACTCGCAAAAAATATAATAACGCTAAAAAATATGCAAATCACTCGAAAAACATTTACCCTCAATAATCCGTAAAGAAAAGCTTGTATTTTTACTCTAATATCAGAGATGGCAATTTTGGACATGAGATACACTTTTCCAAAGCGATGCGCATTAGGACATGGCGACGTGCGGCGTTGCCAATATGTAAGTGTTCGCGGGCTGCATCAAAGTGGGCCATGCGTTGAAGGAACACACCGTTACAAAATCATCCATAACTTTCGATAGGAACAAAAATGATAAATTATCACTACAGATTTTTGAAGGTGAAAGATTGCTGCGTAATTTGATATACTTCCTGAAAATTTTTAGCGTGAAGAACACTAGAAAAAATGCTATTGAAATTTTTAAATAGATGCAAAGTACCGTTATTTACTCAATTATACAATAGATATATTTTTGTGAGATAGTGTTAATATCATTCTATAAGTGTACAAAAATTCATTCAATTATCTTCAGTAGTTTTTGAGATATAAAATGTACAATTTTATTATACAAGAAAGTTTAAGGGTTAATATCTCAAAGAAAAAAGGGAGTTTTAACGAAATATTTATATCAAAAGCTATTCACCATAATCCCTATACAATAAAATATACCTCATGAAAATCGGTGATTTTGCGAAAAATTCGAGGATCACTTGACATGGCTTTACTCATATGTAACAATAAACAAGAATTATGACAAAAATTAACTTCCAATCATAACGTAAAGATTCAAGCTTTAAAATCGTTTTTCTCAAAATCAACATTTTGTCACTTAATCCGATCTGACTTAACACCGACCAATTGTTCCCAAAATCGTGGATAAAGTGCCATGAATTTTTGAACAAGCCCGTTTTTATTGTACGAAAACAGTACGATTAACGAAAGTCATGTGTGTTAGATTTATGTTCAATTTCCCTTCAGTAACGCCCGCATAACGCTTTTATTAGTGGAGATAATTGTTTTTGTTTTGTGAACTTCTGCCACGGTTTCCGCCATGTCATTACCAAACCGATTTTCTGTACGTGAGCTAGTTCACAACTTTATGAACAATATTCATAAATCAAAAGTTGACTCGTGATCTTATGTATAGATTCAGGAACATTTTTTAGAGTCCGACTATACGACGTAAAATGATTAATGGTTTATTACACCTTAACCAGGACCTGCTTTTCGTGGTTTTGAATTAGCTCACAAAATTAGAACAGTCTGGCTATTTTTACGTGAACTATTTCACATAATTCGGAACATAATTCATGAATTCTTTTAATTCTTGCGAGCTAATTCACGATTCCCATAGTATCAGTGCTGGGAAATAGTTCACAAAATCATGAAATATTATTTATGTATCCGTTAACTGGTTCACAACTCCTGGTATAATAGTCACGACTGGTCATGCGTGCCAGTGAAATAGCTAAAAAAATCGTTAAATATTATTCAAGGATTTGTGAACTGGTTCATGATTCCTAGTAGATTCAGAACTACCTTGCGTGCTTGTGATATTTAAAAAATATACCTTATCATTTTCAAGATCATGCTACTCTGTACATGGTCATAAAATTTCATGAAAATTCATAAGATTTGGAATGTTATGTATGGAATCATTTTTGTTACATTTGCATGCACTTTTTCATGAATTATCGTATATTTGTATCCAGTTGCTAGCGACCAGTAATAGGCAGAGCTCGATGGGTTCACCGGGAGGTATTGTGTCTGAGGCGGCGATGACATCATCACAATTCCTCGATGGCGGAGTGTTTAACGCACCCCACTAGAGACTGGGAGATCACAAGTTCGATTACTGCTTGAGGGCATATCTTTTTCCAGTTTGTCCAATAAACGGTGAATTGTCACCGGTCATTCTTTCTCTGTCTGTTCTAAAAATCCTGCAAAAAGGAAAAAAATAGATAACTCACGTCAAAACATGAAATATATGTAGTTGGTTTTGTTCATTTCACGAGCTGCAAAAAATCGCGACTTAAAAAACGAACTATTTAGTAATTTTAAATATTTAGTGTTCGATTCACGAAATTTGTCGTCGAAAACGAAACTAATTGTAACCGTTCTGTTCATTCTTTCTCTGTCTATTTGAAATTGGACACGTTCCTAGAGACCAACTATTTACAATGCACGAGAATACTTCGTTGTTGAAAACGACGAATGAATGCGTGCATTGTATATTTTCGTTCAATTTACGAATTCATTTTATCAGTGTAGCGGATAAGGTTGTACTAATGTAACGCGCAGGAAGATCGTCCAGGTTAGAATACATTAGGTATAGTTCAAATCTAGTTAAGTAAAACGGCATCCTTGAGAAAGTTGAGAAGAGTTACCTGTCGTACCGAATCATTAGACAGGGCGTCGTGGAATCTACGAAGTTCATCCAGCTCGATAGTATGTTTAGAGTTGTATGACCCGCATCACCGCTGGCTACAAAATGAGTGTGGGAGATTGGGGGTGATTTTAATTTTCCGACAATGTCATCTAGTAGTGTATAGTGCCACAGTATGATTTGCTAAGTTGGTGGGCAAGATGAGAGTTTGCGTTTTAAGAAAAACAATATATTTTTATGCTTTTTTATGCGTTAGATTGACGATGTTTTCGGCGGTTTGCAGGAATGTAGGATAATGAGTCTATTGGCACATACGTTTTATATTTCGGATATATGTGATACGTTTTTCATCATCTGAAAACATGCTTCTGTAGTTATCTCTAAAGAACGGACAAACCTAACTAAATTTGCGCCTACAGGTAAAGGCAGGGGTTACTTGGAGATTTTGCTGGGCGAGTAGACTGAGTTATGTCAGAGCAGTTTTACTTTTGATTTGTTTACAAAAAATGCGAGAGCTATAGCGATTCTTGGTAGTTAACTCAAAAGTAATACCATCTTAGCAAGTGAAAACACTGATTGATTTTATCAGGTTTACATTATTATTTCATATCGATCAAATTCCCTAGGGTACGTTCAGCAGCGTGGAATTTTATATGGGAGTTTCGAAATGGAATTTATATGGGAGCTTCAACAACAATTACATTCCCAACAGAGCTTTTTGATCTATTATTTTGAACAATTTTGTTTCGAATTGTATAACTGGTCTATGTTGCCGTTCTCTTTGTTGCTTAATTTGAAATATGCTTGAAACTGTTTTGAATACATAGAGAATATTCAGCATATACACTCAGGATCTATAGATTAAGAAAAATATGTTCGAGTCAAGTAACAACCTAAGGACACTTCCGAGAGTGATTCAGTACTAGATTCATAATTTTGACAGTTCCATAATATAAAACTGAACATTTTTAAACTAGAACTTACTCTCTTGGCAGTAGTTTGTTCTTTTTAGTTTAAAATTCATATGTATTTAAAATGCATGCCATATCTTAAGCGTTGCTGAACTCAAAATTATGTTTCTCCAGTTTACTCTGAGTATCTGTCCCACTCTATTTATAAAAAAACAGCTCTAAACGTGTTTTAAATTAAGCAACAAATAGAATGGTACTGAACACCGATAAAAAAAATTTTTCGATTGTTGTCCTACTGGAGCTGTAGAGCTAGGTTCTCGGAAGGGCTCCCCGTCAGAATCACATACTACAATTGCAGACGTGACAGGCAATGTCACTCACTACAACACTGCTTACAGCCAATTGCAGCAGGCCGTGATTCTGAATGGGATATTCATTGTACGATTCAGATATGTGCCGGAGTAGAAACTGCGCGAACGAGTGTATCATCACGAATGGCTCGAGCATTTGTATGTCAACATGTTCAATCGCGTGTGCGTTTGTAGGTCGCGTGTGCTAACGTGTATGTATTCGCGTGTATAAATTCAATTTTATAACCGTGTGCCTGGGGACGGGCATAGCGCAGTTGGTAAATCGATTGCCTTGTACGCACCTCACCTGGGCTCGATTCCCAAACTCGCACATAGGGATATAAATTTTTCTAAAGAGATTTGTCTAACCCGAATAGAGGCGAATGACTATAAGGCTTGTATAATCCAAATAAAAAAACCGTGTGCCTTTCGCATATTCGCGTGTGTTCTTGGATGATCGCGCGCGAACCGTGAATCTGATACTTAATTTTCGGTGTACGGTTTAGATGCTAGAAGAAAGTAAGATCTTCATATCTTCCATATATCTTCCATATTCCAGAGTTCCCGGTCATGTCGCCATGAAACGTGTTGTCTAGGGGATATGAGCTTTATTTTTTGATTTGTCCAACTGAATGTATGGACCTAAGTTTCTAGGACAGAGGGTAATGGTTTCCGAACATTACCGATTCATGACCGCGTGAATACGGACGTTTGTAGGTTCGCGTTTGAGACTGCGTTTGAAATTTCGTAAGTACTAAAACGATTATCTTATTACCGTGGTGTTATCAAGTTTGCGCGATAGCGGGCGTAGGTGTGCATTGTTGATCGCAAAGGGCTTAAGCGTTCGTATGTTAACGTGTTCGTCACGTGTGCTCGCATGCATGTGACTTCGCGTGTACAAAACTCGATTTTGTAAACGTGTGGCCATTCACATATTCGCGTGCGTTCTTGGATGGTCACGCGGACCGTCATTCTGATATTTAGTTTTCGGTGTACAATTCACATTCTGACAGGGAATGAGTTACCCCATATCACTAGAGTTCCCGGTTATATCGCCATGGAACGTGTTGTTCAGTGGATATAAGAGCTTTCTTTTTTTAATTGGTCCAGTTAATGGCATGGACCTAGTTTGTCTATTCCAAGGATAGAAACTTTCGGAAGTGACCGATTCATGATCGTGCGAGCTCGAGAGTTTTTAGATTTTATTATTGGTCCAACTGAAGGCATGAGTCTCGGCTGCTAAGACCGAGGTTAGACTTCCGGATGTTACGGTGGGTTAATGCTCAAGACCGCATTCGTAGGTTTATAGGTGCTATAACGTTTACTTAACTACCGTGGTGTTTTAATGTTGGCAGAATCGCGAGCGTAAGTATGTGTAGATGATTGCAATTGCATGGTCGCGTTTGTGACCAGGTTTGTATTATTGCGAACGTCGCGGGCGTTTGTACGTTTGTATATATATGAGTATAGATAGAGTATAGTATAGAGATATAGTAATAAAAGAAATCATAACATGCCGAATAAAGAAAAAGAAAGACTCAAAGAGATTGATTAGAAGTGTATACACTGACCGATACTATTTTGGTATACATGACTAAAGGAAAAGCGAACTAATAGAAGTACAAAAGAAACAGACTAATAAAGAAGAATAGAAAAACATATTAACATGCGCTTAAACTACTTTAACTCGTCTAAATGCAGGAAATGTTGTTTATTTACCATTAACGACAATTGCATTTCGTTAGAATTGCATCATGCTGTGGTGACTGGGAATGGATGATACACGTGCGCCGGTAAATTAATTGTACCTTAATTTATCCAATCCGACTTTCCCGAATTAATAGAATTAGCCACTATTCTATCATATATGCCAGTTCTGCATCCATTACCTGACCCAACTGTAACAAACACTCAGACGAACACATACACAAATAGACGTACAATCGTAATAACAATTGTACACTAGTACTAAAAACTACAATTATTACAAAACGATAACTATTAGGTATTCATTAAATTAATTTAATTAGGCTGTGCACGAAGACGAAGTCGACCGATAAATGGACACACTGTGAGCCCCATCCACCAACACTGCCATTAAACTATGCAACAATGTCATAAAACACGGCTCACAGAAAAAGTCAATCTACGTCGACCCGCCAGTCGGCCACACCACGGCGCACAGTGATCACCTTCCATACAAAAGTCTGACAAAACCTCAAAAGTGGCCCGAATTTGATGAAAACTTCACATTAGGGTAATTTTGTGACGCTGAATTCATATTTGATGTATATTTTTTGTTTTTTAAATCTTCAAAATTTTGGCACTTAGGGTGGTTCGAAAATTCAACATTTACGAATTTAAAGTGCAATATTTCCGAAAATTTGTTTTCAAAAATTAGGTTCGGTGAATTTTTTAGCAGAATACACATTTTTTCAATTGTTGATAATGATAAGACACATCTATAAATTATATTGCGAACCCTGGGTAGTCAAAGGCTACCATGCGTCTCCTTCAGACGTATCATGAAAAATCACCTTTTTTCATACCTCGGGGCAGAAAGGGGCAAAACAGGATATTCATTTTCGAAAAGTACACTAATTTTCAAATATAATGAACAACAAGCGATCTTTCCGAACCGTTTCAAAAAAAAGTACAGCCACTTTGAACATTATAACCTTCAACTATTGCTCGATTTATTATTTTTTTTCATGACTGAGCGAGAAGAAAGGCTTGTATCGACTAAATCGAATGGCAGCTATAAATCCAGCGAATAACCCTTAAAATGAAATCAGTTTGACCCCAATCGGAATCTTAACTAAAAAGATATATTCATTTGAATAACTTAGGTTTGAAAAGAGTTTTCCTCAGAATTCATCATCTATTTCACCTTCGAAGTTATGTAAAAATTGAACTCTCGTCTTCGGGACTTAATATTTTGAGATGACTCTATTCAACCTGTTAAGAAGCAGAGAAAAATGTTAAATCACGAAAAATCTAAAATAAAATGTTGAGGTTTTGTCCGGCTAGGCGACACTGTGCGGCGCACAGACTAGTGGTTGGGCGTTAGTATGGTCTGGCACAGAGTATGACGAAACACAAAACATAAAAAAGGCCCATAAGCCCTCTCGGTCTCCTGCGCCACTATCGAGGCGTAAGCAATTGTCTGTCAGAGGGTCTGTAGCACTAATGTACGCAATATGCTTGATGATGTTTGCAATACCGTCAAACCCCTCAACATAGGAAAGGGGCATCAAATTCTAGCATTTTTTTTCGAGAGTTGTCCTACTGGAGCTGTAGAGCTAGGTTCTCGGAAGGGCTCCCCGTCAGAATCACATACTACAATTTGCAGACGAGACAGGCAATGTCGCCCAATAAAACACTGCATTAGGCCAATTGTAGCGGGCCGTGATTCTGAATGTGATATTCATTGTACGGTTCAGGTATGTGCGGGCGCAGGGACTCGCGATCGCGTGTATCATCGCGAAGGTCTCGAACATTTGTACGTTAACGTGCTCGATCGCGTGTGCGTTTGTATGTCGCGTGTGCTAACGTGTATGTAACTTCGCGTGTATAAATTCTATTTCATAACCGTGTGCCTTTCGCACATTCGCGTGTGTTCTAGAATGATCGCGCGCGGGCCGTGAATCTGATACTTAATTTTTTTTGTGTACGCTTCAGATTCCAGAAGAAAGTGGCTTCTTCCATATCATTAGAGTTCCCAATCATGTCGCCGTAGAACGCGTGGTCTAGTGGATATGAGCTTTATTTTTTTTTATTGGCCCAACTGAATGTATGGACCTAAATTGCTAGAATGAAGGCTAAAGATTTCCAAACGTGACCGATTCATGTTCGCGCGCGTTTGCGGGTTCGCGTTTGAGACCGCGTTTGGAACTTCGTAAGTACTAAAACGTTTACACAATTGCCGGAGTGTTATCAAGTTTACGCGATCGCGGGCATAGGTGTACGTAGATGATCGCGAAGAGCTTAAGCGTTCGTATGTTGATGGTTTGTCGCGTGTGCTCGCGTGTATGTGACTTCGCGTGTATAAGTTCGATTTTGAAACCCTGCGGCCATTCATATATTCGCGGACCGTCATTCTGATCTTTAGTTTTCGGTGTACGGATCACATTCTGACAGGGAGATAGTTACCCCATATCACTAGAGTTTCCGGTCATGTCGCCATGGAACGCTTTGTCTAGTGGATATGGGAGTTATTTTTAAATTTTATTATTTTTTTTAATAATTAACAAGGACCTAGATTGTTGGTACCGAGGATAGAGACTTCCGGACGATCCCGATTCATGATGGCGCGAGCGCGGGAGTTTGTAGGTTGACGCTTGAGATCGCGTTGGTAAGTTTATGAGTGCTGAAATTTTCACCTTATCACCGGGGTGTAATCATGTTTGCGAGTTCGTGGGCGTAGGTTGCTTGGAAAATCGCGAGGGGCTCTAACGTTTGTGCGCTAACGTGATTTTATAACGTGTGTTCTTGAATGGTCGCGCGAACCGTGAGTCTGATATTAAATTTTCGGTGCGCGGTTAGAATTCTGGCAGAGAGTGGGATCGTTTATATCGATAGGGTTCCCGGTCATGTCGCCATGAGACGTGTTGTCTAATAGGTATGAGCGTATTTTCTTAATTGGTCCAGCTGAAGGCAGGATCTAGGATCAAGGATAGACTTCCGGACGTGATCGATTCGTAATCGCGTGCGCGAGGGCATTTTTGTAGGTTCCCGCTTCAGACCGCGTTTGAGAATGTGTGAGTGTTAAGACGTTCATTATCACCATCTTTGCTGACCCAGCTGAAGGCGGTTGTAGGATGGCAGTATAGGACTCGAAAAGAAGAAATAAGGGACAACATATGAGAGACGTAATAGATTAGATAGGTACAGGATATAGCTGAATTCATGATCATCACATGAAAGACATACATTAGTACTTCAAACTCTACCAATACTTAAATAGCCCACCACCACACATAGCACATCCTTTCTCAATTATCTATTTGTTACTGGTTATTTGTCGGCTATGAGAGGGTAAATAGAGGAAAGGTATAGAACAGAAAAAAAGGCTCATATCAGCCCTCCCGGCCTCCTCGATACACCACTATCGAGGCGTATTGTAATCAACATCTTGAAGCGGATTTCTTGTATTTTTTGAGGTCACTAGCCGTGCATTGAAAAATGCCTAAAACTCTGTAAATAATATGTTAATACAAATATGCATGATGTTAAAATAAGACATGTGTAATATTCTACTTGCAGTTTGTTGTTCGTTCCTACTTATCTGATTCAATTTAGTATGAAAGTACATCTCAATTTTTCTAAAACATGGCGACGTCTGATGGCAGCGAATAGTCATTGTTGACAGCAATGTTGCCCTTTTATGTTAAATTAACTCGGAGAAGTCATCAGAGGAATATGACGCATGAGACCGAAAATAAATAAAATAAAATGAAATAAAGCATAGAGTTAGTACTGTTATTGAATATAAATTGAACCACACACATGTACCATGCAATTAAACTACTTGGAATCGTCTAAATGCCAGAAAATGTTATATATTTACCATTAACGACAATTGCATTCCGTTAGAAGTTTCTCATGCTATGATGGACGGGAATGGATGATTGACGTGCGTCGGTAAATTAATCGTACCTTCATTTATCCAATCCGAATGAATCGAATCAAATGCACGAATTGAACACCATTAAAAAGTGACCAACGAATCCCAAGAAGGATCACCCACTATTCCATCATATAAGCCAGTTCTGCATCCATTCTCTGGTCCATATGTCACAAACACTCAGACGCCCACATGCACAGATAGACACACGACTAGCACACAGTTGTACACTAGTACTAAAAACTACAATTATTACAACACAACACAACTAATAGGGTTCTACTGTTATTTTTTTAATGCGCCTGTGCACGTTTACGAGGGGGTCATCAAATTCTAGTATTTTCAACAAATAATCGATTTTTATCAAAACCCCCACCAAACCGAATTTCTAGCTACGCAACTGATTGTGTACTCATTGTGGTTTTCTCCTCATAGTAGACCCAAATTATGTAGTGTAGCAAAACGCTGAACAATTAAACAAGAATAAATTAGGATGTAGGACCATAAAAGTTTGTATTTTCAGAAGATATACTTACATTTACCCAACATACAACTTCGTCGTAGACACTATCTTTCTACCTAGTTCCATTAAAATCTTGATAACTGCGCCGCCCTAGTGACTGAATTTAGAAGTAATATGGTGCGATCAAATAAATCGCTGGTTGCTATACAACAACTTTTCCATAGACATATAACTCTAAAAAGAAAGATAAGGAACCCCCCTCCCCCACGAATTAAGAAAATGCTCGGAAATTGAAAAGTAGTATGTAAATGTAATGATTTTATTTTTCCTAAACAACTTGAATCTATGAACTACTAATAAAAAATGTGTTTTAGAATAAAAAATTGTAAATTTGGAAATGCGAAAGTTTTTTCCGATTGTTGTAAAAAATGTGGATTACCCCCTTTTGGACGCCAGCCATTCAAATATTGATGCCATTTTATACGCATTTTATCGATTGTAGGCCGAATAATTAATAAAATAGTGTTATGCCAAAATAAGCTCTCTTTATATAATTTATTTGTTTTGCCATTGGCGAATTCGGATCAAATCTTGACTTGAAATTAATTTACTCTTGCTCGTCCGTCCTCTGAACCGACTGATACCGCATCTATTCCATTCACCTAACAACGCCCCTGGCGGAAAAAGCCAATTTACCGATCCCGTCCCATGTTGACTTTGATAATCACTTGCATCCGGTCGGTCGGCAAGATTGAAAGAAAGGCCTCTTTCTGTGGTATGTGGCCATCCCTGATACTATACGCGAAATGTGATTAATTAGAAGGTAGCTTGTATTATGCTGTGATCTCGTGGATCGCCTATACCAAGGTGAGACGCTGGCCTTGGCTTCGTAGTCTGCTGCAATAGGTGAGCCATGTTGCGTGACCGGATTTTGTACTTTACAGTAGGAAAAAGTTGAAACATCTTTATCAATATCTTTCTGTCAATACAGATACTGGATGAAACGCTTATTTTATTAATACATAACATTCAAATATTTCTCATACAAAATTATTTCAAACATTATCCAACTGTTGACTGACTTACCACAGTGGGCGTTCTCAATTACCCGTGAATCGAACCACATCAATTAATTTTAAATAGATTCGCTAACGCTCTAAATAAGACGCCCGTATTTAGACCGAGCGACTGCACATGTAATTGATTACATGAGTGGACGGATTATAATTCCGCAAATTCGAGCATGATTTCGAAGATCATGGCAAACCAATTTTTCCACACCCGTATCATTTCACTTTCTTCCGAGGAAAAATGCAAATTGATCGGATAATTCGATTACAACCGAGCCCAATAGCTCGACGCGTCGACCAAACAAGAGATTTGTACCGGCCGGCCCGGCAGAAGTGACGAACCATGCCTGCTGCGTGCGGCAGGCTCCGGTTGCGAGACATTCCGCTAGGTTTATAGTGACGCGTTTTTTTCTCTACTCTACGCACTGTTGGTTTTCGGTAAAGTGGCTTTTGCTAGGATTAGCTCCCGTGAACCTGCGCCGCAGACGGTAAACAAATCGATTAATGAGACTATGTTTACCGATTGCCTGACGATGCTGATTAGGGTGTCTCAGCTGTTTTTTTAATACAATCGTCATGACATTGTTTAGAACACACAATAAGTATTTTGTTTTCAACCAGTCTGAATTCGCCTATGTGAAAAGAAATCTTTTTCCTGCGGGTTTTTAAATGTAGGAGACACCCTTCCATATCTTTTTCATTCGGTCCATATCGTACAGCGGGACTTGGCGTGACTCGTTGGACGCAACGAACAGACGATCGCGTAGCGCCGCAGCAAGCAATATACAGAACAAAGCAAGCGCTTTGCGAAAAACCAATCCAATTAATCATGACATTAAAGCGGGCGGACGGGAAAGCCAAATGAAAGTGTGAAAACCTCGCCATTTTCCGTCCGCTTTCTATGCGAGATTGCTGCACAGCAAAGCGAACCATTGTCTGTTTGCCGATCTTCTTCCGGCGATGGGATAGAAATAGTTGACCCCGCAAAATGGAAATACATACGTATGTCTCCGAAGCAGTGGAAAACGTGTCTTTTGTTTTTCACATGTACGCCGTAATTTGTTAATGAACGAAGAAAAATTATCACACTCGTATCTAGTTAACGTCTCCGGGTTGTAGGCGAATGAGGAATTTAAAATGGGAAAACAATGGTTGAAAACGGAATCTGACCAACTAACCCAAGTTGGGTTGTACATTCCAGTTGATCGTAGCAGTCGTGGGATAGCTTTCTTTGGGCTTTGTGTTCACGCCCTATCAAGTATGGGAACGGAGATCTAGCAATCGTAGATTAGTTGGTCACTTGTACAAATGTCATACCTAATAGTGTCGTTCGAATTTCTTTCCAGGGACACTAACCTGCACCGACGCCGCGAGAGTGCACCACCGGTTACCAAGAACATAACCGAAAGCGGTGCCAGCGCCAACCGGGACCAGGCGTACATCGACAAGCTGAACAAATTCAACGAATGGCGCGCGAAACAAAGACTTGAAAGAATTAGTGAGGGATGTACGCTGGTGTCACCCGACCGTAGGATTCCGAGTGTTATTGAGGAGGAAAAGGACTCCGAAGGTGGCGAGGTCAGTGACTTCAGTTCGGACATTGACATCAACAGCGAGGAACGTAGGGTTTTGAACCGGAGGCTTGATATCCCAAAAAGTCCTCGATATACCAGACATCGTCAGGACGCAGGTGTACCCAAGAAACCTAAGCGGTCAGTTGAATTCTATAGAAATATTAACAGGATTCCGGAGAATGGCGAGCATAGTTTAAACAATGGTAAAAATAATAATGTTCACGAGAGATTTTCGCTTCCGTCCGTGATGGCTTCGGCAACACCCGGAAGAATCAAATTCAACGTTTCCAAAACCAACAATAACACGATCTATGAAAACGAACGTGAAGAGTTTGAACAGATGCGTACAAACGATACAATCGGAGACACCTACGCTGTAGAAAGCCCTCCAAGCAGATTTTATAAAGAAAATTCAAGCCCGTATTCGAAAAATAGTTTGGCCTGTCGCACAAGTCCAGCGGTTGTTGATTCTACATCGAAAAAAGCAGTGAACTTATTGCAGAAGTCAGCTCGCTCCCGCAGCTTCAAGGACAAACCAGCCCCTCCACCGCCGATGCCATCGTCCGATCCGCCCGTTCTAGTGGAAAAGAAGCACAACCGTACCATCGGTAGCGGTTCGGAATCTCCGTTCGCTGGTTCCTATCGCAAGTACGACCTCAACTCGTCGTCAATCTACGACGAGCACATCATCTCATCACGCGCCTATCGGGGAGACATGAAACCTCTCAATTCAACTGCCAACAGTCCTGCCAGCAAGGAACGACGAAAGTCACCTTCCTACCAAACGGTCATTAACAAACACGGCGATCTGGTGGACTATGCTCTTCCATTCAGTGATACAACCGATACTCAGTCGGAACTGAACTGCACCAACGATATCCGAGCTTGCGAAGAGGTCATCAATGAAAATTTCCGCTTCCTGAACAGTGACATTCAGCGTTCCACCGTGGTAATCGATGACAGTACCAGCATGATCCACGAACCAATCAGCGTCCTGAAGGAACGAGCACCTCAAATCGTAACCGACCTGGATCGATCCAATCAAAGCACAGTTAAGGGCGAAGAAGTTGGCCTGTTCGATGAAGTTGATCTAGTAATCCACGAACCACAGGATATTCTACTGGAACTGGATTCGCTGGAAAAGTGGAGCAAAAGTATTCAGCTATCGGACGACTTTCTGCAGAAACAATTTACCGAGAAGGGGTTGCTAGAATACTTCCAGCGATCCTCCAGCCAGCTGCTGATCTGTTGGCCTAAAGAGGTTCACTACCGAGTTGGAGCGCTACGAAGCAGCTTTATGGCCCCGTTGGAATTCTCTTGTGGAATGTTTCGCAACACTCCGGTGACGTTGCGGAAATACTCGCTCAGTGTGGAACGTAGTTTGTACTTTGCCGAGGAAGCTTGCAAAAAAGATTTCGAACTGCTGAATCAGATCAAGCACTACGCAATCGCTACGCTGATGGCGGTTTGTTACGATGCCGGTCTTAACCAGGCTACCCTGGTGTTCGAACCGTTCGATTTTACTCTGTTTGACTACATTCATAAAATGGTAAGTGACCGCTCTATTTTAGACATTAATCAGAATGTTAGAAAAAATTGTTTCTTTCAGAACAAGCGGCTGTCCTTACTACACGCCATTACTGTTGTGCAACAGATCTCGCTGGCTGTATCCTACCTGCAGGAGTGCGGTTACATTCATTCCAACATATCCAGTGGCTGCATTCTGATGAGAAGGTATCCGTACACAGTAAAACTGACATCATTTGAGTTGACCACCGAGGCTTCCGATTCGATTCGTAAAGAGATTGAAGAACGCTACGGCAGTACCTCATCTTCGCGAAATTCCATGACCTCTTCGCAACACGAAGAACTTAAGAAGATCACCACCTACTCGCGGTTGATAAAGAATGATGAACAGTTTCTACGGGATAAGTATCGTAAACTGTCCAAGCAAGTTTCCGAAAGCAGAAAAGGTCAGATTAGTCCTTTAGGTGACACTGGTGCGTACGATTGCCGAACTAGTCGCTACTTGCCGTACTGTAAAGAATACCGAGAAAAGTTTTCCCTCTTCTACTACGTCGCTCCTGAGCTACTGGTCCCGAAATCCAACTTCGTCTTCCCGAGCAAGAATACGGATGTGTATTCGCTTACATTGCTTCTGTGGGAGATCCTAAATGGCTACGTTCCATTTGTGGTGTACAGTCGACAAGAGTTGGAGAAATTACAGGCTTCTGCCAGTCTGCAGTTACCAATGTTCGAGAAAGAACGATGTGATCGCTTCCGACAAGTTTTCGAAAACGGACTAGCCTATCTCAACGGGCGAAAACTAACTGTAACGGATATATTGGATACCTTGGAATGTTTACTGATAGAGAACGGCTTGAATAAGAACTTCCAGGCAAATGAGTTTGCCGAGGACTACGAAGAACAATTGAACGCTTCGGAGATAAGAAAAAAGAACGAGCTGAACGACATTCGGAAGCAAAATGCAATGGAAAAGACGGATAAAATATATTTCCAATCCACCAATACGCAACCAGATTACGTCAACAAAACGACGAACGGTTCAGCTGATAGTGCCGTACCGAAACGAACGAAGCCGCAACCGAAGAAACCTTCTCGCAAGATAAACAAAACACCAGTGCAAAAGGAAGCAGTAGATGAGTCCAAACCGAAGAAGTCTCCGTTCGGTTCAAGCTTCAATCTGTCCCATTCGGCTATCTATCAATCGATATTCGATTTCAACAACAAATTCCTGTCACCTCGATCTTCGAAGCAGGTTGTCTACGGACGAACCAGTACGGTGAAGAAACACAAGAAACCCGACAGATCTAGCAAGCGTGCAGCTAAGGAACTTTTCGAGCCAACAACCTTCGACAACCAAACTGGTAGCTTCCACAGACTAAGCACAACAGAATCAGATAACAATCCAGACAAGGTCCCTATTGCAAACATACAACAAACTAAACAGAACGAGCCAGAAACCATTGGACCGTTGGAAGTTTACTGTAAGGAAAGTCCAGCAAAAACGAATATCAACAGCGAAAAATCCAAATTTTTGAAGGAAATCATAGTGGATGAACCTCCGGCGTACGACTGCACAAACGAAAATCAACAGGCGGTATCCTGCGACAGTTCACCGGGAACCAAACGAAAGAGTCTCTGTTCGAAACTTTCCAACTCAATGCGATTCACCATCGGAGATTTCACGCTGCCCGATACCCCGATCGCTAGGAAGAACAAGATTCGAAAACACGCTTGGCTTTCCGATCAAAAACTGGTCATTTCCGATGAGAACACTTCAACACCGGTTTCACCGCAAGGTCGAAGAACTTGCTCGTTCTTCAACGATTTGAGCTCCCAGGTAGGCCGGGACAGTCGGTCCCATGGTGGTTTGAGTAATCCACTGAACTTGAACATTTCCTCGTCGATGCAGGAAATCAAACCGAGGAGAATTAATATTAGTGTGAATGTTATCCGAACGCCAGAGATGGGAGAAAAACTAAAAGCGCACAGCCAAGAGTTTAACAAAACAACACCGACAATCGTGGACATTGATCTTGACGAACCAGCTGCCCGGGAAGTTAACAATAAAGCGGAATCCGTTCATAATGTTTTTGAAGGTACCCTGTGGAAAAAAGAAAAGGAGATTTGCGAGCGTTCAAAACTTCACCACTCGGCTGACAGTCTTGACGAAGGACAGGCAGATACTTCGGCCACTGTGATAACAGCGCATTTAACTTCAGTTCGCGATGCAATACGTAAGATAGAGACTACTTTCGAAGATACCGGCTACGACTACAGCCCTAACAGAAAACTGGATTGTTCCAAAAAACCACCAGAAGGAAAAGTAATCTCCGAAGAGTCTGTTGTTGTTGAGGAAAATCTCCTCATTCCAACGAAAGTTCTTGAGCTTGAGAAAACAATCGAGCAGCATCCGCTAGAGAGCGAACCGCCGCGAGCGGTAACTCGATTGGACGTTGTGCTCACTAACAATACGTTGAACAAGAAGGAAGAACTACTACAGTATCAGCAGCAAACGGTACTGCCAGAAACACCCGTGTTCAACCCAAACTCACAGCTATTCATTCGCCGCAAAGCCAACAACGCCGCAAGCGTCATCCAGCGCACCGTTTACCGGGAAAGCATCGTCTCTAGTTCCGATCTACCCGGACTAGACACGACCAATACTTCACAAGCATCCAGCACGGCACTTCCTGCGGGAAGTGCACGCAAAAAGAAACTCACGACTCGAGTAACCGTAAACATGCGGAAGATTTCCCGTCGCGCCTCGGACATCGGAACCAGTCCGGCCAGTTCGCGACCCAGTTCACTCAATTTAGACGAGGATCTACCCCCGTCCGGATGTTTGACGCCAACGAATGGAACGGCCCCGGTGCGACATTCCTGCGGAAACGATTTGCTGAAAGCATTCACCAAGCTGCGTCTGGTGCAAAGTAACGAGGAATCCGGCGGGTCAAGATCTGTCAGCGTTAACGAGGATCGTGGCGTCGAACGGAGAAGTATGTGTACCCCGGTGAAGTCAACCGGGAGCGGTCGGACGGAAAAGTTTGTGTGCTGCAACTGCGGGAGCTCCATGGTGCCAGCTGATAGTTTGAATGGTAAGTGATCTTAATCGTTTAATAATTAGCTCTACCATGTACTGTACGCTAGATATCCTTAATGGACACACACAATCCTACACCCCATTTCCCAGTGTGGAACACGGGATGCAGCTTTGCAGAACACTTGCAATAAAACTGGGCGTCATTTGATAGTTTCCTTTGTCATACACCACAATTCGGTTCTGGAAGTAGATCATCGAGATCCTTTATAGGTAATCAGGCACCCTTCTAATATGCAGCGCTACCGCGATGACTGCCCGACTATTGTCATAATAACACCTAACCAATATCTCCTTTGTTGCTTGATTCGTTTAAATTCTTTTAATTTTCCGTAGGGGGCTCTCGAACTCTGTTTTTGTCTATCACAACTCTTAACGCGTAAACAGCCCCGGTTCACGGCAGTGGTTGGGAGACAAGCATGACCGTTTCTTACCCCAAGGTGTCTGTGTTCAATCCTAGCTGAGGTCATTGGAGTTTTCTGAGATGATCACTTCTTACTTTGGAAGGGATGAAAATGATGTTTATCTCTCGTTTTATGTCACCTCTGACTACCTCTGTACTCACTCTCTGAAAGTATCTTCTGGGTTCAAAACACCTAGCGCAAAAGGCGCCGATAATCTTGTTCCACCAGTAAATTGATTGCTACATATTTCGTAGCTCCACTGTTCTTGGCGTGATTTTGTCGCAATCCCCCTGCTGTTCTCTTCCACCATTGTCCAGAGGACAGTCCTTCAACAAAGAGATCCTTGACACTGTTTACGCAACCCTTGCCGATTGTTGCCATCCGTTTTACTGCATGATTTCGTCAGCCGATGCTGTTCCATATTGACAGGTGTTACTAAGCATGTAGTCTTCTTCAACTCTCCAATTCATGTTTGCCACCGGTGATTCCCCTTCTTCTCTGTAAAAAGTACTAATACCATGCTTATACGGTTGCTTGCTTACCTAGTGACTTTTCGATGAACATCTTGAAGGTGTTGACCGTAGGGTCTATCTTCCGGATTGCTTATCGCATAAATGGGGCGTATATCACTTTCTTCACCTCGACGATCATCGCCTTCATAAGTTCCTCTTTCTTCATCACTTTCACATATGTCTCCGTCTTCAGCTTGGCGATCACGAAGCCTTCGTGTTTGCTATCCACCATCTCTTGAACAGCGAAGACACCCATCACTTTGATTGTCACCATCCCTGAACTATTCACCATCCAGTTACCCGTAACGCCTCTGCAATAATTGCAATGTCGCACTTCGTTTCTGTTGTCGATTGCATCAACAGTTACTGTGGAATGTCACAATGATTAAGATGAAATTCATCATTGTTAGCCTGCCTTCGCATTTCTATACGCAGAACATTGATTGCTCCATACAGCCTCTTGCAATGTGGCCATTCTAGCCAGTTTCCGCCGGCCTGTTACCACCGTCAACAGGTATTCGAATCGCCGCCGTTTGAGTGCCTCTATACGACTTCCTAATCCGGATTGTCATTGTTACATCTAGGTTACTGCTCGATCAGTTATTCGTCGGTTGTGATCCCCTTGCACTCGACCACGGCTTCCAATGACAGAACTTTCGCATTCGCCTCACTGTTCGCAGTGGGCCGAGCTATTGATGGAAGGATCCTTCGTCTACTCGAAGATCGCATTGCTGAGTTCATCTCGTTTTTAACGACATGCTCTCACAATTCCTCTCTCACTCTCTGGAGAAGAACTGCGTACGATGTTATATCGTTCGCATCGACTGTCAGTGCATTGCCTTTGTACATCTCCCGAGGAGGTTGCCGTTTTTCTATTTTCTTCTCTACCTTCTCCGTTGCTTACTTCTGCTACCGTTTTTCCGGTTCACCTATTGGCTTTTCACGATCCACCAGCCACGGTCAACATCCAACATCCCAACGCTAATCGCTGGTAGACTCCAACTTGCTCTTCTGCCTATTAGCGTGCTCTTACACCCCCGGCGTATCTCTTTTCTCCGAGTGAGTATTACAATGACTCCTCAGTGTCTCCTTAATTTCGGCCGATGCGTTTTCTGCAGCTTCCTGAAGAGCTTTTTCAGCTGATTCGTCGCACCTCTTTTTCCTGCGATATCTCGGAACCTCACTTGGTTCATGAAATGGCTCGACCTTTGAGCCTTTATTTAACTGTCCACTCCTCTCTTGCTTCTGCCTCCATCTATTACATTACCATTTTAGCTCTCGTTCCCGTGAGCCGTTTAGATGCTAATTCCATGAGCCACTTAGCTCCCGTTTCTATGAGTCATTCAGCTCCCGGCCTTATTACGATCTACTCGGTTAGTCCCATAACGTGAACTCACCCTAATCCGCCCGATAGTTTCCCGACGGAGCAATTTCTACCGACACCGATACCCGCTTCCTTGAGCCATTCCGCTCCCAGTTTTATCGGTATCTACACGGATATAATCCGGCGGTGAACTACCCTACTCCGACTGAGAGTTCCCCGGCAACGTAGTTTCACTCGGTACCGGTGTTTGTTTCGTTAACCAATTAGCACCCCTTTTCACCACGATTCTGACAGGTAGTCCACGGCGGTGAATCTACCCTACCGTTAATTCCCCGGCGATAGATTTCTCCCGATACTGATATTCGTTGGCGGGGAGCTACGCTACGACTCGATCTACTCGATCTAGTCCCCGGCGATGGACCTAGCCAACTCGACAGGCCAGCCAATAAGTTCTGAGGTCCAAAGACCCACTACTAGCTATTCAACGCGGTCTACTTGGTCTAATCCCCGACGGTGGATCTAGCCTACTCACGAGCTACTTGGTAGGGTGTCGAGATAGGTTCCGTTTGGCGATTCTGATGAAGTCTGACGTCCGGTTCGCTGGTGCCCGAACCTGGCGCTACTTCACGTAATACTCAACTGGTCCCTGGCGGTGCATCTAGTCCACGCCGACGGAGAGTTCCCCGGCGGCAGAATTTCTCCCGAAACCCAATTTGTGCTTTCACGGTGACGTTCTAGCCAATGGCGCCACTTTGTTGGTCCCTTCGCCACTTCCTCTGCAGCGTACCACTCTGTTGACGCGTCCCAGATATGCTCGTCGTGGCACATCTCTTCGATGATACTGTCCACTGTCACACCAGGCAAACCCCTTCGAACTTCTTCGAATCTGGGGCATCCGAAGACCCCGTGTTCCGGTGTCTCTTGCACGTTCACATACTCCGGGCAAAGGTGTGACGAAGCATGTCCAAACCGATGCAGGTACTTCAGGAAGCATCCGTACCCGGACAAATGCGTCAAATGGAAGTTCACCTCTCCATGTTTCCTATGCACCCACGCCGGCACATATGGGATTTGTCGGTTGCTGCCACTTAGCCAACGAGTCCACTCTGACCAGTCTCCTTGCATTTCGTGCATTTCTCCGCTGGTAGCATTTCACGTCCTTAGCCAGAGTGATGCGAATGGGGACTGTCCAGGCAATTACGATATCGTTCTGTGCGCTCTCGCGACAGGAGCATCCATTAGGCATCACGTGGTTGTCAACTTCGTCCAGTTCCGCTTTGAGTTCAGCGTAGTAGCCCAGCCCTTATTATTGAGGATGAGATACCCGCCAGGAGATATCTGCTGCATCTTACTCCTCCGTTGTTCGGCAAGATCCTTGCCAATGCGTTAGTTGTCATCGCAGCCTTCTTACATACATAGTCGATATGACTGTTGTAATTTAACCGATCGTCGACCACCACACCCAAGTGCTTCAGCGTACGCTTCGATGGGAAGGATTTCTCCGACGCTAATCACGACACGATTTTTTTAAGGTTTCTGAGCAGCACTACCTTCGTTTTGTGGTGAGCCAGCTGCAACTTGACGAAAGCCGCCCCGGTTCCACGATGCATATTGTCTATGCCGTCAACATCTCAACCTCCTCAGGGGTCTCGCCTCAAGGGAGCCGCCGTATCGTCAGGACAACATCATCTATAAAGCCGACGATCTGAAGTCCCCTGGGCAGTTTCAGTGTTAACACTCCGTTGTACATTATATTCCAGAGCCTTGGGCCGAGTATAGAGCCCTGAGGTACTCCCGCCGTGACCCTAATCGACCTCTTCCCCATGTTCGTTTCGTAGGCCAGTACTCGGTTCCGGAATTAACTTTCAGAACCTTGCACAGAACCCCAGGCACTTTTGAACGCGTTATTCACATCGATTGTAACCACGGCGCAGTAGCGATTACCCCTTCTCTTTTGCTTCGATACTTTCTTCGCGCTCGCGATGACTGTGCGGATGGCGTCCCCATCGTCGATATGCTTTTGCGGAATCCGAACTGCCTCTGCAATAGTCCGTTCTCATTTTCAGCGTATGTCGTCGGCCTGTTGAGGATGACCCTTTCCAGAAGTTTACCAAGAGTATCCAGCAGGCATATAGGATCCAGCGATATGATGCTGGATCTCCTGCTGGTTTCCCTGTTTTTAGCACCAACACCAGCTTCTGGATCTTCCAGCTATCCGGGATGTAGCCATCGTCCAGGAATTTCTGTAAGGCCATCTTGAAAATATCCGGAAACGCCGGATTGCGATCTTCAGTGTCACGTTGGGGATACCATCCGGTCCGGGAGCTTTCTTCGCTTTCAGCCCTTTTCATCAATATAAGGTGTTCGACGTTGGAGACTCGATTGTCACCAGCATTTCCACCGTCTGCATCAACGTACGGTGTAGGTGGCCATGCGGTTAGATCGTGCTTCGGGAAAAGACCCTCCACGATAATTTTCAATTTGTCAGCGCACATTTCGACTGGCGTCATTGGACTCTTGATCCTGGCCATAACGACACGGTAAGCATTGCCCCAGAGGCTAGCGTCTACTTCTCTGCACAGCTCCTAGTAGCAGGTGGACTTGCTTAGCACTATCTCGCATTTAAAAGCAACCGTGGCGGCCCGAAATGTTACCTTACACTCTTCTTTGATTGCCTCAGATCTTGCGCGTCTTCTGATTTTTGGACAGGTAACCCGGAGGATGCTGAGCTTTTCGTTGCACCAGTACGCCGGACGCCGGTAGTTCTACGGCTGCATTTTCCTCGGCATTGTTACATCACATGCCCTCGCTACTGTTTCCGACAGCTCATCGTAGCTTGGAATTGGAGTGATGCTGTCAGCACGAAGTGCTTCCACGTAAAGGTTCTTGTCGAAGTCGTTTTCTGCACAGATCAGATCTGTCCGGGGCTCTACAGTTTCTTGTCTGGTGGCCGAGATCCAGGCACCTGAAACATGTCTCCATTTGTTTAGTGGCTCTAGGTATCAATCGCAACGAGCATCGACCATCCGATTTTGATTTCGCCGGTCGACATAAGCTTGTTGGCTGCGGCTGGCGATAAGCGTATCACTGCTGTCTGTGTGCCACTGTGCGCCTGCCTCAACCTGATTGATATCTGCTCTTTCCCCAAGTTACATTGCTCTATTAGCACGCTTCTCACTTCGTCTTCCGTTGTAATCTCGTCCAGATGCACTCGACCTGAAGTAAAGCTCTCATATTTGCTTCTCCTCCCACCGCATCTGTTACGAGTTCCCGATAGGCCGAGCTCTTACTCAATGGATCTATCTTCACCTCGAACAGCATTTCGCCTTTCTGAGTACGCCTGGTTCTTATAACGTTTTCCCCCAGCTCCTTCAACTTGGGATCCTTTCTCACCCTTTTGAGGATCGCAGCGTTCATCACGCCGTCGTTTGCTTTGACGACAAGAACGTCTCTCCTATGCTTCTGCAGGCGTGGCCGAAGGTCTTATTTCTTCTTTTCCTGATCTTCTTTCTGTTTTTCCTCCGCTCTTCTGCGGTTTCTACGGTTCACCATTCCCTCTGCGATTTTCACCTGTGTCGCTGTCCTTCACCGACCTTCTTGGGCTTCATCAGTTCCTCCTCCTCTCTTCGCGTTTCCCTTATTCTTTTCCCAGAACGAGAAGACCGGTCACCCTTCGGCGTCTCATAGGCTTCTGCTTCCGATATTTCTGTGATCTTCAGCGCCCTTTCGAAGTTTTCAGCTAGCTCTAGTAATAACGCCATCTGTTTGCATTTGGCTGCCGCTACGGCGGTTTTGATGCAAATCACTAGATCCTTGATCTGTCCGTGCACGTTGCTCTTGCTTTTCACGAATTCGTAGAGTTCTTCGATTTGTTGTCTCAACTGTCTCCTTACACACTAAACCAGCCAAAAGTTGTTCAGTAATTTCTTTTGACGACATGAACAGTAAAGTGATATTTTTACGGAGCTATCAGCAAGTTGTTTAAAAAATTGCGGTAAAGTTTTCACTTTTTAGCGATTTTCAGTAATTTTTCGAATAATTTGCTGAAACCCGCAATATTTTTCACTGAATTTATCAGTACTTCTGTTTTTTCGGTACATAAACATTATCCAGTAAAATACTGACTGATTGTTCGGCAAAATTGTACCAACATTACCGAACCTCGTCAAAAACTTACAAAACAGGTACAGCAAATCATCTGTCAAGTCGCCATTTTCAGAGGAAACTGCTGACTGACCAGTATTTTTTGACGTTTGGAGAGAACGGATTGCGGAGAGTTCGGTAACCGAATTGTTTTACTGAATTGATTACCGAACGGTTTGCTGTTCAAAACCCCAGCAAAATTTTACTGTACCCAGTAATTCAAATTAAGTGTGTACCTAAGAAGACCAGCAGTCTGGGTTACTGCTGGTCTTCTCAGGTAATGCTTGGTTTCGGCATGCGCATCTGAAATCCTAGCTTTCCTTGGCGTCCAGATCGTTTGTCGCCGCTCGTGCTCGGTATAGCCTCTCTAGGCTGCTCTCGCTGCTGCTGATGCTATTGCGGTTACACTTGCTGTTGCACTTGTTCGTTATGCTGGGTCGGCGACCTCGCTAGCCCACCTTTGGCGAACGGGTTCACCACAGTTGCTCCGTTAGAATTTTTCTTATTTTTGTTGTTTTTGTCTTCTTGAATGCTTTTTGGGTCCCAACTCCAAGCCGGGCGTAGATCCGTAATAAGTAGTCGCCTCACATGATCCCATGGTTACCTTTGCGAGCAGTGAGGTCGCATGCAAGGGTTGACGCGGTCATTCATGGGCTACCGTATTCAGAGCCGGATCGGCGCTAGTCAGGAGCCTTCAACTGAGCCTACTTCCACCGGCTAAGATGTCGGGTTTTGAACGTACTTGGCGACAGACCTACCAAAGTTTTATTGGGACGGGGGGCAGCCAGTACCATTAGCCCTCTCGCCGTTTCGGGGAAGTGTAACCCATCCTTACTAGTGGTAGTGGAATGGCGTGGCTGTCGGTCCGTGGATAAATTTCGATAAAATCCTTATTCACATCCGTGTTCTGCCGCCAGTAAGCCGTAATTAGGATCGTACTGGTTACGATTCTAATGTGCCGGTTGGTACTCCAGTTGGGTGTGTATGCGTATGTATGTGTGTGTGTATGTATGTGACCGATGTGCATTTATATCGGTTACTCGCAGATGGCCGCACCGATTTTCCCAAACTTTGTATTAAATGAAAGATACAACGCTCCCATAGGCTGCTATTGAATTACATTTAACTCCGACTTCCGGTTCCGGAGTTACGGGTTGAAGAGTGCAGTCACACAGCAAATTTACATTTTTGCCTTTGTCCTATAGAAAGGTTATGCAATCACTCTAAACATCGTCAACTTAATCCCAGCCATTTTTTTTTTTTGACTAATATAGGTTTTCTGTATTTTGACAGGGGCGAGCTAGGGGTATGCGGTGAGGGGTTACACCCCCCACACACATTACATACCTCCCTTCCCTAAACCCCCCCTTCCCCCCTCAAGTCCCCTCGCATCAAGCCCCCCCCCCCCAGTAAACTTTCCTAGTGCCTCTAGAATAAACTTGAATTTTGAAATGAACAGATTACGTAATACGCAATAACCGCATTTAATAAATTGCGTATCTTTAACTGTCACTCTTTAACGTCACCTGCATCGGCAAAAATCAAAAATAGAATATGGCCAAATGAGAATGTTTCGAAACGGGGGACGTGGGATGAAGAAGGTTCAAAACCATTGACATAGAAAGTGAGATGAATTGACTTATTTGACGTCTAGGACACCAACACAGTTGCAATGTGTATAGACAACATACATATAAAGCTATGTTTTCAATTCGCCATCTGATTTAACCTCATTTGGCAAAAAACTACCCGATTTAACCTCAATCTCGCACTAACACAACTCCACATAGATTAGTCAATAGTGTAAGCTTACAGACACTTTATAAATAGACTTGCGGAGAGAAAAACAGTAAAACTAGCAACCCTGAATATTTACTGGCATCACGGAAGATTCCACAAGCTTTGCAAGGGTTTCCCTCTTTACTTTCCCTCTCAATACCTTCATGCTCGTTTGGCTGCATTTTTGACATTTCGCTAGTCTGTGTACACGCCACCGGAAAACTACCTAAAATTCAGTACTTTTGACTCAATCTCGTGGTATCGTGCAGGACGGTAAAACTAGGTAAACCGTGTTGAAGGTAGTTTCCATTTAACTACGGCAAAAATAACAACTCAACCTTGAGTTTAATTTACTTAAATTTAAGTTGAATTTACCTAATTTTAAGTATACCTCAAACAACTCAAAAGTACCTTACTGCACGGAAGACCTCGACTGAGTCGAATCTCTTGTTTTGTTTGTGACAACAGTAATAAGTGCGAAAGCGACGCACAGCTCAAAAGTATCTAAATTTAAGTTAAAAGAACTTATTCTGTAGGTTATTCTATGGTTGCGGGTATGAAGTATCTGTAGTGTAAGCAAATAACTTTATTCTCTAAAGCCCAATATAAACAACAACAACGAATATGCAGCTGATAATAACTAATGGAGCAAACTAAATACTGATTACTTACGCCTCAATTGAAAGAAATAAGTTTTGTTTATTAATCCAAAACGAAACTTGAATAATCGGCAAAATTTAGTCAAATCATGGTTGTAAGGCGCATACTATGGCATATTTATTATGAAAACTAGAATTGATTTTCTCTTTCTTTATTTTTTTCTATCAAGTACCTACCGGAAGTCGCATCGGAGTATCGGCCGCATTCGGTGATTTGAATTTTCCTCGTGAAAGTTTAGCATCCATGTTCGAGGACAACCTAGGATTCATCCAGCAACCAGTCCCTGGCACCCCAATGTCACGACAAGCCCTCGCAGCGATCCCGGTACGAAAAACACTCCAGTTTGATCAAAATAATTTTGGAACTAATTCCACTTTCTTTCACAGAACGCAAAATCAACCGAGGACCTATATATTGACGACGATTTCTACCAGGGGCTGAATCTGGGTGCCAACATGGAACTGGTGGAGTTCATCGACGATGGGCACTATTTGGACGAGTTCGGTTATGACATCTATACGACCGAGGAAATTTACGACGCCGAAGAGCTTGAAGAGAATGCTGGTCAGGAACCCATCGGAAACGGAGATCCAAAGGAAGAGGAACAGTTTCTGTTCAAGTGTGCTAATTTGAACCCAACCAGTACGGAGGAAATCGGGTCGGTGTTTTCACCGACGCAGCCCGAAGAAGAGCTGAAACAGCTCGGGCAGGAGGACATGGATAAGTAAAATTTTAAAGGATTGATGATAGATTTTACAAACATTTCTCCGATGATCGGAGAGGCGAATATACACAATGTATATCTTTATATGATCAAATCAAGAAACTGAATTTATTCGGGCAGTTTACTAAAATAGTATTTATATTAATCAGTATTTAGACACGTTTGGTCACAGAAGCTGAAGAATCTAAACAAAAAAAACTTGGTGATACATATTTTTTAATACATACTCCTACATTCTAGACTTTGTCGGAATATATCCTTTCTAAGATACCAAATATTTAAACGATATTCTATGTATTTATTACAATACGAATAAATGACATTACTTAAACGAATGACCTTAATTCATAGTCCAAATGTCAGGAGACTTCCATCATTAATCTAACAATTGAGAAAAATCTCACAACAACACACTTATCACATCTAATATACTTTTGGGACAATGTCTACGATATTTACTGCAGTCGTGTTTGTGGCCCAACTCCTCTGCTCGATAAAACTCCGCCGGAAGGTTTTCGTTCGCCGAATGGGATGGACTGAAATAAAATAGTGATAATGTTTTCATCCGGAATATTTAAACCAAAATGTTTCAACCTACGTCAGCAATATTTGAAGTAAATCTCCCAAGATTCCATTGTGTTCGTACATTGGCACATCTGAGGCTTCACAAATCGCTCTTAAAACGCATCGTTTACCGTTCAAGCCCATCCTAATAAAATCAGTGGTAGTTATATACAATTTTTATTTCGACTAATATTTAATTACATTTTTCTTTTAACAACCTTCAATTCGCTAGAGCTTATTAATTAGGGAAAGTTACGAAAATTTTAGAGCCTTAATAGCTAAGAAAGAATAAGGATTTGCACAGAAGTGGCAGGGCTATCAGTTCTCAAGCGACTCGTGAGATTAGTAGTAACTATCTAAGCGCGACTCCTATCAGCAGAAGGCAAAGGATTAGTCCGTTAGATGTTAAGCCTATTCCTAATGACCCTGCAACGTCTAGTTTTCCGATCTGTATAGTTCAAATGCTTGCATTCACTTGAGTACCAAGGCTCTAAACTATTCATATTTAGTAATATCTAACTAAATCAATGTAGTCAAAAGCAAAAAAGTGGTTAGTTACATTAAATCAAGAGCGATGTTAGCATTACTTACTTGTTCAGTTGTATTTCAAGCGATCTGTACGCCTTCTTCCTTGTGAACGTGGCACTTCTTCGCACTAGTTGTACCTGGTCTTTCAAATCACGTGTGTTGATTTCCGGAGTATCCACTCGTTTCAAAGCACCCTGCGTGTAATCCGTCGAATCCGTTGGCATATTGTAGTTCATTTCAAAGTTGTACGAAACAAAAATATTTCTTCCCGGAATGATCAACGGAATCGAAAGGGCGACCAAAACCTAGCGAAAAGAGTACTATAAAACACAAGTTATCTGGTCACATCACGGCTTCAAGCAACTTACACCGGTGGCACTGTTGAACGTATATACGATCCGTTTCTCACGATGCAAAATACCGTCCGCACCACTGGTGGTGATGTGATCATCACCGAAAACGGGAGAGGATAAGATAACCAGTACAACGAATAAAGCTTGAATCATGTTGGATTCTCATGCTGACACAAAGCACCTCTACAGAAATCTAAAACTACAGATCTCACTGAACCACGTCCGGCATGATCGATGTTCAGATGAATATAAATTATGATTCATGTAAATTACAATGCTCATGTCGTTTACTTCGATTGAATCCAACGTTAAAAACTTTCGATTGCGATAAGTGCATGTACGTTGAATCTAGCTTGTTAACCAATTAGCACCCCTTGATTGGGGTTGGAAAAAGTCAACAAGAATGATCGATATTGCTCACAGTCAGTACAGCTGATCGTCTAGCATCATACCACCATCATTATAAACACCCATATATCTGGGTGATTGGATTCTACAGTAAACGGAACCACGTGTAAACAAACAGTAGATTTCCTAGAGGAACATACATTGTAGCACAGCAAATAAAGGGTGTTACGATCAAAAATTGGTCAAACAAAAATGCGTGTAGGTCGGTTAAACTTTTTATAAAAAGCAAATCATGTTTCTTTTGTTAGGTCAATTCATACAGAATAAAGAAAAAATATTCACTCGAGCTACCTTTCTAGCAAATGCAAATTTCTGGGCCTTCCGTTTGACTCCTTCCACCAAGTTTTGCATAGTCTCCTTGGCCACTTTCTTCGTTGCAGAACGCCAGTTTGCCGTGAGCTGCATCTCGCTGACAACTGTCTTTCACGCCTTCTTGAGGTTCCGCTTGACGATTGTGTAATATGTTTTTCTATTGAGTGGAGCTCTGGCTTGTTGGACGGGGTTCATGTCCTTGGAGCCAAGATGGATGATGTTCGCGGCATACCACTCCATGGCCTTTTTTACGTCATGGCAAGATGCCAAATTCGGCCAAAACAAAACAGAACTTTTTTACATTTTAAGCTAAGTATGCACCTCTTGCGAAATGAAATTTCCTATACAAAACCTATGCATAAAAAACGTCGCGAAATGTTCGCGAAAAAAAATTTCGTTTCCATTTCGTAAGCGGTACGCAGCTCTCGCGAAAACGATAACGAAAAATGAAGTTAGCTGAGACACGGTTCGACCAAAGAGAATAGGGAAAGAGACGAAGAGTGAAAATCAGTCAAAACGGCAACACGCCCTTTATGATGATTTCAACACTAGAATTTTGGCAACCGCTTCTATAGGCAGCACTTTAAATGACTCCTATTATATTTTGAAAACAAACCGTATGTCGATCGATGGATTTGTTTATCAAACGATGTGCATTTCGAAACAAAGAGATGAAATAATTCTAAAGCTTATTTTTACTCATACATATACTCTAGAATGCACCTTACAATCACGATTGAACTAAATTCTAACGAAAATTCAAATTTCTTTTTTGATAGAAGTACAATACTTATCTCCTCCAACTCAGGCATGAGTAATGTTTATTTACATTGCACGATTGGTCTGCTCAATAAGGTATTTTTGGCTTCACACTATTCGTCTCTTTCCCTATTCTCTTTGGGTTCGACAAACGATAAGTTTCATAATAGTTCCGCGAGACAGCGCTGCTTTCTATGCGCTGTCACCAAGGCAAACTTTTTCCTTGCGAAATAATGGTCAGCGGTATTATTTCGCACGGAGGCTCGCGAAATTTTGACAGGTTGCAATGAAAAAATATAAGAAAACACAAGATTGGCAATTTTTTTCATCGCAACCTGTCAAAATTTCGTGGTTTAGAAATTCAATATTTCGAATTTGAATGGTAAGTTTAAAAATATTACTGGAAGTGATTGTTTCTAGTTTTAAACAATTAAATTTAAATAATTAATATTATTTGCAGCACACCCAAACAAAGCAAATCAGCTCAACTAATCTTGTCTCAACATCCTGGATCTGGCAATCAGCCAACCAACATTAAATCGATACAACCGCAGCAGTACCAACTACTCCAAATCCAGCAACAGCCCCTCAAAAAAGGACCACATAGCAATTACTGCTCAAACGAACAACAGGAGTTTACGAATGATGGACACATCGGAAAACATTTCATCGGCACATTCTGCCTTAAAACATGTCTGCCACTATTTTTGAAAATATCACTGCCTACACAGTGCTCGTGATTCCATTCCAGCAGCAGCAAGCAATCACTATTCGAGTGCTTATCGCCAACATTTCACAGCAAGCTCAGCAGCAGAACCACCTTCAACCACAACATCAGAAAATTAAGATTTCTTCCAGACCATGACCATCATCCTAAAGGTCGGTAGCAATAACGTTCAACCGACGGTACAACCTGGTCAGCAACCGCAATTAGTGCAATAGATCCAACCCAAATGTAGATTTACCAACTGCAAAAAACACAGTAGCAGCAGCATACTATACTGTACCATGCGGTGTGCAGGACTTTTTTATTCAGTTGGTGCGGCAAGGTGAGACATTTTTATTACCTTTTTTATTTCGAAAGGATCAGTACCGTGTTTAGTACATTGTAATGTAATACCCTATTCTTCTTTAAAAAGCTCGAGTTCACTCATTTACGGATATTTTTTTATTATGATTTTTTTCAGATCGAACACCAACAACATAATATCATGGTAATCACCCAGCAAGAAAACGCAGTGATAATGGGCCAACAGAAAACACAACATCAAGATGCTCGGAAAGGACTTTCTCTTTCGGTATGTATTTACCAGTAGCATCCCTCCTCCAAACATTCCTTTGTATATCTAAATGTCCTTATCAATTCACAGAACAAACATAATGGCACGTCATCTTCAATCGGCTAACCGTTTGGAATAAGCGCTCATCATCGGTTTCATGGCAGGGAAGTGAGCAGGCAAAAGAAGGCATCGTTTTTTCCGCAAGGTCGCTCTGGTCAAAATTTCAGCGAATTGCAAGGAATAAACCACCCGAGGGACAGTACCCGTGCTGATTCAGGACGATTTCCCATACTTTGTACCTTGCTATTGAATTTTAATACCCGATCGAAACGATGGCAAGCGCTGCCGATAACTGGGTCAGAAAGATGACGGATCAAGAAATTTCTGCACTCGGTAAGTGTTTTTTTTTGTTATAACCTATTTTTGAAGCGATCATTGGGATGGGATTTGAATTTTTCTTTTCAATACAAATAGGTTAGCGAACTGAGTACATATCACCAAGGATAAGGATTCAGAGCCGGCGGCTGGCAGTCCAGAGAAAAAGAATGCGGAAAAACCTAGTCCACCGGCAGTAGAACCAAAGCTGCACCTGATGTTTGGAGTTCGGTAGCTACGGAAATTCTGACTCTAGCAGCTCTAGAAGAAAAACAAGCTGCAAGAGAAAATGGAGAAACACCTTCCTCCGCGGAAGATGCAGAGGCATTCAAGTAAGTCGAAATCTGCAGAAAATTTTGATTAGGACATAAGGAACATTGACAGCCTCTCTTTGTTTACTTTCTCTTTCGATTATGACGTCACTATAACACTTTGCACTAATTTTCCAGTACATAGCCGATGGTTTTTACTAAAATATTAGGCAAAGAGTTGAGTACTAAATATTGAAACGACCGAGTAACAAACAGAAGAGAAAGACCCCAAAGAGAATCTCATTGTTGCTTACGTCCTATTCTAAATTTTCTCCCGAAATATTTAGTATCAGCTTTAAAATTATCCGTGACTAATCTTTTAGCCCGGCGGATGCAAGTTTGCTAATGAAAGATGTTCACTAAGGTCTAGTAGAATCAAAGCTGGATCTGAAGGTGCAGCGAAAGGATTCTTCTTCGCCGGTTGGTTGGTTAAAACTTTCGAAGTTTTGCACGTGAAGCCGGGATTACTTCAGGGAGTCTATGCGATGGGTTTCAACGCCCTTCCAAGATTCAGGAGATGGCTCTACCTACTCTGTTGGCCGGTCCGCCACGGAATATAATCGCCCAGAGTCAGTCGGGAACAGGAAAAAACCGCTGCCTTTGTGCTGGCAATGCACAGTTGAGTCCATCAGTTAAAAAACTATCTGCAGGTGATTTGCCTTTCCCCCACGTATGAGCTGGCAATTCAGAAGGGGGAAGTAGCTGCCAAAATGGCAAAGTTTTGTCCGGAAATCAAACTTCTATACGCCGTTCGCGGTGAGGAGACCGTCAAAGGGGCGAAGCTGACTAATCATATCATCATCGGAACACCCGGCAAGCTAATTGACTGGGGTATAAAGTTCAGGACGTACGACCTAGTTTTTCCTTCTTGTACTGGACGAGGCGGGTGTTATGGTCGGTGTTCTTCTTGGCCACGTACGAGCGCGAGGTAATGGAGTTTGCCGAGTACATCG
Source organism: Topomyia yanbarensis (assembly GCF_030247195.1). NCBI lineage: Eukaryota > Metazoa > Arthropoda > Insecta > Diptera > Culicidae > Topomyia > Topomyia yanbarensis. The sequence continues at coordinate 399,548,734 of NC_080671.1, read as the reverse complement.
TACCCAATCCGATCGTCATTCGGCAGGCGCGGGAGCAAGAATCACTCGATAACATCAAACAGTACTACGTCAAGTTCCGCAACCAGGACGAGAAATTGTGTGATTACCGTCGGACAAGCGATCATTTTCTGTCATATGATGTATAGGACAGTTGTAAACGTCCAAGTAAACTTATTTTCAGAACTGTTAATCGATCGAAACAGGTACGAAAAACGGCCGGTTGGTTGACCTGCAGGATGTCCCAGGATGGTCACTCGGTAGCGGTACTGTCCGGTAATCTAACGGTGGAGCAACGGTTGGAACGAACGTTTTGTCCAGGGGTAAGTTCCACCACTTGATTCTGGCTACAGCACCAGGTTACGGAGAGATTCTTTCGTCTTAGGTATCGACGTCGAACAGGTGACCATTGTCGTCAACTTCGACCTGCCGATGGATTAGCAGGGACGAGCCGATTGCGAAACGTATCTACATCGAATTAGACGCACCGGTAGATTCGGTAAGTGTGACTCATTCTTGTGATCCTATAGATTGTATTTCTTCCCACTTCTTTAACAGAACGGAATCACCATCAACCTAGTGGGCAGTGATCGAAACATGATGATTTGCAGATCAATCAAAAAACACTTCCGGAAAAAGATTCAGTTGCGCGGAGAACTCGGACGAAATTGAAAAGATCGCACCGTAAAGTGTTTTCGACCAGCTACTGGTCATACTTGTTTTGATTCTGAATTTATAATTTTATATTTTTTTAATTTACAAATGTAACCAACAGGGTATCGCAAGCTAATAAATTTACAATTACAATTACAATCTACCCAGTTCTATCCAAACATTTGAAAAGGGCCTAACCACAAAATGTAACAAATTGAAATTTCATGTTTTCCATTAACAAATATCTACCCGAGCACGTACATAACGCAACATTTGATTATGAAGAATTTTGATAGCGATTTTACAACAATTTATAAAAGGGCCTAATTGATTTTTATGACCGAACTGATTATGAAAAGACCTAACTAATTGAAAAGTGCCTAACTAGCAATACACTCGTTTTAAATGGATTATAACGTATTATTGGATTATGTCTGATTGTAAAAGGCTTATAACATCTTTTCCATAATTTACATACAGGGTCAATTTGACCATCAAATTAGAATTCAGTTAATTCGTCTAACTTTCGGTGTAATATCAGACTTGAACAGCATTTTTTGTGTGAGGTATTCTGCCGCTAGAAGCAAAACTGTCCCATGTTCTATGGGAATCCCTATACACATGGGACAATTATGCTTCTGGCGGTAGTAATACAAGTAGTAGCAATATGCGCAATTCCTTAGTGTTTCATGCAATAAGAATTACCACGAATTACTTATGGCAATAAATTTCAATTACGATTCTCACAATTGTTATACCAAAAATAGGTTTGTATCCGTACTGATTATTGGTAGCATTCCCTGAGACTTCCGGAACCTTTAGTAGTAGCCATTGTTATCATAATCGATTTTTAACGTAGTTTAAAGCCTAGGGTTTGGTTCGACCTGAAACCGGTTGAGTCGGAGTCGGTTGTTATATTTGCGTTATATTTCCGGATTCCGAAACGTGTTTCGAAAGGTAGTTTCCCCGAGACTTGTGAAAGCGGTAAAGGCAATCAGATTTGCTTCTTAATGGTCAAACGCCGATTTAGACTTACGATTCGGACAATTACAATAGATTTGGTTTGAGCGAATTTCGATCATTTCCCTGGGTCTTCTAGAACCGGTAGAAGCAGCCAATTTAGATAGAAATTGGCCAGCCAATGATTTAAATTTCCGATTGCAGGAATTGTGCTGTCTAAATTGGTCAGACTGAACTTCCCCGAGACATCCGGAACCGTCACAAATAAGCATTATGATTAATCATTCTCGAAATATGATTCACGCTGAGTACGTCACTTCCCTGAGAGCTTCATGAATGGCAAATAGGTTTACAATTGTTACCGATTTCATACACATCCGTGATGAATTAATAAAATACATCATTTAAAACATTTAAATGACAACAGAAATATAAAAAAGAAATAAACAAACAACAGCTGATGTCGTTTTCCAGTTATCAAAAGCGACATCTAACAGCAAACACACAGACTAGTTTTCGCGAGCAAATGTCAAAATTCCGCACGGAAGAAGGAAAAATATTTCGCGACCTCATTTCGCAAGAGGTGCATACTAAGCTTTAACGACATTCAATTAGCTAGAGATTACTGGATAGGGAAAGTTATGAAAATTAGAGCCATAGTACTCAAGTGAGAGCAAGGATATGAAGCAAACAGATCGGAAAACTAGAAGTGGCAGGGTCATTAGTACATGCTTAATATCTATCCCGGCATTCGAAAGGCAAGCAGAGATGAACAGCAGCAATCATCATTGATTGATGCTAATCGTCGACAGGTTTTCAGTGGTGATCTTGCATGGCTTAATTTTTGTCGGTTGTCACGGTAAAGATGGACATGTCTATCTATACACATGCTATAAACTCGAGTGATTCGTAGTTATGCTGCCTAAGCTCGACCCTCATTAGCAGAAGACAAAAATTAAGCCCGTACGATATTAAGCCTGTTCTAATGACCCTGCCACTTCAAGTTTTCCGATCTATTTACTTCACATCCTTGCTCTCACTTGAGTACTATGGCTCTAATTTTCATAACTTTCCCTACCCAGTAATCTATAGCTAATTGAATGTCGTTAAAATGTAAAAAAGAAAATGTGACTAACAAAGTCGAAATAAAAAAGGAAAAAAAAACAAAACAGAACAATTGCGTTTCTAGACGAGAGGCAACAAACGTTTTACCAGGCACTCCTGCACATACATTTTCTAAACAAAGTTTAAACAAATAAAACTGAATGCAAAAAACAACAAATACAACTTTTTTTGTATTTATCGAAATAAAACTTTGTAAATTCAATGAAACAGTGAAAATGGCAATATTTTGATGTGACTTGTATCAGTGCACAGTGGTCCAGAATGAAAATTTAGCAGGAATTTTGAGTTTTTACTTAAACTAAACAACATTATTTTGTCTTTGGACAAGTTTTCGTACTTTGTGAGTCCCTTGTTTTTGTCATAACAACAGTTAGGATGGTTCTAATTTTACCAAGATAAAAAAAAAATAACTTTTTAATCATTCTTGATAGAGCCATAGGACCTTCACTGAAGTTGTAGGAAAGGCCTATCTGTCAAACTATCAATTTTACAACAAATTTAAAATCAAAGGCAAAGGGGTTTTTTGAGTAAACTGTTTTATTTAAATGACTTGAACGGAATTGATTTAAAACTGAAGTAGACTTCAGACAACTTTGCTTTAAGGCAAACAATTTGTTTTATTGCATCACATATCTAACTATTATCGTTCAAAAGTTATAATTACTTTCTAGCCTAAAATGTGGTTCTTCGTAATACCAATATCACTCATTGGGGCAAACAAATGTAACTCTTTTGTCGTGACTAACGACTTACCTTTCAATATAGAGGCCCCTTTTCAAAATTTCGAAAGAAAAATGATGTAAGATTTTCAACGCTTATATCTTTTGTTGTACTGAATGGATTTAATCAATTTCTTCGGCATTTTGTCGAAAATATTTGTACCAATGTTGTATTAAATTTTGGAATATGTAGGACATTCATTATCAACGGAAAAAAGTGTTTTGAAAAATCTTTCGAAAACGACTCGGAAAAGTGAAAATTTTCAGCACATCCCGCACAGAGCCGGCAATATGGTGCACCAACCGAACAATAAAATAAAGAAAAGTTTTAAATATAGGTCCACTACATGTTTGTTCCTATGATTATTCGTACTGGGTTGCTTGACGAGAGTAGTTGGTGGGGGAAAGCTGGCATATTCGTTTTGGCTATGCCATTAGAAACCGGACGCAAAGGAGAGGCTCATGCATGGCACGAGAACGAGCGAGAAAGCGATAGTAGTGCATATTAGTGAAAGTGTTACGTACATTTTGAACCTTAATAACAGGTTTTTGAAAATCCTTCCAAGAAAATCAGTGAATGTGGCAACTCTACCACTAAGCGACAGCTACACCAAAACGAATGATGAAAATATTTTCATTTATCGCACAAAAGGATGGCCTTTCATCTGCATCGAAAAGTTTATAAATAGGAACGCCTTGATGCAAAGCGTGCTCATTCGGTGTGAGCTGCGAAAGGGGAATGATCATATGCGTGTACGCAGTAAAAACAATCGTCGGCAAGGTTTGAATTGTTTCAAAAGATTCTCGTCTTGTATCAACATAGTTATCTACAAACCGTCCTTATTAGGACGAATGAAAAATAGAAAAAGATGGGTTGGTAATGTATATGACATAACAGGGGTGTCGTGACCACACTTCGAATTTATTTCAAATCTTGCAAAGCATAAATTGACATAATTTCAATGATTGTTCCTATATGAATGAAATGGCAAATTTTCAGGTCAACGCGGCAATAACTTTGCAATTTATAGAACAATTTTATATTTTTAGTTATCATATATTAACTGTCATCTCTTCCAAACAACTTAAACCTCTGCTGCCAACCCCGTGGTTTTGCAGGGTTAAGGAGAATCATTGTAAAATGTCCAATACACGATTTTATGTTGTTACCTCCACTAAAACACTTCAGAACACTCCCACCTGTTATACATGTACATTGTCTGCTTGTTGAAATCATTATATGAAATTATTGACCTGTATTCAATGCGGAGAACTCGGTAATAAAATTGTTTTGCTGAATATACTTACGAACGGGATCCCCAGGAAAATTTCGCTGAGCCCGGTGAATCGAACTTAATGCGTAAAATTTAGCCATTTGAAAGAGATACAAGCAGAATTTTAAGAATATGATCATCGTGGTTATGTCCCGGACATTACCCGCCCCTAGTTTTTCGCTAAGCGTGTTCATTTCTGTACGCTAGGAAAAAGATTCCGATGGTCGTTTCGAGCGATTTTTAGTTTTTACATTGATATTTCAAAGCAAGAAAATATGAAATTTGTTCATTTCATGAATGAATGTCTCAACGAGCTTAGAATCCAGCGCATCCCCTATCAACGCAGACGCCAACAACAAAGGTTCTTTTTAGAAACACCATAATTATTATAAAGAATAACTTGAAACATTCCCACATATTTCATTGAGTATCATTCGATTTGAATTACAAGTCAAACGAGTAGTCACGACACTCTGGTTATGTCCTAGACCTCGACATTACCCACCCATCTTTTTTCAACCACATTTGAGGTCATGATTCGAGGTATAGTTGAGTAAAAATGGCGAATGTGATATTTCAAAAAATAAATTTTTAATATTATAAGTACATTTTACTTTTCAGCAATAGAAGCTAGAGTTTTGATGTATTAGAAGAAAATTATCGTCTTCAAAAACTCGGAAAAGCATCTAAGACTGTTCGCAACGCTGATGTTTTCTATATGGGCTGTTCTATTTTACATCACCAACTAAAACAGATCGATCGCAATGCTGAGATGCAGTATTTGGAGTACTTTTTTAATCTGTTTTAAAACAGCTCGACTATTCTGTTTTAAATTTTCTCAATTTAAGAACACTTTAGGCTGTTCGCAATGCTATGATGTAAATTTGTTTCAAAATGACAAGCCGTCGGATAATTTGAATCTGTTAAAATACATCTAGTACACGGTGTTCCCAATGCGATGATTTAGCCACCTGTTCTAAATGTTGTTTATTTGATTTTGTTATTGTTTGTGTCCTATGTGACACATATTGTTTTTTCTGCTGTCAGTCGTCACACATACTAATGAAAAAATTTAGAACAGTGTTCTATTCGTGTTTTAAATTGTGGAAAATTTAAAACAGAATAGTCGAGCTGTTTTAAATCTGATCCAAAAAAGTGCTCGGAAAATAGAACTGCCTCTCAGCATTGCGATCGATCTGTTTTATGTTTATGTTTATTACCTTCACCAACAGGCCCCTTGGCCCCAATCACCATGCTTAAACTAATTACATTTTACAATAGTCAATATTTTCGCTTTTATCGCATTCCGCGTCCGGTTGTCAAAGGCCACACTGTTGACAATTCGCCGGAGTCCGGTAAGAGCGCTCTGGCGACCATAGTTGGTTCTCCTGAACGGAACAGGCAGAAGAGAGTTATTACGTAGAGCTCGAACGCGGGCTTGAAGATCCAGACGTCCGTGGATTGTAGGGCTATCCACTCTGGCAGAGAGTAAGTCCGAGACGAACAGGGCTCGAGAACAGTCCCTCTGAATGCTGAGTGTAAATATCGAGGTGTATTAGCTGGCAACGGTTTTCATAGCTCGGCAGCTGAAATCTGTTTCGCCATTGGAGACGCCGAAGGGCGAAGCGTATGAACCGGCGTTGGACAGCCTCGATTCTGTCAATCCCGTTTTAGTAGTACGGATTCCAAACAGCAGAACAATATTCTAACGTTGAGCGGACCAACGCGCAGTAAAGCGATTTAAGACAGTATACGTCCCTGAAGTTGTTTGCTATTCGGAAGATGAACCCAAGCTGTAGTGATGCCTTTTCCACGATGTATGAAGTATGTGGTTTGAACGTTAGTGCCGAATCTATGATGACTCCGAGATCCTTGATGTGAGAGTGTCTTAGAATGCTCGAGCCGAAGAAATGGTAGTTAAACTGATGGTGTTTCCGCGTGAACGTAACGATTGAGCATTTGCTCAATCGTTACGTTCTGTTTAGATCACACCACGTACTGAAGCTGTTCAGTTCCCTCTGAAGAAGCTCGGCATCAGTTTTGTCGAAAAATTTTCATGTCGTCAGCGAAAGAAAAGCGGGGTCCTTTTAATGTGATATTGATGTCGTTAAAGTAGAGGAGGAATATTACTGAACTGAGATGGCTTCCTTGTGGTATGCCGGATGTAACGAAGAATGGTGCAGATAGACAGTCCTTAATGATGATTTGGAGTTGCCTTCCATCGAGGTAGGAACGAAATCAGCGCAGAAGTTGTCCATGAATGCCGAGTTTGTCCAGCTTCGCTATTGCGATATCATGGTTGATTTTGTCGAAGGCCGCAGATAGATCCACGTAAATAGCATCGGTTTGCAATCCGTCAGCGAATCCATCCATTACATATGTTGTGAACGAGAGCAGGTTTGTCGTTGTCGATCGTTTAGGCATAAAACCGTGTTGGTCATATGCAATGTAATGTTTGCAGTGAAAGAAAATAGGGTCTTAAACAACCAGCTCGAATAGTTTTGATACTTAAGCTTAAACACGAGATTCCCCTATAATTGTCAATGTTCGATTTGTTTCCTTTTTTATGAATTGGAAACATGTGAGCTGCTTTCCAGCTGGAAAGAAATGTTCCAGTAGTGAGTGATAGCTCGAAGACTCGCCGAAGTGGTTCAAGAAGCCCGCTTATGCGCTTTTTGACAAAAATCGAGGGAACGCCATCTGGACCCGGGGAACAAGATGCTTTCAGTTTGACATTTGCTGCAAGAATGGCAGCATTATCGACACAAATTCGGTTGATGGTTCGTCCTAGAGAAGGAGTTAAATTGGCGGCGGCAGCAACTTGTGATGGAAGGCGCTCGTTGGAAAAAACGCTTGAAAATTTGTCGGGAAACAGTTTGCAAATTTCCTTAGTGTCGGTGCCTAAAACTCCGAAAGGGAGAAGAATGACCATGGTCGTGCTAGGCGAGGATTTGTGAAGAATTTTTTGCGGCGTCGGCGGTAGAACATGATGATGAGTTATGTTCTACCATAGACCATGCGGTAGACTTGGGTGCAACGCCCAACTCCTACTTAGCATAAGGCAAAGAATTCTTCACGTTTCCTTTCGATCATGTCCATATGAGCCTGCCTAGTCCTAGTTTTCCGTTCTAAGTTTATAACTGATTCGCTCTAGAATACCTATCCGTCTTTCAATTTCATTGCTTTCGTTTCTCTTAGTCTCAAATTTGCCGAAAATAACCAACAAAATCGATACAGTAAAACTCCATTAAACGACATACAAGATGGTAAACCGGATTCTTTTCGCTGCTCGTTAACATACTTCCAGAACGACTTGGGCTTGGATTTCAGTTGGCGCTCGACGTTTTGCTGGTGTCTAAAAAAGGCGCGTCTGCTTTGCTGTTTCTATTCGTGGTTGAGTTGAAAGTAGTCATTTCGTAATGCAAGTGTCTTATGCTTCGAGAATTTTTTAAATGCAGCTCGTTTGGCAGATTTTAATCGTCTAAAGACGGTTGATTGCCAGGGAGGGTGTTGATCAGTACTAATTGTTCGTTTTGGCACATGGCAGTCGATAAGGTAGTTATGAATACTAGAAAACGTCATTGCTGCTTCGTTCACGTCGTCATTGTTAAGATTTTCGTCCCAGTTTATATCCAACAGCGTGCTAACGATGCTGTCGTAGTCAGCGTTGTTAAAATCGTAGACGACAGACGTCTTCAAAATTGACTCCTAGTTTACCAGCGAATACAAGATGTAATGGGGGATGATGGCGCACCTGCTTGACTAAAGGAGTCGGTGCAGTGCAGCAGTACGGAGCGTAGTCCCGGGCACTTACAAAGCAGAGGTACAATGTAGTCCATTCTCGTTGGTGACATTATTAATTTGCCGAAGAGTTGCGCTGCTGTAGTTGTCCAAAATACAACTGGCATTGTCAATAAGCGCAGATTTTTCGATATCCAATTGTAGAAAACTATTACTTGCCTGGCACCATGTCAAGTCAGGTAAGTTGAAGTCGCCCAGTATAACAATATCATCAGACAGAGCAGCGATCGAGGCGATAAAAGAAACGGAGGAAAGACGTACATCAATCAGGCAGGAATCACGAATTCTGTCAGGTGGAAAATACACAACACACAGGAACAGATTGCGATCGGCAAGTTTCACTGAAATCCACACTTGCTCGCCCACCGGTCATCGTTGATCATTCGGGCTTTTATACCATGGCGAACGGCGATAAGCACACCACCGCCTGATGTCTTGTGGCTGTTGAGGGCATTGCGGTCACAGCGGTAGACATCGAATGTTGAACCAAAGACCTGGCGAGACAGAGTACCCTAGTAACAATTGTGGTTTTATAATAGTTTTATAGCCACTGATAAAACTTAGATTGCACTTGTAACCTCTAGACCAGCTCAGTAGGTGGTTGGAGGGGAATTATGCTGGTACTCGTTTTGTGCGTACACATACTCACCACGGGACTCATTCACGTTGGGAACTATGGGAAAACGGACCATTCATTGCTGCAGGCAACCAAGGTGAAGACCCAAAAGGTACGCGCTATACATAACAGATCACACCAGCGAAACCTTGAACCTTCTTTCAAATAGAACACCTGAAGACGAGGGCTGACGACTCCTTTCGAGTCCGGAGCTCGAATCAAATTGTGGTGTAAATATACGGACAATGTTAATCTTGAACGAAGCTCAATTCTTAATTATATGTACAATTTATTTTACCCTAACACATTTCCTTAAATCTAAGTGACGTCACATTATCCTATTTTTACTTGCGGATTTTATTTGTTGGTGTAGGGTATGCGATGGCGGCATAGCGTATAGCCGACGAGAACAGCAATGGCGGATCTGTGACCGCTTATAGTGGACGCTTCGATCCTTCCGGGGTGTCGATTATCGTGGTTGTGGTATTGACCGGAAACGAACTGGTTACCGATCTTCGTTGAAGATGCTGACGACAATATGGTGACGGATTGTCTAGCACGTCCAACCTTCGGTTCTGGTTGCAGGGACTCACGGCACTCCCGATCGTGATCTGTCCGCTGCGTAGTAGGCGGTCGAGGAATCTCTCCTGTGAAAATATTCTTCGGACGAAGTCCGAAGCCGGAAACAAAAAGGTCCACTGGGGACCTGCCCAGTAGAAATTAGCGTATGTGTCACGTGTTTTTACAACCTAAACCTACACCAACGTTTTACCCGTTTCATTTTAGAATTTTACCTTTTTGACTCTTTTTTAAATTGTATGCTCCGTGCTTTCCATGTCATGCTTTTCGTATTGGGAACACTGTTTAACAATATATTTAATTTTAACGATTAGCCCTAAGATAATACATTTTAATAATTTTATGACAACTAACCGTACTAACACCTTTTAATTCACTTGACCCGATTTAATTATCACTATGTATACTCGCCTCATTTTTAATCTGCTAATCTGATCTACAACAAAAACATCATAAGAACATTTGACACCACTTAACAAAAATACAAAAGGACTACATTAATTTCAGTAAAACCGCGCGCACTTCTGATTTCTTCGGGCGTTGGGAGCAGAAAGAATGTTCTTGGCGGTAGCTGAGTGTGGCTAAGGCCGGATGATACCGAGTAAACCTAAATTTTCGCGATGTCACCCGATCTGACATTTACCTTGTCCACTTTTGGCAGCCCTTCCCATGACTGCAACATCGATGAATGACATGTTGCGCGACATTACTTGATCACACCGTTGTGATTGAGTACACTACTGAGAGTGTTCCTGCAGGAGTGACTCCTCCGTCCCAGACGTAAACGTCAGACTTGGAGGACTACCACTCACACAGTTGACAGTACTGTATAGCTAGGGTAGGACTTAGGATGGATTGGTGGAACTAATTGAGCAACTCTAGAGTACTATGCTATATTTCACCCTAAGGAGGAAAATTTGGTAAAAACCAAAATTTCTCACTAGGGTGAAAATTTGTTGGTATAAACCAGTCTTTGTACAGGAGGGCACAAATCCTTATTTCATACTATGTTGCGTTTCGGCTTCGCCTCATCAGAAACCGACACTAACATATTGTCGGAATAGATTAGCGCCGGCTTGACGCAAATCCCTTAAAACTAAAACACACTATGTGTTTCAATCAAACGACTTATCAAACGTGATGTCCCGTTAGACAAGTTACGGCTTCACTTGTGTCTCATCGGCATAAACAGAACTTCTGCTCTAACGGGACATCACGTTTGATCAGTCGTTTGATTGAAATACATAGTGTGTTTTAGTTTTAAGGGATTTGCGTCAAGCCGGCGCTAATCTATTCCGACAATATGTTAGTGTCGGTTTCTGATGAGGCGAAGCCGAAACGCAACATAGTATGAACTCTAGAGTATTTTTTTTCATTTTGGCGAAGCCAACAATCAATATTGTAACCAGCGGTTACACACTTGTAGCGTGCTATAAAACTTCAATTGTTACTTGGATACGGTTGTAGAGCCACGTCTCTGTCAAGGCGATAACGTCGTAACAGCAACCCGCGGTCGCAATCAAATAGCAGTCCGTTGATGAATTTAAGCCACCAACATTCTGGTAGTAAACCTCGATGTTGTTGGAGGACGAATTAGGTACAGCAGAAGCCATGTTGCCGTGTAGGAAGATCCTTTCGTCAATCGCACGAACAGTATCGTGGTGAGGGATTCGAGCCATCCCGAATCAACTGCGTCGCGCCCCAAAATACGACTATAGTCGTCAGCGAGAGAAATGGTTGGCATCTGATAACAAGATATCAGATCAAAAGGCAAGAAACTGTAAGCGAAGAATATATCAGCGCTTGAAGTGTTCGGAACAGATGTATACTTGCCATTTACGGCAGGTTGGAAGACCCTTTCACTCATCCCACACACAGGACCGGGACGACTGATGATCGCTGGCTGCAATTGCTCCACTGTGGCGAGGGGATCGAGGGCTTCCACAGTACCAACTGCGGTGCGCCCCAGTATGCGTTGAAACCAGATGGCGCGATGCGGAGAGCAGGAACGGGATGGTAGCAGCTTACGGCGAGAGTCGTACGATGAGCTAGAAGCGTGATTCGATTCAACCGTTGTATCGTTACAATTTGTATAATACTTGCCGAGAAAGGCGGCTTGGAAGACTCTTTCTCTACCCACACACGCAGGACCGGGACAACTGCTGAACGCTGGCGGCAAGGGCTCGACTGTAGCGGGGGGATCGAGGGCTTGCATAGTACCAACTGCGTTGCATCCCAGTATGCGATCGGCATCGATACCCCTTCACAAGGGCGGTGTAGCTTGGTATAGTGGCATGGCCAATCATTGCAGAGTCCTCTGCAGAACCATTGATGGACCGGGTTGCATTAGAGAAGTTCATGCTTCTTCTGGAGGCGGTGGAATATCAGTTGGCGGGCTCCAAATATTCTGGGTACGGCTGTCCTCAAATTCTCTGAACAGTATGCCTTGCGGCCATGTGTCAGGGTTAAGAGCTGCATCACGGTACTTTGGGTGAACTCCAACTTTGAAGGATATGAAGTTCAAAGTCGTCTATGCCTTTTTTAACAAGCGGAATAACCTTTATCTCCTCGTTACAATTTAGCCCTTCTTTAGACATTTTTTCGACAGTCTCTTTCCTAACGCTAGGATGAAAGCGGGAAAGATACATCCAGAGCAACGGTGCGGGAGGTGGAACCGTAACAATGTTGCTATTATCGACTAGCTTTCGACCACCAGCATCGGATCAGGGCCATCCTCGCGACGACGTTTCTGAGGTGGTCGAGAGGTACCGGAGTTTGGCCGGACTGGAGTAGCTGTTGAAACATTTCTAGCGAGGCGCGAAATTTGCTGGTTATTTTTGGATAACTCGATCTTTAGTTGAGCACAGATGTCATCCGTTTTCCCAGCGATAGCAGCGATAACACATCCAAGCGAAGAAACGGTGTCGCGAAAGCGAGCAAACTTCAGCAGCTTGACACATTCATTGCACATTCAAAATAAATTTGGGTTTTCCGCAAGTTTTTTTTTCAAAAATGGCTTGTTAACAGCCTTAGAACACTGTTTTAAATATTTTTCATTATTATCTGTGACGACTGACAGCAGAAAAAGCAATATGTGTCACATAACTTATAAACAATAACAAAAACGAATAAACAATACTTAGAACAGGTGGCTAAATCATCGCATTGGGAACATAGCGTTCTAGATGTATTGTGGTTGCAGTTGAAAACTGGAAAATCCAACCAGCGACAATCGTATTTTCTCTGGTTCTAAACAATGGAATCACGTCGAAAGTGGTGCGTTGTATGCGTATAATGATGCGCTATACAGCGCACCAATTCCGACATCATGGATTAGCATTAAACAAGGGAAAAATGATTGTCGCTGGTTGGATTTTCCAGGTTTCAACTGTAACGATAATATTTTGACTGATCCAAATTATCCGACGGCTTGTCATTTTGAAACAAATTAAGATCACAGCGTTGGGAACAGCCTAAAGGATACGTTATAAAAAATGAAAACTGCAAAAGTTATTAATAATTTCGTTTTTCATGAATGGACCTTTGGTAGTATGTTTAAATGTTTTATGTCCACCGTGAAGGTGGACAATATAAAAGATATACTGTTGCTTTCATAAAACTTTGCACTCTTCTAGGATTCTAAATATTAGGTAGGGTGGTTCTAAAGTTACAAAAAACAGAACTTTAACTTTTTAATGGTTCCAGATAGTTCGTTTAGTTTATAGTTTATAATTTATATAGTTTATAGTTTATAGTATAGTTTTAATGGTTCGAGTTTATTCACGATTTTGGGAACAACTTTTTTGTATACAAAGTTGTTGTCGAGCTCTATACCATGAAATCACCGTTACTGACTTTTTATTCTAACTTTGAGCAACATTTCATCAATATTTTATCAAGTAATTAAGGAGCAATTATAAGTAATGGTAAAAATCAGTGCTACCTCGCTCACAGTGAAAGTCCCATATCGTTTATTATTAGTCCAGTAGAATATTTGGGACAGTTTATTAAGTGAAAGTCTCATTCGCCGAATCGAAATCAAATCACGTTCCCTCTAGCTCACTGGAATACGTATACCCGATAGCAGTCGCAGGTCTGCATGACCTGACCAACTAAAAGGTGCTAATTGATCCAATACGTTTCTCTGTCTGATACACGATAATCATTTCCTCCATTCTCAAACCATTCCAACGGGAACGAACAGGTGTACGAGACGAGCGGACAGTTCGATCGGAGACCAGTTGATCATTGTCCCCACACTTTGAACCAGTACACATTGGAAACCCGTCCGGAACCAAGCAACTAACTCCAATCGATCGACATGTGTTGGAAAAGAACAACGTACCTGTGCAGTTTCCTCTTTTTCGTGAGTATCACTCTACCAACCCATCTTTTGGCTTCGTCGGCGGAGAACGAAACTGAAACCGAGCAAGGTCGGTTCCTTCTTTGGGGCAGACCGATTCTGATTGTCCCACCGACGTCGCCTACCCGTCATCAGCTTATCTCCGGTATTGGTGTTCCGCTGTCGGCGCAAGAATCTATAACTTTCGGATGGGTATTTAAAGCTCAGTACTTTCTGCCGACCCAGCTCTCTAATCTTAGGCCAAATTTGTGGGCAGGATGGAACGATACTCGACGATCGCTGGAGAAACGCGAAGCGGTAACCATGATGCCTGACCAACACTACGAGAAGTATACGGCAACGGATGTTAAAGTGGAAACGGAGCAGTTACCAGATGAAGAGGAAGCGATTGACGGAAGTGATGAGTACGATGATGATTTTGAAGATGGAGACGATAACTACTGGTTGGATGAGGAAGAAGAAAAAAAGTTTCAGGAGGTGAATGACATGCACCCCCCGGCTGATACACATCCACCAGAAGACGGTTATAGTACGGAACACTCTCGCTGGACGGCGTACAAAGTGATGGAGAAGATGGGGGAGAGTTACGGATTCGGAGGACGAGCCTGTATGTTACGCAGTATATGCGAAGCTGCTGCGGCAGAGTTCACCCACACGGGTGGAGTGTTTGCCGAGCTGTTTCATATTGTGTTTACGTGAGTAAAGAAACGATCTTCATAGGGAATCCCCCAGATTAAACGTTCATGTTTCACAGACCATCGACAACGGCGGAACCGCTTTCGGAGCACCGTGACAACGAGTACTACCGAGCTGAACAGCTAGGACGAGAGGGAGCCCCTTGCAAGCAAGTATTTCAAGAGTGCAAAAACACGATACTTGACGTTTTCACCGGTGTGCATGACCCAGTTACCAATGCGCTCGACGTGGCGCATAACAAGTTGCGACAAGCGATTATGAAGTAGTACTACTAATAAAAAGACTGATACTCTAGTATAAGAAAATTGTAATCTTGTACATAATAGGGCAACTATATTATTTCTAACTAATATTTACTTATCTCACCTGGTTATCCAATTATATCTAAGAAAACAGACGCCTCCCCAAGTAACAATTAAAATTTTATAGCACGCTACAAGTGCAACCTAAGTTTTATTAATGGCTACAAAACTATCATAAAACCTCAACTGTTACCAGGGTCTTTACTTAAAGCTGAATCCCTCTGGATAAAGCTTCGCCATTTATCTGTCAGTGTCATTCCCAACGAGAACGGGACCTGTGAGTGACCCTCGTTCGAAAAGGATTCGAAGAGATTTTCTTCGGATTGAGCGCTTTTGACAGGTCTTGTGCTCGATTGGAATGACATAGTATCACGATGAACTTGCCCAATCAGCACGGCCGCTTAAAAACAAAATAGCTTGAGCAGTACAATTAACAATTATAGTGGGGTGCCCAAATATTATTTTTTGTTCCCCCATCGGGGAGACTTGGTCCAGACCTGGGGAGACTTGACCAAAAGTTTTTTTGTTTTTTTTTTTTGTATTTTGATTATAGAGGTTTTAACCTCAGGGTCATTCGCCTCTTTGTCGAGTTAGAGAAAACTCTTTTAGAAAAATCTCTAACCCTATGTGCGGGAATGGGAATCGAACCCAGGTGAGCTGCGTACAAGGCAATTGATTTACCAACTACGATATGCTCGCCCCTAAGAGTGTTTTGAAAAATAAAAATCATGAAAATAAAGGCACAAAACATGCTGTAATTATTTTTTTTCTTATTGTCACGATCTTTATATAACAATAAAAATATAAAATGAATATAAATAACTGAGATTTTGGTGAAAATGATTTATTTTACAGATGTTCCGTAAAGTTGTACCACAGATCTGTGGTTGTACTGAACAGCATTGTATCTATAACCTGTTTTACCTGTTAAACTGGCATCGTGGAGGTATACCGACTGGTCGTTTCTATCACTGCTTATTGCTCGATTTCTTCGCGCCAGCTCGGCACATCGCCATCGGAATGGGGCCACCACGATATGGCGCATTAATCGAGATCTCCGCTAGTAGTCTCGCTGCTCGACTTCTCTGTACCTTATCGGCTAATCACCTGTAGAATGAAGACACCACGATATATTTCCTGATTATACAACATATTAACATGATTTAATTTGTTCCACAATATTCCGCCACGTCACTCGGTCAGTTGCTGCTTGTCTCCAATCTCTCAGGTGCCCGATACTCGCCAGGTTCTGCTCCACTTGGTCCAGCCACCGGGAACGCTGCGCTCGTCTCCGTCTTGTACCTGCCGGGTTGGAGGTGAAAACCAACTTGGTGGGATTGTTGCCCGGCATTTTCACAAAATGCCCCGCCCACTGTACCCTTCCAGCTTGAGCTACTTTCCGGATACTTGGCTCACCATAGAGTAGCGCAAGTTCGTGGTTCATCCTTCTCCTCCACACGCCATCCTCCTGCAGACCACCGAAGATCGTTCTCAGCACCCTTCTTTCGAAGACTTCGAGTGCTTGCAGATCCTCCTCGAGCATGTTCCACGTTTCGTGCCTGTAGAGAACCACCGGTCTAATCAGTGGGTTGTATATGGCACATTTCTCAAAGTTTTGTAAAGGCCATAGTAAGCACGACTTCCAGAGATAATACGCCTTCTGATCTCCCGGCTGGTGTTATTGTCCGCAGTCACCAATGAGCCTAGATAGATGAACTCGTCAACCACCTCGAACTCGTCACCGTCGATCGTAATACTACTTGCTCAAGCGTTCCCTATCGCGATCGGTTCCGCCAGCCAGCATGTACTTCGTCTTAGACACATTTATCTTCAGTCCTATTCGTGCTGCTTCGCGCTTCAGTCGAGTATACAGATCTGCAACCGTCTCCTTGTTTCTGCCGATTATGTCCACGTCGTCAGCGAAGCACACGAACTGTCCAGACCTCGTGAAAATCGTGCCCCGTATGGTGAACCCCGCTCTTTGCATTACACCTTCCAGCGCTATATTGAACAGCAGGCAGAACAAACCATCGCCTTGTCTTAGTCCCCTGCGTGTTTCAAACGGACCCGAGAGGCCACCCGAAATTTTAACACAACACCGTACACCATAATCGTAGCCTTAATCAGTCTTGTCAACTTCCCAGGGAAGCCGTTCTCGTCCATCATTTTCCATAGTTCTACACGGTCCACCGTGTCATATGCGGTTTTAAAGTCGATGAACAGGTGATGTGTCGGGACCTGGTATTCACGGCATTTTTGGAGCGTTTGCCGTATAGTAAATATTTGGTCGTTTGTTGATCTACCGTTGATGAAACCGACCTGATAACTCCCGGCAAATCCATTTACCAGCGGTCATAGGCGCCGGAACAGAATCTGGGATAACACTTTGTAAGCGCCATTTGTCACTGTGATCGCTCTATAGTTTTCACAGTCCAATTTATCGCCTTTCTAGTAAATCGGGGTGATGACCCCTTCCTTCCACTCCTCCGGTAGCTGTGCTCTGTCCCAGATTCTTTCGATTATTTGGTGCATGCATTCCGTCAGTTTCTCCGGACCCACCTTGAAGAGTTCCGCTGCCTTGTTGTTCTTGAGCTGTTGAATAGCCTCGTTAACCTCATTCATAGTGGGCACCGGTACATCCCCGTCGGCTGCGACGCTGACATAATCGTCCTCCTCGAACGCCCGATTGTCCGCCTGCGCACAATTCAGATGTTCATTGTAGTACTGCCTCCACCTTTCGACCACCTCACGTTCGTCCGTCAAGGTGCCACCTTCCTTGTCTTTACACATTTCGGCACATAACCGTTGCGAGAGCCATTCAGCTTCTTGAAGAACGCCCGCGTTTCCTGAGAGCGATACAGCAGCTCCATCTCCTCTTTCTCTCAGACTCTTCCAGGCGGCACTTTTTGTCCTGAAAAATACGAGTCTGCTGTTTTCGCTTCCGTCGATATGACTCCACGTTCTGAAGAGTGGCTTGAAGCAACATCGCTGCGCGTGCTGCATTCTTCTCGTCCAATATCTCTTGGCACTCGCCATCGAACCAATCGTTCCGTCGACTCCTCTGTACGTATCCCAGGACGCTCTCCGCAGTACTGCTTATGGCTGCTTTAGTCCTGGTCCAGCAGTCCTCAAGGGGAGCTCCTCCTCCGGTGGCAGCGCTGCTTCAAGATGCTGCGCGTAGATGTAGGTTATACCGCGGCGGGCGCCGGTATCTTACACTGTTCACTACGGATAGTTTTGGACGCAGTTTAACCATCACCAAATAGTGGTCCGAGTCGATGTTAGCGCCCCGATAGGTCCTTACGTCGATAATGTCCGAGAAGTGCCGTCCATCAATCAGAACATGATCAATTTGCGTCTCTGTTTGTTCAAGACACCACGATATGGTGCGTTAATCGGCTTCTCCGCTGGTAGTCTCGCTACTCGCCTTCTCTGACGCTGAAGCAAACTGAGATGAAGTGATCGAGAAGTGCTTTTATTCTCCTCTTGACCATCGGGTAACTTGTAGCTGACCTGAGAAGGGGTGGTATCTGAACATAGTTCCAGGCCTGGCAAAAAAAGGTCTACTGGACCTTTATCTGATTGGATATCTGCTACTAATCCGTACTAGTTATAATTTTTACAAACACATTCAGTTTTAATCACATAACGTTTACTCATCTTTGTCACTATCGCACTATCTCTTCTTCGACACCCTTTTCGAACTATCTCCTACAGAATCGTAGCCACTTCCTATCGCACACTTTACTTGGTTAACTTGAACCGACCGTTTTAAATTCTCGACGCGCACTTCTACTCCTTTCGGTTGTCCAGAACAGAAAGGAAGGAACACGATAAGCCGAGCTAATAAACGAATGTTACGAAAAGGAAACGAAGCCAAATCGTCCCAAATTGTGATAGTTCTACCGTTTGGCTGGCACCACTCTCACAGACTAACAGACACTAACTAACACTATGAGGAGATTCCCTCAAAAACATAGAGCCGACAATTTTCCCAGAACACTAACTCCACCTTTTATTCACGGTCCCAAACACTCATTTACTGGTGGGTTACCCCTCAGGTTTGGGAACAATTTTTCACTGGTGATCTATCCCCCATATGCCTGTTCATATGTCAGTGGCGCCATAATTTCAAATGTGGCCACAGTCCCAACTACAAATATATTTGAAATGATCGTTAAAGCGGACGAAGTTTTGTTTTTGAGTGTTATGTCCGTTAGTCTGTGACACTCTTTCCTGTTGACCTATTTCTTAACTGGCTACCATCCTCGAAATCGGGAGTGAATTTTTTTCCCAGTTCAAACCGCTGTGAATAAAGACAAACCCTAGTGAGTACCTTGCTGGCTACGAGTAGTCCCTCTAGGTGGGGGTGTGTTTCTTACACTCGTTTACTATATGTGGGATAACGGGGGTACAACATATCTTGTGGCAAAATCATCAAGACCACAAACTGGAACCCAGGGTTACATGCTGGAAGTTGCTCCTCTCGCTATCTTCGTTGCAATGCTGACATGATCTGAACGACTGTTCTGTTAACCGCATCCCATTTTTCTTTATCCGCACACATTCTTTGTAGTTTGTACAATATTGTTTATGTTGACGTCCTCAGTGACAATGGTTCTCATTTCGTTTTGCTCGTGCTCGAGTCGCGGGCATTCGAAGACCACGTGCTCAGGCGGTTCCTCTGCATTACCACACGCACGGAGATCTCGTATGGCCGAACCTATTCAGATACTTCTTGAACCAGGTACAGGTTCACTTCACCATGCGCTCTGTTCCCTCACAACGAGAGGCATTGCCGGTCTTCCGAACGCTACTGCAGTTTCTTGGTTGAAAAGAATCCCATTTGCTTTTACCGTCTTTGTTTTATTATTTCCCTCAAGCTGGTGATGTAGGATTTGTGTCATACATGAGCCGTAGAAAAGTCTATGGAATTAGTCGATGGGTCCATCTATGGTTTACAGCGTTTTCCCACTGATGTTGTCACTGAAGTTATCAGCTTGGGCTCGTTTGCGGACTCCTCTCGTGCCTCGATTCCTACAACACTCACTATCTTCTTCGAGTAGAGGGTATGGCGGGTATCGTTTCAGCAAACACGTAGTCTGCCCCTGACGAGATAGTTCGATACGCTCTAGACACCCGCATCAACCTGAACGTGCTGTTCAGCCGTAATGTGTTCCTCTTCGTCCGCTAGCATGATTCGAGATAGTGCCGAGATCACTTTTACGACCCTCCCGCATGCATGAACGATGTGGCTATTGAAGCTTAGCCGATCGTCTATCACCACTCCCAGTTGTCTAACTTCCCACTATGGGTCGATAATACACGCTTCGATCGAAATGTTTGCCTACTGCACTGGCTTTCGGTTGTTTATCAAAACCATCTCGGTTTTGTGGTAACACCAGCTTCTTCTTACGTATCCAGTCCTCCTCAGTATCTATAGCTTCCATGGCGAGCACTTCTACTTCCTCTAGTGATTCGCTGATCACTAGGAGCACCACCTCGTCCGCTAAACCGACAATCTTTACGCCCCTGGGAAGCTTATCTTTAGCACGCCGTGATACATAGTCAAATAGTTCAACCGGGGAAGCACCGGGGAACCCTGCGTAACGCACGCTGTTACGGTTATACTTTTTCTCCCGGTGATAGTGTAGCGGTCATGTCATATTCAGCAATATTTTTCAAATTTAGTAGAACCAGTCTGATTTGTTTGCGCCAAGAGTTAGACAACCTACCGTTGATCGACTCTTGCGCAACACCCTAGCAAATACTCCTCTCCGCGAGGGGAAGAAATTAATTTGCCTGTTGAGATTCTCCTGAAGACGAAAACCATGACGCTCCTTCACTTGGAATGCATGATGGAAAGGGACAGATAGAGCCAAAGGTTGGCTGACAGAATAAAATAGCTAGTAGGGTCGTTGATTTCCGAACTTGCCCGAAGAAATTTGCGGGAAAATACGCGCTTCCTGTAAGTTCGTACGAAATTACCTTCCCTAATCTGAGGATTAACGCTGCTAGCCCATTTCGTCCCAGTCCGCCAAACGCAGAGAAAGTGCGCGTAGTTTGTCCGATTTCGTTTGTGCAAAGTTGATAAAGTGACGTGATCGAATTTGAATGATAGGCTAATTATTCTTGTTTCTCCCGTCCAAGTAGAATTCAAAGTTAAGCAAGTCGAGAGTGCGTGCGTAGTAAAGTTTGTGCAAAAAGCTACAGGAGAAGGTAAATGTGCTCAGAGTTAAGTGCCATTGACCCATACCATGTGCTAATGACCCCGTTTGCAATAGCCAGACGGCAATCTTTTCTATTTCGCACAGCCAACGAAGAACGAGAGAAGGAAGAAGGAACGAAAGCAGCACGCGCAATTCCAGCAAAGGACGAATTTGAACCCGGAACCGCTACTCCGCCGGAAGGAAGGACGGTCCATCGACAAAACCGTTTTCTTCAACCGCCGAAAAGATCATCGCAACTTTTCCGGCCGATTAAATCAGCATCAACCAGCATCCAACAACCGCTGGTCAGAAACCGGCGCGGCCGATCGATGTGATCGCCCGTCATCGCAGCAGAACGATCGACAGCAGCAGAACTGGTGAGTCGTATCGTTCTTGCTACTTAAAAGTGAAGGGTGGCGTCCAGGGATTTAAGCCGCCAGAGCGCAAAACGCTCAAGAAGTCGTCCACGGACGGCGATAATTAGGGACGCGTCCATGAAATAGGTTGTGTGTCGGCCATTATGTTCTAGCCGACTTTTTATGAACGCCACACACAACCCTTTAATTAATTAGCCACCCGGGTGCAAAGCGATAGCCGTTGAGCGCTGGAGCCGTGATGTGACGTCACAAATTTGGAGAAGAGAAAAGCACATTAGCTATCGTCAATGAGCACAAGTAGGGAGAGAACACGCACACAGAAACAGAAGATAGGCCTAGAATTTTAAGAGTGGAAAACATAAATCTTGAGCGTTTTTTCAAAACGTCATATCTGCAATGAGTTACTCTCTCTGTTTACTTTCCCTTCTGTTAATAATTCAGTCACTTTAACATTTATCCCTCAGCTCTTTGCATAATATGCTAGTTAAAACCACCGTCTTTCGATCTGTACTGTAAAATAAGTGAAAAGTGTTATAGTGACGCCGTAAAAATCGAAAGAGAAAGTAAACAAAGAGAGTAATTCATTGCAGATATGACGTTTTGAAAAAACGCTCAAGAAATATGCAATAGAAACGAAAATCTTTCCGCCTGTAGCGTAAATAAATGTAGTTTAGTCTAAACGTACTAAAATATTTGTAAATCGGTGTAGTACTCCCTCAAGGTTTTAGTCTCGTTTAAGTATGGTTACGTCATTTCGTTCTGTAGTTTTCGTTTTGTTTCACTGTCTTCCGCTTGGCGGAATTTGATGAGTGGTGAAAGCTTCGCTTTCAGCATGTTTGTGCCACCTGGTGGTGAGTGGCTGCAGTTCCAGTGAGGATAATTCTTGAGCGTTTTTTCAAAACGTCATATCTGCAATGAGTTACTCTCTTTGTTTACTTTCTCTTCTGTTAATAATTCGGTCACTTTAACATTTATCCTTCAGCTCTTTCCATAATATGCCAGCTAAAACCACCGTCTTTCGATCTGTACTGTAAAATAAGTGAAAAGTGTTATAGTGACGCCGTAAAAATCGAAAGAGAAAGTATAAACAGAGAGTAACTCATTGCAGATATGACGTTTTGAAAAAACGCTCAAGAATTTAGGTATGGGGAATTTCTTACCGCCGATTCTCTGAGGGTGATGAGGTTTTTTGATGATTGCTGCTGCTGATAATAGGGTCGTCTACCCGACTTTTGGAGGCTAATTTTTGATAAGCCTGTTTGGTTCGATCCTGATTAATTTCTTTTAGGTGAATCTTCTTCAGGCACTCGCCCTAAGAAGAGTCTCGTCCGGGCAAACAAATCTTGGCGTGCAGTCTTCCTACGGGAAGTGGCGCATAAGCTGCACGCTTGCTAGGGATCGACCACGGCTGGCTACAATAGGTTCTGAAAGTAGCTCCTCAGAATCCTACAGAGATCCTCGGGAACTCTCAGTCTGTGCAGCGAATCGGCACTGTTGAAGGCGTATGCTGAAAGATCTCCGGGGACTTGGCTTGCAACAACACCAGCTTTTGTCGCTTCCATACGTCGAGGAAGTTACCATCGACACACTTTTGCAACGCGGTCCTGAACATACCGGGTTCGTTATGATTGCTGTTTTCAAAGTCACGTTGGGGATACCGTCTAGCCCCGGGGCCTTCTTAGTTCTCAAGGCTTTTGTTACCACTATCAGCATCCCGTTGGTTAGCCGTGCTGACAGCCTCGCTACAATTCAGCATGCCGATGAGCTGTCGGAAACATTAGTGAGGGCGTGTGATGTACCAATGTCTAGGAAAATGGAGTCGAGGAACTGCTGCCGTCCGGCTTTTTGGTGGAACGAAAGGCTCAGCATCCTCCGTGCTGCCTGCCCAAAAACCAGAAGACGCGTTCAGATAGCAAGATCTGAGGCAGTCAGAAGAGTGTAAGATGAAATTCCGGGCGACGAGGGCTGCCTTTAAACGCGACATACTGCAAGATAGTTGGTGGTAATTCCACCTGCTACAAGGAGCTGTGCAGAGGAGTAGACGCTAATCCCTGGGACAATGCTTACGGTGTCGTCGTGTCCAAGATCAAACGTCCAATGACACCAGCTGAAATGTGCGCAGACAAACTGAAAATTATCGTGGAGGGTCTATTCCCGAAGCACGACTCAATCGTCGATACAAACGGTGGAAATGCTGGTGACAATCGTGACGAGCTCCTTGTAGTGGCGGAAGGGCTGAAAGCGAAGAAAGTTTCCGGTATCCCCAACATGGCACTGAAGACTGCGATCCTGCCTTGACGAAGGCTACTTCCCGGTTAGATGGAAGCTGGTGTTGCTGCCAAAACCAGGGAGGCCACCAGAAGATCCAGCATCGTATCAGCCTATATACCTGCTAGATACTTGCGGTAAACTTCTGGAAAGGGTCATCCTCAACAGGCTGACGAACTGAGCTGTAAGTGAGAACGGACTATTACAGAAGCAGTTCGGGTTCCGGAAAGGGGTCTCGACGGTAGACGCCATCCACACAGTCATAGTGAGCGCGGAGAGGGCATCGTAGCAAAAGAGGAGGGGTAATCGCTACTGCTGGATGGCTATAGCCGTACCACTAGGGTGTACAAGGTTCTAAAAAGCTACTTTCAGATCCGAGTACTGGTCTACGAAACGAACATGAGGCAGAAGTCGACTAGGGTCACGGCGGGAGTTGCTCAGGGCTCCATACGTGGCCCAACGCCCTGGAATATAATGTACAACGGAGTGTTAACAATGGAACTACCCAGGGAAGGAATGCACGAAATGCAAGAAGACTGGTAAGAGCGGACTCGTTGGCGAAGCGCAGACTTTGGCCGGGCACGGATGGTTCCGGAAGTACC
This sequence comes from Topomyia yanbarensis, assembly GCF_030247195.1. Classification (NCBI taxonomy): domain Eukaryota; kingdom Metazoa; phylum Arthropoda; class Insecta; order Diptera; family Culicidae; genus Topomyia; species Topomyia yanbarensis. The sequence continues at coordinate 399,524,192 of NC_080671.1, read as the reverse complement.
TGCATCGATTTGGGCATGCTTCGTCACCCCTTTGCCCGGAGTGTGTGAACGTGCAAGAGACACTGGAACATGTGGTCTTGGAATGCTCTAGGTTCGAAGAAGTTCAAAGGGTATGCCTGGTGTGACTGTTGACAATACCGTCGAAGAGATGTGCCACGATGAGCATATTTGGGATGCTGTCAGCAGAGTAGTTACGAGTATACTCTCCGAGCTGCAGAGAAAGTGCGAAGGGACCAACAAGGTAGTGCCGTTGGCGCACATCGGGTTCCGGGAGAAATTCCGCTACCAGAGAACTCCGCTGGGGACCAATTGAGCAGTGCGTGACGTAGCACCGAATTCGTTAGGCTTCGCCGGAATCGCCGGGCTGATCTCGACACCCTACCGGGTAGCTCGTGGGAAAGCTAGATCCACCGCTGAGGATTAGAGTGAGTAGATCGCATCGAACAGCTAGTAGTAAGTCGGTGGGGAGCCAGTGAACCGGAAGCTACGCTCCACTCGGACCCGCTGGATAAACAACAGTACTACTGACTGGCCCGTTGAATAGGCTAGGTCCACCGTCGGGGACTAGATCCAGTAGATTGGAACAAAGCGGGACTCACGGAAAATAACATCGGGTATCGGGACAAATCTACCGCCGGGGAGTTCACAGTAGGGTAGATTCACCGCCGTGGACTATCAGATTATATCGCGACATGAATGGAAGCTGATTGGCTCTCGAAACAGACATCGATACCGAGAGAAATTCCGCTACCAGCGAACTCTCAGTCGGAGCAGGGTAGTTCACCGCCGGGGACTATCCGAGTAAATCAGGATAAGGCTGGGAGCTGAATGGCTCATAAAATCAGTAGCCAAACGGCTCACTGAGACGAGAGTTATATGGCGACGTAGTAGATGGAAACAGAAAGGAAGAGGAGAGTCGAGAGTTAAACGGTTCAAAGGTGGAGCCATTTCATGGATCAAGTGAGGCTCCGCGATAGCTACGGAAGACTCGAGAGTGCAAAAAAGAGGTACGACGAAAGCGCAACGAGACCCTTTATTCAAGCACTTGTGACCGTCGAAATAAGATCAAATATTCCAATTGGGCAAAACTTCTTATATCTAACACAATTCGCCTTATATCCATTTTGTTCAGCTTCGTAATAGGAGGAAGGAATATCTTCATCTTTAGAAGTTGAGGGACTGGAACAGAAAAAAAGAATAATCGTTTGCTCACCCTTCCTTGTGTAAAGCATGCAGATTACCTGAATACAATGTGGGTAACATCTCCAAATACACCATTGTTCGCATGGTACGGTAACTCCATGGTTTCACAGATTGCCTTATGGACACAAGCCGTACCATTATATCCGTACCTAATAAAAATTATAAACCTTCATTATATACCCTCAATAAACTAATCAAAACAGCTTACATATCCATGCGCTCGGCTAAAAGTTCATACACAAACCGTCGACTTAATTTGGTTGCATCGATCATTCTCCGCCTCCTAGCAATCGTTTCCGGGATGTTGTACTTGGAGTTTTTGAACAATGTATACCATAGTCGATACTGGGAAGCATTCGTCGGCAAAACGTAATTCATTTCGAAGTTGTGGGACAAATAAATATTCCTTCCAGGTATATCCAACGGGATAGCTATCGCTATAAGGAACTGGAACGGAATAATCACTAGCGGTAGTGCTAAAATGATACCATCTGATAACCGTTTAAATTTACTAACCCCATTAGAAGAACCAGATGGAAATTCTAACGCACTCCGTTCCAACCTTCGGGTGGAACACAACTCAGCGAGATTTACGACTGAGGATACTGCAAACAGTATCAAAGATGCACATAAACGTATAGCTAGTTGCATCTTGCATATCATGCTAAGAACTGACGGTCGAAATGCAAATCAGCTATCACGAAGGAAATAACAATGACCCCGTTGATAAGGTGTGAAATTCTTTGGTTAGTTAAAGAGCTCCTGTTCTAAACAATCCCCTTATTAGTGGTCGATTTGTCGCATTGGGAAGAAAGATTGTGATCTAATTACTGATAAAAAGTCTGCATCTTTTTGGGGTTTAAATAATGAGAACTAACGGCAACCAAAACGTGCCATGAATAAGTATCGTTGAAGCCAGAAAAAAAATATTTAAAAATATAAACGTTTAAGTTAGGAAAAAAGGATTGAAGAATATAAAATCAATTTGTATTTTGGTCAATTCTCGCCAATTTATTTAAAAACAGTAAGTACTATCTCCTACACAGTCCAGACTGAAACAAGTGCTAATTACAACATAAGCAGCATCGCCGCGAAATATGTGCAATATCTTTCTCTAGTCACTAAGCAAACCTGCCCTGAGCAACATGAACTTTCTTAACGGCCTCGTAATAATTTGTTACTTATCTGTCCTCACATCTTCCGAACCACCCAGCTTCAGCTCAGATAATGTACCTCGTCCACGCCAGAAAAGAGCTCTTTTATTTCCACGCGGCAATCCGACTCGCCACCAACTGGTAGCGGGATTTGGCATTCCAGTGGACATTGTTCTCGAGTCCATAAACGTCGGTTACGTGTTCAAAGCTGTTTACTTTCTTCCCTGGAATTCATCGCACTGGATTCCACAGTTTCTTCGACGGGACGAGGAGCTACTTTTTCAACCGACGCTAGAAGAAGCGCAACAGCAAAGAAACTTTGTCGAAATAAGGAACGGAAACGATGCTGGCGAAGAACTCCACCAAAAACCCGATAACTGGGTAGACCGGGCACGATGGGTGATCTACCAGGCGCTTGAGGCAATCGCGGATCAGTAAGACACATGCGTTGAAAATCCTAGATTCTTAAAATATCTATTTTTTAAATTGTTTCTTAACAGCAAAGGCTTCAGCGGTCGATCGTGCCTGTTAAGGACCATTTGCGAAGCAGCCGAGGCGAAATTTACTCACTCGAGTGGAATTTTGGGTGAACTGTTACACATTCTGTTTACCCCATCTACGACCAACGAACCGATAGAAGACAACGAATTGCACAACGAATATAGGAATGCGGAAACATTGGCCCAGCAAACCAGCCCCCGATATGGCCGTTCAATCTGTTCCGATATGTATAGAGAGTGTCCTCTGTCACTGTTGGACATGTTTACTGGGGTGAAGAAAATGGTTTCGGATGAGGATAATATGCGGTGACTTTTGTTTCGGTAAGCGATTTATATTAAATTCAGTTATCGCTTTAATTAGTAGCTGTCAATGGTTCGTTACAAGCACTTTTTGTTGTATCAAAAGCTTAGCCTAAAGTTAGTCTGAGTGACAATAAAAATCTATCAAATTTTGTAAAGGTTAGTAGCAAAAGGTTCGAACATGTTAAATAAGTTGAGCAATAAATAAATAAATAGAATAAATAACATTAAAAACGCTCGAAAGCGATAGGATGTTTTACGATAGACTTAAGGCTGAAGGCGGATTCATTGTTTCATTTTTACGTGCACTTTCACTTCCGATCCGCGAGCTTAGATTCGATTGTGACGATTGATCATCTTGAGAATGCTGGTTCCTGTTTTATTATCTGGGCAGTGCGCACTAAAAAAATAAACAAAAAGGAATGATCATTAACTAGTGCTGTTCTGCAGTACTGGTTCTATAGCAGAAATGACCACGACATTCGGGAATCGTGTCCATATGTTGAGCTACTCAACATTCAGAAGCGCCCTGTAAGTCTGACAACTTTGAAAATGTCATAATAGCACGTAGAAAAATGAACCCAAATGGTTGCCTTATTAAATTTATTTAAATTTAAATTTGACATGGAGCTGTCCCATTTACTGCTAACTTATACAAAATATGAAACTATTTTGGCGATGCACAAAAAGGCTATAACGAACCAGATCACTAGTTTGATCAAGACCAGAGCTGGAACCTGAATAATGACGCATATCAGTATGAAGCAATAGCCGTCCATTACATTTAGTGGAATTCAATGGTTAAACATATATTTGAAGTAACATAATTAGCCGTTTTGAATACAAATCATTTGAAACTCATCATTATTCGGATATTTTTTTCTGTCAAAACACTATGTCAATTTTCAGTATCCTTACGCTTCTAAAACAGAATCCCGCGATAAAGATTCCTTACCACGTCCTAGCCTATTGAAATCGTCGTACTTACATCGTGTGTCCACGCTGACCGCAGCACTGGCAGATGCATTTGAGCAAAATTGGACAGGTAACTTCCCCGTCCGGTCCCTTCAGATTGTGAGATAAGTAGATATCACTGTAATAAAGTTATCATTAGAACCGAACACTTCCAACATGTATCTCTAAATTTCCTACCGTATTTCCTTGTTGGCTTTGCAGAAACTACAATACTTCCCTGCGTTCTTCAATATCTCCCAGTGATCCTGCCAGTTTTCCTTATCATGCTTGTAGTTTCCCTTCCGTCCCGGAACCTTTTCCCCGGGAACTCCTTTGTTCGATTGACCGTGACTGTACATCTCGCCTAAAACACTGCGTACCGCACCGCCCGGCGCAGTCTGACTCGGTTGAGAATCGACCCCAACCATCAGGAGGTATTCCTTGTACGGATCGTTCTCGTCGTGCTCGTTTGCTTGCCACACTAGACGATTGGTCAGCTTGGAACGGACCAGGGTGCCCTGTGGATTGGCCCCATTCTTAATGGCGGCCGTGATCATTTCCAGCGTTTCTTGACTGACGGACATAACGTGCACTATATACTGGAACTCAACGGAAAACACTGCTCACACCGAGACGGACGCTGAAGGAATGGAACCGTCTACAGGATGGTTATGAATGAAATCCAAAGTTCATTCATAAATTCGCGCGCAAATGCGTGTGCGGTGCTGCGATTCCTGGAAAACGGTCAAAACGTCTGGGGAAGGGAGAAACTTCCATGGAATTCCAGTCAGCTGTTCGTTTGGCCTTTTAATCCTTTTAATTTTCACCAACAACCTCGATCTTCACTGGAATGAGCATGAATCGAAATACGCGCCAAACTGGTGTGACATTCGATACATTGGTAACCCTCGGTAGCCAGTGTGTTATTATTTACAGCGGTACTGCTACCATATGCATCTATTATAGAATCATTACCCTCTAAGAACGGTTGGTTTCAAAATCGTCCAATGAAGGACGTTCGTTGGACCAATTTGGACAAACGTCCATCGTTGGACCCGTGTTGAACGATTTTGAAACAAATTTTTGGACGTCTCAGTGGGTAGTCACAATCCACTCAAAATGAAAGTTGATGGCTTTTCATAAGTTCGCTAAAAATCGCTGAACAAATCCTAGTAAACGAAATGGCGCAGATTTAAATCAGCCCTCTACCAAGCAGTTATTTGGCTTTGGAAATGCTTTCAGGAAAAAGTTGATTGCTTGTTCATATGAGTTCACATTGCATGAGCGAATATCTTGCATGGCACAATCGCATACTTTGTAAGGCAAAATATTTTCCAATATTATTACCATCAAAACGACGTCAACATTTCATAAGGCATTATATACAATATGCTCATGTTGAGAAAATGGCGTCTGAAAAATTACCTCGTACTTCATATTCCCATTTATGAACAACTCAATTCCGTGTTATATTAACATTTTTTCCGAATAATATACCAGATTCATTAAAAAAATTGTATTTTGAACGATTTTTGCAGATAAACGTTTTGATCCCTTTTGAAATTTCGCACTGGTTTTGTGCCCTCTCCCATAATCCCTTTTCGGCGAGACGTTAGCTTATACTGCGTGCCGGTGCGTCCTTTTGTTTACAGCAAACGATTATGTTACGTTTATTTTGATCCCTTTCTTTGTGTTGCGATGTTTTTGTTCCCTTTTAAAGTATAGTCTTTTTCATTAAGAAAAGGGCCCATAAACAAATTTTTCTGTTTTGTTGTTTGGTGTATATGAAGGGCCCATATTATTGGCTCGAATCAAAACTCGTCGAAATGTCAATTGACGATAGGTTCATCCGGAGTGTTCATTTGTGTTTACATTTTGCTAGCGTTGCCAATTTTATTTTGTGTCCACCACCCAATGTGGCTACGCCACATCGTTTTTGCGCGTGCTATCCGACTTCGCTACCGCTCAGTCGGACTTAAACCAGTGATAGCCCCTATGTTTGAGTAAGCCGGGCAAACGAGTGGATCACTTGCTTCCGATGGCGGGTCGTAAACAGTAATTTGGAAAAATTGTGCCAGTTTTTCGTATTTATTGATAGCAGGTGTCCTTACGAGTGCATTCATATCATTCTTAAACCTTAATTATTCTTTTCTGATTTTTAAATTAAAACAAACCAAATTAAATTCAACCAACAAACTGACAGTTGTCCGACTAAATGACGTATCTGCAAATATCTCGTTCGCCTCATTGTTAACCGGGACAGCACCCCACACAGCATGATCTGGTACTTTGTCAATCCGCTAACAGCCTGCCATCCCAAGTTTCATCCGCAAACTATGGTAGATCTGATAAGGCAATCTACAGAGTCGTGCAAATCGCACGGGTTTGGATGTGTTATTGTCCTAAAAGGAAACAAGCTAAAAAATGTTTTTTCAATAGTTTCGGGCTTAAAAATTGGAAAAGGACAGAGATATTAACTCACGGTACTAATCTGCATCATAATATGTCTTAACCCGCACACCCCCAAAGATCCCTATTGCCTATATGTATGGGACCAATTTGCGATCATAGGAAGTTTAAGTGTTGTCGAAAACTAAATGAAATATTCGATTAAGTCGAGCTCTTTCGTAAAACAAAACACATTTGGGTTTTTTTAGGATATACTCCAAATTAAGAAAATTTAACTTAAATTTGAGTATACTTAACCCGAGGTTGAGTACAAACACCTAGTAATGAGCAGTAGTTTTTGCCATGGTTAAATGGAAACTAGCTTTAACATAGTTTATCTAAGTTTACCTTATTCAACGATACCCCGAAATAGGGATCTTTAATTTGGAAATGCCAGTTTTTCACATTTATTGATAGCAGGTGTCCTTACGAGTACACTCATATCATTCCTAAACCTTAATTATTATTTTCTGATTTTTAAATTAAAACAAACCAAATTAAATTCAACCAACAAACCGACAGTTGTCCGATTAAATGACGTATCAGCAAATATCTCGTTCGCCTCATTGTTAACCGGGACAGCACCTCACACAGCATGATCTAGTACTTTGTCAATCTGCTAACAGCCTGCCATTCCAAGTTTCATCTGCAAACTATGGTGGATCTGATAAGGCAACCTATAGAGTCGTGCAAGTCGCATGGGTTTGGATGTGTTATTGTCCTAAAAGGAAACAAACTAAAACATGTTTTTTTTCAATAGTTTAGGGCCTAAAAATTGGAAAAGGACTGAGATACTCACGGTACTAATCTGCATCAGAATATGCCTTAACCCGCACACCCCTAAGGATCCCTATTGAATCGAAATCACTGAATTTTACGTAGTTTTTTGAATGCTCATGTAGAGTCCGCTTATGGAGTTTCCACTGTTGTGAAAGAATACTTAAATGATGATGTTGAACGGTGAAAAAGTTCGTCTAAGGACAATCTCACATAACTGTACCTAAAAAAAATTCATAGGATAATTTTTGGAAACTAATTCACTGTTTGGTGCAGTTTGCACACGAATGATATTCTTTAAAAATGATGCTGGAAACAATGTTAACAGCACTTGTGAGCAATATCGAGACATGAAACGAGACATTGAAGACGATGTTTGATAGAAGAATTTTATCGATATTGTCGATTGGCTCATAGCTGCCTCGTTCTAGCGATTAGACGTCCTAGGATTTTTTTCATTGTGCTTCGTAAATTTTCTTATCCTCACCGATGGGCAAGATAGCTTCAATCCGAGGTAATCTTTTCGAACAGAGTAACTCAGCAATTTTCAGAATTACTCGCAAATTTTTCAATACGGCAATTGTTCCATTTAAAAACAAACTGTTTTTGAGCGACTTAGTGGAATGTTATATTAAACACTTTTCTGATGCCTTCCGTTTTAATTCCACTATGTTATAAAAAATGCAAAAATGCGCTTTAATATTACATATAGGTATTGGATACAAACACTGATGAAGGCTGCAAGTCGTAGCCGAAATACGTATCTGTAATATTAAAGTGCATTTTAGCATTCTATATAAAATAGTGGAATTAAAACGGAAGACATCAGAAAAAGTGTGTAATAGGCAAAGTAAAATAAAGTGGGAGCAATGCTGTAGAAAAATATTTTATGAGGCTGTTTGATTGAAAATCCCATGTCTGACAGTCTGCCAGTGAGCAAAATAAATTTACATTCTGAGCGACAAATCGGAAAGATGTTTTTCCAACTGAAAGGATTAGGATTCAGTTCGGCCAAATACAAATTACATATTTGTATTTGGTTAGGCGAAGTGGATTTAGAGGGAAGGGAAGTTTTGGTTCCGTTTGAGAAAAATCAATTTGCGCTAAATTTTGAATGGATCCCGATCACCAGGTCAGGTTTCTGGTTGTTCCCTGGAGAAAGTAATAATATAAGGTACCGTCATGAAAATTCATAGCGACAATGTTTCAATCTGTGGACTGCAAATGACTCCCAAGCAGCGGCGGATAATGTATCCAACTAATGCTTTACCTCCAAGGAAGAGGATCTCTGCAGAAGCAGCAAAAAAGACGATTCAGACGATACATCAGCTTCCGTCAACGTCAACGGAACGTCATCGTCCCATCAGGATAAGTTAAATGTGTTTCTCTTGTGCCCGTTCACACGTGCCATGCGTCAAAACGTTCCGTGCCGTTGATGTTGTGTGTGAATGTCGTGTGAGTCGTACTGCACTCTAACTGCATTGCTTCGATCACTACGCTACCTTCAAACGTTTGCCAAACGTTTTTCAGACGTCTGATTTATTCGGAATTTCAGAAGCACACATTTCAATTCCATCCTAAACGTCTATGGCTCTTTCGGTGCGGCGTAAAGAAAACAGCGTGTTTCGTAATAAACTATATAGATTAAATCTATTTCCATTTCATTTCGTTTATATAGGGACTCAAAACAATAACCCATTTTCAAACAAATTATCGGGTTTTGTTTTATTAATTCTGTTGGCTAGCTTTTGAGAATGGCAAAAAAGATTGCATAAATCGAGAATAATTGGTAGCTTGGTTTTGTCGAATTGCACAGAGTGTGTGACGATGATGGTTGCTGATGTCGCACGGTAGTTGTGACGACTAATCATGACGACGATGCTACACGTCTGTTGTCTGTGGATTTACATTTCCAACATGTATTGAAAATAGTTTGGAATGATGCGGAATATTTGTTATCAAAATAATGGACATGCTCGCACGTGTGTGAAATTCTCGACAAACATATGATTAGGGCTCAAAAGCCAACTGCCAAAACTCACTTCGGGGGAAACTCCGAGCAATTCTTGACTTGCTCAGCACAGCCGTTTATAACAAACAAAAGAGCGAAGTTTTCTCGTTCGTTGGCTGCTATGGACCTTGCTTGGACAATAACGATTTCGCCAGAATTTCTCCTTAAAGTGAATTTTAACTTTTGGCCCTAATCATGTGTTTGTCGAGAATTATATGCTTTAACTCCCCATTTAGGTGATGAAAACATGACAAAAACCGTGTTAAGGACGATTCAGACGATACATCAGCTTCCGTCAACGTCAACGGAAAGTCACCGTTCCGTCAGGATAAGTTACATGCAGTTAAATTGAGGCATTCACACACCTCATCAACGGCACGGAACGTTTTGACGTACGACACGTGTGAACGGACACAAGAGAAAAGTAATAAACTTATCCTGACAGAACGGTGACGTTCCGTTGACGTTGAGGGAAGCTGGTGTATCGTCTGAATCGTCCTTTAAATTTTAGAACAGCACTACACTGAACGCAGAAGTGAATTAAAATCTATCTGAAAACATACATAGTTATTTTCCATGTAGGTTTTTACTTGACGTCTATGTGCAAATCCCATAAACATATGAAAGATGCTACAGCGCAAATTCGTTAGTTGGGGGTTCGCTAGTTGGACCATTCGTTAGTTGGGTGTTCGCTAGTTGGGGCATGCCCCAACTAAAAGACACTCTTATGTCAAAACTGAAAGTCAAAAACTGATTGACGTATGAATATGGTTGATTACTGCGGCGATCTAGGAAAAAAGCATACTTTGAAATAAATATTTCGCTTCTTCCGTTCAGCCTCAATTAGTTTGTGTCGCAGAGAGCTTAGTTTACTAACTTTTGAAGGTCATATCTGATGTATTCAATCACATTGTCCAATGGTTTTTAGCTGCCACTAGTATGTTTGTGCTTTATCGGCTTTTTTCCGATGGTGTATCCATTTCCTGTTTTATGTGAAGGAATTTATCAAAAAAAATATTGATGGCAAAAAGAACACTAGTGACATACTTTGTCACAAAAAAACAACTTTAAACTGGAAGGAAATAGCCAACTTTTGTGAACTATAAAATATTTCTGTTTGTTTTTTATTGAAAGAAAACAAAAAAAAAATCAGGGTTTCCCTTGGGTAATTTGTGTCAGCTGTCAGTTGCCCAATTACCGGGACGATTAAAATCATTGGATCAGTCACATACATTTTATTCGAAATACCAATGAGAGTTATTCGTTTTTGTTAATAGATTTTATGTGAGATGCCAAGATGCCAATGATTGATTATGGTAGTAAAACTCGTGTGATTTTTTAATAATTTTTAGCTGAATTTATTTTTATGTTTTATGGACCACATAGTTATGATTAACCAATAGAAACATTGTTCCATAAATTCAATTGCCATTACTGCAATGTAACCATATAATTTGGTTTATCTACTTAAAGCTTTGGATGCCACAAAAGTCATGTAAATTTGTTATTCTGTTATACTCCTGTTCATGCAAGTGCCCTCGTCGCCTGAGATTAAAAATCAGTAAGTCGATGACATCAGAATGCTTGATACCTTTTAGCGTAGACAAGTTGACAAACGGCTGTAAAATATAAATCCGGAGAAACGAATATAAACCGTTGAAGATTAATTTACTAACCAACTCAAAGTTTACACTGAATTTTCTCCAGGCATCAACGTACTCAAAACTGGCCATTCAATGTAATTTTGCTTCAAACTGTATTCAAAATAATGGATAGAACACGACTTTCGAAACCTAAATTGGCCAGATTCCCCAGCTTGAAAACAATTTTACTATTGAGTTCTACAAGATGACGACACGAATGAACTCATGATGAATGAAGTTCATGTTTGACAATTCTCGGTGGTTTGTTTATTTTGTCAGTTGCGTGAGTGCGAGTGCAACGGGTGCTCATCTGTTACATTCGAACTCACGTAACTTCCATGTAAACAAACCACCGAGAATTGTCAAACGAAGTTCATCCGGCTCATTTTGTAGGGTTATGTCGGTTGGTGTAAAACCTAATTACTGATTTTTTCACATGTGCAAAACATATAACATTCATCTGATAATACAGATAAGCTTCGTTCACATACAATGCATCGATTCGTTAATGATTGTTATTGATGTGCAATAATATGTTATATGTGCTACTCCTGTGACTTTCAATGGATACACATAATATTAATTGGATTGCCATCAACGAGGAGCTATGTGATGTTTTTAATAATTTTTATCAGATTTCTTGGTTCAGTGTAATTTTTTTTGCTGTGCACACTATTTTGACAGCGGTACCGCTGAATTGAAAAGATCTCCCAGGAAAAAACGGCGTAGACGTCGAACACCTTTCACCCAAAACACCGCCACACCGCATCTTTTCCAGAAGTTTCACCGGCGAATGTCAACAAAGCGGAATGATCACCGATGGTATTTCTCCATTCATCATTCTACTTTCAAAGAGTTTGCATCGTCAAGCAGGAGCCCCGTTCAAGAAGTGAAAAAACGTGTCACGCAGTTGATAGTTTTTTGGTGTGCAATCTCCGATAGTGAACCAATCTTTTGAAAAGTATCGAGTAATTGAATCAACACACATCCGGCTTCTATAGAAAAACCAGGTAAGTTAACGTTTTAAGTGGTGATTAAAGTTGGATTGAGTTGAAATTGAAAATGCGTTTCACTTGCGTATGTTATGCGGTGAAAAGCTAGGTTATGTTCCAGAAGTTTCATCAGTTTTACTCGACTACTTTGATAACTTATTATTTGCACGGGAATCTGCCAGCTTAGCAGTGATAAGAAATGGCAGCATATGGGTCAAGCAATCTTGAATTGAAAAAAATCCACTGATGAATTCAGCTGCTAGTTGTGAACGTTCAATGGCAGCTGCCTTGCGGCTGTTACGTAACTTGTAGCGTGTAATGCTTCGGACATATGATGCAATTTCGTATATCATGTTCTGCTGATTCCCGATGACGATTAACTTTAACCAATGCTTTCATGAGTGGGGTCTAATCTAGAATTACCGTCTGTCTTTCTCGGTTTGACCCCGGAACAGTAGCTCTGTCCAAAATGTCCGTCTCTGATAAGCAGAAAACGATTGAAATCTTGCGGGATACAGAAAGGATTGGTGATAAAGTTCTAATGCACAAACAAGAACTGATTGCCCTTGATAAACGGCGCCAGGAAACACGAGAAGCTACTCGTACCATAAGGAACAACTTCCCTAAAGAGGATGCCAAAGTTTGGATCACAGTTGGTTCCTTGCTAATTAAGATGAAACGAACAAAAGCACTGGAGCTGCTGGAGAAAGATGCTGTACAGATCGAAAAAGAAATTATTCGGATTCGTGCAGAACAAAAGGTTCTGGTCAGCAAGCAACGCGATCTAGAGCACGATACTCCACTGAGGGGGTTCGATCTAAAACCGTTAAGCGATGCGGAGATCTCTGCCTTAAGGGCTAATATTTAATTTCAAAACAACTCAATCCAACTTAAATTTTTAAGTTAATGTTAAGATTTATTTTACGCTAAATTTGTCTGATTTGTAACATCCGAAATTCCCAGAATGTTCCGTTTGCCGACAGTGTTACGCTGTGCCGCCGCCCGTCAAGTCGCGGCCGGTTACCGAGGCTATGCCAAAGATGTTCGCTTCGGACCGGAAGTGCGTGCCCTAATGCTTCAGGGCGTTGATGTCTTGGCTGATGCCGTTGCCGTTACTCTGGGCCCGAAGGTAGTAACTTTATCTTTCTCATTTTTGGACCTTGACGTAACAGCTATTTCCGAATTTTTCAGGGCCGCAACGTAATTTTGGAGCAAAGCTGGGGCTCCCCAAAAATCACCAAGGATGGTGTCACCGTTGCCAAGGGTATCGAACTGAAGTGCAAGTTCCAAAATATTGGTGCTCGTTTGGTTCAGGACGTTGCCAACAATACTAATGAGGAAGCTGGCGATGGAACCACGACAGCCACGGTTCTAGCTCGAGCTATCGCGAAAGAAGGTTTTGAGAAGATTTCCAAGGGTGCAAATCCGGTAGAGATCCGTCGCGGTGTCATGCTGGCCGTCGATGCTGTCAAGGATCAACTGAAGGCGATGTCCCGCACGGTTACCACACCGGAAGAAATCGCTCAGGTTGCCACCATTTCCGCCAACGGTGACCGTGCCATCGGTGATTTGATTAGCGAAGCGATGAAGCGCGTCGGAAAGGACGGTGTTATCACCGTAAAGGATGGCAAGACGCTAAACGATGAGCTGGAAATTATCGAGGGGATGAAGTTTGACCGTGGCTACATTTCACCTTACTTTATCAATTCGAGCAAGGGGGCTAAGGTCGAGTTCCAGGATGCTCTGGTTCTGTATTCGGAGAAGAAAATCTCAACCGTGCAGTCGATTATTCCGGCACTGGAGTTGGCCAATGCGCAGCGTAAACCGTTGGTCATTATTGCGGAGGACATTGATGGCGAAGCTCTGAGCACGCTGGTTGTCAACAGACTCAAGATTGGGCTGCAGGTTGCAGCTGTCAAAGCACCCGGCTTCGGTGATAATCGAAAGAGCACATTGTCCGATATGGCCATCAGCACCGGTGGAATCGTGTTCGGAGATGACGCTAATCTGGTTAAATTGGAGGACGTACAGGCGTCGGATTTGGGACAGGTGAATTGAGAAATAAATTTCTATTGCATGTATTCATCATCCATTTTACGTACTCTTCCCGCAGGTGGGTGAAATCACGATCACCAAGGACGATTGCTTGCTGCTGAAGGGTAAAGGAAATCCCGATCAGGTTGCTGCTCGTGTCGAGCAAATCCGCGACCAGATCGCCGAAACAAGCTCCGAGTACGAAAAGGAAAAGCTACAGGAACGATTGGCTCGCCTGTCCTCCGGTGTGGCACTGCTGAAGGTTGGCGGTTCCAGTGAGGTTGAAGTCAACGAGAAGAAAGATCGTGTAAACGATGCCCTGTGCGCTACCCGTGCGGCCGTCGAAGAAGGTATCGTTGCAGGAGGTGGTACTGCTCTGCTGCGTTGCATTGCCAGCCTTGAAGGTTTGAAGGCTGCCAACGAGGATCAGAAGGCCGGTATCGATATTGTGCGCCGGGCATTGCATCAGCCGTGCACACAGATTGCCAAGAATGCCGGTGTCGACGGAGCCGTTGTTGTCGCCAAGGTTTTGGATCTGCAGGGAGACTTCGGTTATGATGCATTGAACAGTGAGTATGTCAACATGATCGAACGGGGCATTATTGATCCGACCAAGGTTGTGCGAACGGCTCTTACCGATGCCTCTGGAGTCGCCTCACTGTTGTCCACTGCCGAATGCGTTGTGACGGAAGAACCTAAAGCGGAAGGTGCCGCTGGTATGCCAGGCATGGGTGGTATGGGTGGAATGGGCGGCATGGGAGGAATGGGCGGAATGATGTAACGTGTGTAAACTAGATTCTATCAATAGCAACTTTAAGACTACCTATGCTTAAGACATCCGACACGGTGAAGCTACGTGGAAGGATTTACCCGGGAGCAAAACCTAGCAAGTTGACAATATTTCCCGATATATCCTTCCGGATACCTTCGTTAGTTAGGGAAAACGCATTTAACAGTAACTCGTTTGAACTTCTCTCGCATTTTCACAAAGAAACGGCGCAGAAGCAGAGTAATTAAGAATAAGCCAATCTTCCTCCCTACTAAGCGGCCTTTCTATCAGTAACCGAGAGCGCGATTGTGATTAAACTGTGAATTCATGCGGTTAAACGTCTGATAGAGGGTGAATGTTTTAAATTAAAACAGCCTACCATCAGTAAATTTATGAAGAGAACTTGCGGAGCGAGTATCCTTGATAAGAAGAACAAAATCACACGGAACGAATATTATTTGTGTTATTTTTGCATACGATTGAACAGTATAGGAGACGAATAGTAGCTAAGTTTCTTCCCTTTCTTTGTTTTGTCGAATAAGTTCTATTTGTACGCATATGTTATTTTCCGACAGCTCTAGTTTCCCACTAGTTTTTAGTAATCATCGAATTGCATAGAATTGAGAGTGCGAACTTAGTCAGAGAGTAGTTGTAAAGATTTTTTCTACTGTGAACGTATGTATATCCATTATGTTTGGTTATAAAAACAATTAGCAATTCTGTAGGGTAGTTTGTAGATGAAAATAAACAGAATCGTACTCCGGGCCCGGTAAGGCAAACACAACAGAGACTCGAAACCAGGTAGTTGAAATTTCGCAGTTGTGAGAGACAGTTAAAAGACACAAATGCCAACGATATCTTGTTTGGCAAACGCATTGTACGATAAGCCACACACACAAACAAAAGAGCATTTAATGAAGAGAATATAACTATACATGTTTTATACAAAGATGAAACTGTTCCGACTTTTGATATACAACCCGATTACTCCATTGGATTTCTTTCATTTGGTTGATCCACATTTCCTACATTTTTTTTTTCGCCTTGAATTTTCTAAATCCTAAAAATTGCATTTAATTATTTTCTCTGTTACCATGTGCAAAATATTGAAGCCGAAAACAGAGCTTTCGAATAAGTGGGTTAAAAACAATCCTGGTAGGTAGCTTCGCTGATTTTAGCAGCAGCACCACCTTCTGGATCTTCCATCTTTCTGGGAAGTAGCCTTCGTCCAGCCATTTCTGTAAAACTATCCTGAATATATATCTAGAAACGCCAGGATTGCGGTCTTCATTGCCACGTTGGGCATATGGTTCGTATCGGGAGCTTTCTTTGCATTCAACGCTTTCGCCACTATAAGAAGATCGTCATTGGAGACTCGATACTCAGCTAGCATTTCCACGGTCTGTATCAACGTTCGGTGTAGGCAGCCATTCTTCGGGAAAAGACCCTCCACGATAATGTTCAGTTTGTCAGTGCATATTTCAGCTGGCGTCGTCGGACCCTCGACCTTGGCCATCACGATACGGCAAACGTTGCCCAAGGGGTTAGCGTCTACTTTCCTGCATAGCTGCTTGTACCAGGTAGACTTACTAAGCACTATCTCACGTTTTAAAGCGCCCGGAACGTCACCTTATACTCTTCCCTTACTGCCTCAGATCATACTTTCTGAGCGCGTCTTCTGGCTTTTGGGCAGACAGCACGGAGTAAGTGCTTCCACAATGGATCACCTGGTGATCGCTATGGGTGTACATTTCATGTTATCCAGCAGCGACGCACTGCAGAATTGTACGTCGATGATGGATTCCCGGCCGTCTTTATGGAATGTGCCAGCGGAAGCTTCGTTGCACAGCCTTCCAGCTTCGCCAGGGCTTCTAACAGGTTGTAAACTCTTACGTTGATCAGCCTGCTACCCCACTTCAAACCCCAAGAATTAATCTTCTCCTATAGCAACCGGCGTTCATCCGACCAAGGATGCAAAATGCCTACCTTTTCTGCGGCTGTAATTTTTCTGCCTACATTCTCGTTTCTCTTTCGTCTCTGCTGTCGTTCGCTATTGCAGGACGCCCAGTGCTGTACGGCAGTCTGTAAGCAAAGCAGTAACATGACAAAGAAATACTGCCCCCAGTACAGCCACCAGACGAGAGCGGTACAGCTTCTCTTTCCTTATTTTACACTTTTTAATATTTTTGATCTATTCAATATTTTCAATCACTAACGACAAAAATAAATGCGGTTCGTTTGCGCCACGACCCGGCATCAACGCTTTCGTGTACGGGCCAGGGTTGCCAAAATTAAATCTGTATTTTTGTCCTTAAAAATCTTTTCATCTGTATTTATTCTTCGAAAAATCTGTGTCGATATCTGTATCGAATCAGTTGAGTCGTTTAACTTGGATTTTGCTGGATTATCTATCGAAGATATTAATTCCTGTGGTTTAAATCAGTCAAGCAAGGACCTGTCTACGTCTTCATAAAAAACATACAAATCGTTCTGATATTTTACATCCAGAAACTTGAACTTTACCGATGTGCACAATGGAAAAATAAATTTCTTCTTCATTTAAATACTTTTGTTGATATATAATGTAATATACATTAGGTCGACTCATGTAGCTATCGAATTTTCGGACAAAAAATTGAGAATTAACAAAGTCACAGAGCATTACAATTAACGTTTCTGGAAATAGACTTCAGCCAGGCTTTTACGGGGTGCTAACCTGAGTGTATTACAAACCTTTACCTTTCAGAATGTACGACCACTCTCAAAAGCAAAAATATATTTTAATATAAAGGGCTATGCTGAGAGAGACACAGAGGATGTATTACTGAAACAGAAAAAAAATATTTCAAGAAATAGTTTTTGTAACATCATTTCTCAAAAATCTGTATATCTGTACACACACACAAAAATCTGTATATCTGCACATACAGATTCTTGGTCTGAAAATGGCTGAAAAATCTGTATAAATGCAGATTATTCTGTATTTTTGGTAACCCTGGTACGGGCCTCTCCCTTTGACTACGCAGAGAAAAGTGTACAAAGCGATAGAACAAACTTTACTACGCCACACTCTCACCGAGCAGTCGGAGTACAGCAGCAAAACAAAAATGTATTCTACTGCTCTACGGGAAAATGTACTCGGTTTGGCTACAGTCAGAGAAGAGAAGGGCCACTCAAAATCAAAACTTCTCACAATTCTTTTTAAAATCACTAGCGGCACGTGGTGTCGAAGCCCTGCAAAATACACTGTTAATCAACACATTAGTTCAAAATTATACGACGTTATTGGTATAAAATATCTAGCAAATTCATCCCCGATAATCCGACAAGTGGTCAGAATATGTTCTACCAAATAAAAATTGTCATGCAATAATTAACCCATCTTTCAAACATTGACTGCGTTTTTGGGTTGTAAACGGATATTTTACTGTAAAAATTAACCTATCTTTTTCCATCGAAAAACGAAAGTTTTAATGTTGAAGTATGTAAGCATACATTTACGTTTAAATATCGAAACTTTTGACTGCACAGTTCATTCTTAGCGCACTGCCCAAGAAACATTTTCAATGGATATCTTCCCAATGGTTATTGTGTGTCCTTTCTTTTGAGAACCACCAAGCAAGGACAACAAATTTAAACGCAAACAGCATTTTGTTAGCCAGCCATTTTCCTTTTCCAGGATTCGATATAAGTTTTTTGGTCCTTATAAAAGTGGAGGAAATTAGTTTATAATTATTTTCAATCTTTAATATTGGAGGCTGCTTTGTATAAATTCTCATGAGTACCTTTTCAAGGATTTAACGTCGCATTTCAATTTTTACGATATGTCACCAAGGTCTGTAAACCATGACAATCGTTCTGACTACTCACTAGTGCTGCCACAATTAAACCTGTACTGGGAGTTGAAAATTCTTCGTATTCTGTACCAACACAATGACAAACAGAATCATTTTATATAATTATTTTTCATTCGAGATAGTGATATACTGAGTTGATGTTGCGAAAAACCAAAAAAATCCGATTCGGAATCAGTTGTTTCATTTGCGATAAAATTTCGCCAGAAAACAGTCAAAACTACGAAGTGTTCTTTGAAATTTTCATGAAAATGTTAAAAATCTGTCTTCTGAAAAAAAAGAAGCTGTGACCAAAAATCAGGCAATCTATGAGACGTTTGTTTGACAACTCAGTGGAGGGTTTTGTAACAAGTTTGTTTTGCTTTACTACTGCAAACACAAACATCTTTCATTAGTTCCGATTCGTTTGATGTTGGATCGAATCAACGATTTTGTCGGACGTTGTGCCCAGCAAAGCGGAGTAACGTCAGAAGCAACAATCAAGAAATAATCAGCTGATCCAACACGTCTCATGGATTACCTAATCGTTAAATAAATCTGTGACATTAAAGAAAAATTTGTGAATGTGCAACCCTGGCTGGGGTTTGTATTGACATTTGGATGCGAGATGTGACAAACTTGTATTCAGCAAATCAAATGAAGCCTATGGGTGCTTACAGAGTGGCGGCGAGAAGCTAAGCTGGGGCTAGGGCTGACATTAGAATGCGAAAAACCTGCTTGCTGCAAACCAAAGGGATGCTGTCAGAGTGAAAGCCGAGCGGATCTGCACCGGCTACCTGCTTTTACACTGACAGGTTCCATTTGATATGCTGCAAGCAGGTTTCTGGCATCTCGCATCCTACTGTCAGTACCACCCAAGTAACCCAGAAGCATAACGTAGCGTAATATCTGCTTTAGATCCACATATAATGCTGTCTTGAAGAGCCGTGAAGTCTGATATTATGCTGGTATTATGCCAGAAAAGGAGAAATATAGTGCTATTACTGTGCATAGATTGACAGCTCGTTTCTGCAGTACTAATGCTATTAGCATTAGCTTCAGTTGGCTGTCATTGTCCGCCATGGTTTTAAAATCATTTCTTATGTTTCCTTTCGGTATGATGAGCAAAAGGGAAAAATTATAAAATGAAATGTTCTGTTTAAAACCGTAATTGACTCTCTTCTAATGTATTGTAATGAATATACTTAATGTGTTTTCGTTCTCACATGATATGAATGTTTCACGAAAATTACCTTTAGTATGTCTCGAACTGAGGTACCTTGCCTCGTCCTTCACGGTAAGTGCGCTGCGTTTGCTCCCTAGACTATATTGCATATGTTCGATTGAAATGAAATATGCCCAATATAATCTTCAAGAAGAGTTGCATAACAAATAAACCCATAGCATTACAATAGCATTATATCGGCTGTTTATTTGCTCTAGAATGGTACTAAATGCACTTGTAAAGCTTACATGCTTTAAAGATCCTTGAAGCATGTACGCGTTATATCAGCTTTATATACGCATATAGAGCCAGTGTTAATGCTATATGTCGGTTGCGCTATTATGCATTATTGTTGCTAATATATAGTTTTATTGCATTGTTAATGGTGAAATGGAGTTTCAATGCAACATTAGTGCAAATGTATAGCCAATATAGTGCAATGGCTTAATGCTTATGGTTACTTGGGCAGCACATACACAGTTTCTCGCCGCCACTCTGTAAGCGGCCTATCACAGTAAACGCAAGCAATCCGCGCAGATCCGCTCGGCTTTCATTAGGTTTGTTTCAATACACGGTTCTTGCTCCTAGTTGCTCCGTAGCAAACAGGAATAAAAAAACTTGCTAATTTTTAATTCGGTTTGCTACTAGAAGTAGAAAAGGAGAAGTACTTCCAGTTTCTCCTGATACTGTAACAAACCTATTTTGACATCAATCCTTTGATTTGCTGCAAGCAAGTTTCTCAAATCCCGCATCCTAATGTCAGTGCTAGCTCCAGCTCAGTTTCTCGCCATCACTCTATCAGCGGTCTAACTCAACATTTATAACCTGTTCACTGGTATGCATCGCACACGCAAACGAAAAACTACCTAAAATTGAGTTCTTTTATCTCAATCTCGGGGTATCGTGGAGGCAGGTAAAATTAGGTAAACCGTGTTGAAAGTCATTTCCATTTAACCACGGCAAAAAATACAACTCATTGATAGGTTTTTTATACTCAAATTTAAGTTGAATTTACCTAATTTTGAGTATAGCCCAAACAACTCAAAAGTACCTTCCTCCACGGAAGACCTTGACTGAGTCGAATCTCTCGTTTTGTTTTTGACAACAGTAATAAGTGCGAAAACGACGCACAACTCAAAAGTAAGTTAAAAGAACAAAGAACTTATTATTCTCGAGGTTGTTTTATTTGACCGTGCAGTGTTAAATTATTTTACCTGTCGTGTTAAAAAAAATCTGTCCATGTCCAAAATCCATGATCGAACAAAAATATTTAAAAACCTATTTTAATCCACCTAGCGGTGCAATTGTGCCTTTCTCAATCATGAATCACGAGAATGTGAAAATTTTGAAAAAGAAAAAACAGCCATGGTAATATCAACGTTGGTAATATTGAACTGAAAAAAGGTGCGAAATCGGCAAAGTCCCAAAAAGTCGATTTTTATAAAAAAAAAATTTCGAGATAACATAAAATCTCGACGTTTCATGCATTTTAAAGATGTTTGGCATCAAAAATACGAATTCGATTTCTGAAATTTCATGAGGTCCCCCCTTTGAAAAAAAAAATTTGAGTTCCGGCTTATATGGGAATTTCATATGTGACCGGACGATTTAGTCTATATTTCCGGACCCATATAAGCGATCCGTGCGAAATTTTATTGACATCTATGGGGATATTATAGCTATCATTTGGGACTAAGTTTGTGAAAATCGGCCCAACCATTTCCGGGAAACTGATGTGAGTTCGTAAATTTTGAAAGATGGCCGCTTTTTCCGGGCACTTCCGGAACCGTCTATGGTGGTCAATGTAGTCAACGAAAGTTTGATTGGCCATCGGTGACCTAGAACAGCAAATTTAAGTTGTTTGAGAGACATTTTAGCGAAATTTTTACCTTTTTTGCTTTCATCGGAGTATCGGTTTGAATCACAATTTGCTATGTGATCGCACGCCACAACCTGTAACTCCGGAACCGGAAGTCGGATCGGGATGAAATTAAATAGCCATTTACGGGGACGCAATACCTTTCATTTGAGGCCAAGTTTAGTCGAATCGGTCTAGCCATCTCCGAGAAACCGATGTGACTGTTATTCTGAATTTAGATACTTCCGCCGGGGTTTCCGGAACCGATGATGGTGGCCAATGTGGCCAAATAGACTTTGAATGGATGTTAGTGACCTAATACTACAAATCGAAGCAGTTGTGGTCATATTTTGGAAAATTTTTCACCTTTATACATTCATTGCAGAATTTATTAAAATCGACATTTTCTGCGTGTTCGTACTTATCACCCTGTAATTCCGGAACCGGAAGTCGGATCCATTAGAAATTCAATAGCAGCCTATGGGACCGTTGCACCTTTCATTTGAGACTAAGTTTGTCAAAATCGGTTCAGCCATCTCTGAGAAAAATGAGTGACATTTTTGGTCACATACACACACACATACATACATACACACATACATACACACACAGACATTTGCCGAACTCGACGAACTGAATCGAATGGTATATGTCACTCGGCCCTCTGTTAAAAAGTTGGTTTTCAGAGCAATTACAATACCTTTCTATTGAGAAAGGCAAAAACGTGTGTAAACATTTGAATTAATATACTAAAAACACCAGCGCCGCCACACCAACCTATCCCAACTATCCGTCAAATCGATTCCGGAACCGGTTCGAAATCCTGGATGGATTCTGCATGGAATCTAGCTCAAAGAAAACAACCGATTCCGACTCTATCGGTTGACGCATTTGAGCTGGAATTCATGCTGGAAGTCCGAATCGGTTCCGGACTAGTTTGACTGGGTAGAGGAATAACCGCTGTCAATTCTGTCGCACTCAGCCACAAAAAACATGACGACAGTAGCGCACCTGGTTTAGATATCCAAACTACCTTCGAAACCGTTAGAGATTTTACACAAGTTGAATGCTGAAGATGGACGTCTGTTCTCTGTGACCAAACTGTACTTTTTACAAAATATGTTATCCGTATCGTACAGAATTTGTACCAAAAATACTCGAAAAATCTGTACCTTTCTAGATAAATATGTACTTGTGGCATCGCTGCTACACACTTTTGAGATCTGCGTACCGAGAAGCTATTATTAATCAGTTACTCAGTAGCCAAGTTAAAGATTTTTTCTAAAATAAATTTAAAAATAGTTAAACTGTTAGAGAAAACAACTGCTGTTAAGACCGACGATGGCGAGATTGTATACGTTCGTTGGGTCATTAAGCCATATGCTGTTTTCGATTTTTTCCGATGTAGCTGACGTTTTATCGAACCTTTTTTTTTCCGAAAAATTAAAAATATTTTTTTACAGAATTGAATTATCACGATAAAATCTTCTATTGGATTCCCTAATATGTGCTAAGTGCTCTTGTGACCTTAAGTAGTCAAGCAATGTTCATGACAAATGGAAAAATCCACCACCCATGCGGAAGACCACTTTACGCTAGTTAGAAAGAGGGCTCTGCAATCATGTGCTGCTTAGCAAAGGTTCCTTAAAACATTCCGTTGAAACTGGATTATTCTCCGGACGCCCCCCAAAAATAACAGATAATGTCGTTTTAGAAAACGAGCGTTCAATGATTACATACAGCAATAAGCATAGTATCAATCCGAAAAGTAAAATCTATGATACGAAACACAATAATACATTTTCTGTTATTTACTGTACGCTTTAGCGAAGCTCGACCTTACCGCCTGCAACGATTTATACGAGCCAGTTTCAAAAGTTATACTAGTTGAAACGTCATACGGGTGCACTCTCAAATCAAAGCAAGGAAAACCAGCAACAAATCCGATTCGCTTTTGTGAGAAATTTCGTAATTTCTCGAGTACTTTTTCAAATGGACGTAAGTAACATTGAGAGCCTCTCTTTGTTTACTTTCTCTTTCGTTTATTACGACGTCATTACAACACTTTGTACTAATTTTCCAGTACATATCGAAAGCCGACGGTTTTTACTACAATATTATGCAAAGAGTAGAGTAGTAAATGTTGAAATGGCCGAGTAATGAACAGAAGAGAAAGACCTCAAAGAGAATCTCTCATTGTTACTTACGTCCATTTGAAAAAGTACTCGAGATTTTTTTTGTTCGAAGTGGTACTTCTCTTCTCTGCTACAGTTCTGGCAAGAGCTGTAGTGATGCGTCGCTGTAGCGGGCTGTACGGCTTGTGCAAATGTAAATATACCGAAAAAAAATGTAGTTTACCAGTACCTTTGGCATCCCTGCATCCGACTAACGAGTCGGTTAGTGCGTCCAGCATTCGATTGTACTGCTCTGGGGCCCTATTCTCATAATCACGTCACTTGGTGACTAGAATGAAATTTTCCACCGTAGGGGAGCACAACAGTTACACACGAATATGCCGTTGACCCTGGCGATCACGAAAGCTTCGTGTGTGCTATCCACCACTTCTTGGATAGGGAAACCGCCCATCACTTGGATTGCCGCTATCCCTGCACTATCCACCACCCAGTTACCTTTATCGGGAGGAATACGATACGGCTCTGCAATAATTGCCACGTCGCACTTCGTTTCTGTTGTTGACTTCCACAACAGTTGCTGTGCAATGTCGCAGTGATTGAGATTAAGCTGTGTTATCGTTGGCCTGCCTTTGCCTTTTCGTACTCTGGGCATAAGAAGGCTGCTGGTCATGTGGTCCTTTCAGCCCTCCTTTGTGCATAGCATGCACTTTGGTTGCTTTGTATATTCTCTAGCAATCCGTCCCCCCCAATTTTCTGCACAGATCAGATCTGTCCGGGGCTCTACAGTTTCTTGCCTGATGGCCGAATGTTTAGTAGTTCTAGGAATAAATCGTAACAAGCACACCAACTATCCGACTTACCGGTCCACATAAGTTATTTGGCTGCGGTTGGCGATAAGCGTATCGCTGCTGTCTGTGTGCTATTGTACGTCTTCCTCAAACTGATTGACATCTACTTTTTCTCCAGATTACATTCGGTGCGCTCCTCGGCTTGTCTTCAGTTGTGATCTCGTTCACATTCCTGCACTCGACCACCGCTTCTTCAACTAAAGCTCTCACATTTGCTTCTCCTACCACCGCTCATGCCACCAATGCCCGATACGTCGAACTCTTGATCAATGGATTCTTCTTCAACTCGAACGGCATCTCTCCATTCTTAGTGCTCCTGGTTCTTACTACGTTCTCGCTGGCTCCTTCAGCTTGAGATCCTCTCGCACCCTTTTAAGGATCGTAGCGTACGTCATGCCATTCTTTGCTTTGACGACTATACTGGCGCTCTACGCATAATTGTCCCATGTATATAGGGAATCCCATAGATCATGGGACAGTTATGCTCATAGCGGTAGTATACCTCTTGTGACGCGGCTTTTATTCTCTCTTTTCGTCCTTTTCCTACTGTTTTCTAGGGTTCGCCATTTACTCTCCATTTGTCAGCTGTTACACTGTCTATCGCCGACCATCTTGGGCTTCTTTGATTCCTCCTACTCCCCTAGTATTTTTCCTTACTCTTCCACAATACCGGAATACCGGTCACCCTTCGGCGTCTCATAGACATTCACTGCCTCCGTGGTCTTCAGTATCTTTCCAGCGGTTTCAGCTCTCTCTAGTAACGCCATCTGTTCGCATTCGGATGCTGCTATGGCGGATTTGACGCTAATCACTAGATCCCTGATCTGTCCGTGCACGTTGCTCTTGCTTTTCACGAATTCGTAGAGCTCTTCGATTTTTCGGCAACCCGTGGAGGCAGAAACGAAGTGGAATTATCCAGCGAATGCACTCAAATGTGAGAAGCCGGGTGTGGTCGTCCTTCCCAGTATAGTTTAGCCGGAATTCTGGCTGGTTCTAGCTAGTATTCCGGCTCCAGTGACAACCGATTCTGACTAGAATGGTTTGTGTCACTTGAGCCGGATTGCGAAGCAGCCAGTATTCCGGTTCATTTTCCAGCTGAATTCAGAAACGAGTTCGTAGTAGAATTCGTAAACGAGTGTGAGAAACCGGGTTGAGCATTCACCACACTACTGTTATACCGAATCTGAGACTTAAAAATATTTCTCATCAATGGTGTTTCCGGCAATCAAAGAAGAGCGCTTTAGTTAGGCAAATTGACCCGAAGGCATACTTTATTTCGCCAAACCTGCTCTATCATAACCGAGAGTATCCTGTTTTCTAATCAAAACCGGGCGGCCGTGGGAGTATTACCTAGAAAAGCTAATCTTATCTGCGTAATGGGATGACTATTTATTGCAACAGTATTTAGACAGATTTTGTTATTCCTTCTCTACGATACTTATTCCTACACTCAGAAAAAAGTAAACCTTATGCCTATTGATTTTACACATAGATTTTTGCAATTAACGGAGGCATATAGACACTATTTACTGGCACATAAACCTAATGTGTGTATTAACAAGAAATATTAATCTTACATTCACTTTTCATAACTATTAGGCACATAAAACCCCTTTCTATAACAATATGCACATATAACTTATGTGTGTGCATACATAGTTTATACAGTTGACACATAGAAGGTATGTGTGCGCGTGATAACAATAGCATTTCTTTTTCATATGAATTTTAAGCGGTTTGAAGCAAATAGAATTAACGTTTGGATTTTTTTCAGTGTAGGGGCTGATCACTTCCCTCTAAGAACGGTTGGTTTCAAAATTGTCCAATGAAGGACGTTCGTTGGACCAATTTGGACAACGTCCAAATAACCGTTCAACGAACGTCCATCGTTGGACCCGTGTTGAACGATTTTGAAACAATTTTTTGGACTTCTCAGTGGGTTGTGATCCATTTTTAAAAACCAGTGAAATGAAATACATTCCCTTCCATCAAAATAGAATTTCGCAATGCATTTTGTGTTGCGTGTAAGACGTCAAAACTCTACAAAAATACCAAAGACGATGTTTTTCATATAAAGACACTCGGAGAGAAAAATTGTGAATTTGGCTGCACGGTTTACCAAGTTATTTTATTTGCGAGTTTTGGCAACCAGGAGTTTTGTGCAAACAGCGAATGACTTGTAGTTTTAATGAATGACGAATTCCTTCTTTGAAATATTTCGCAAAATACTCCATCCCAGTCACCGTGACAAGCAGAAAGTTAGCAAAAGTTGAGCAAAGCGAAATTGATGCTGGCGGAGTTTCTGCGAGCATTTTGCGCAATTTGTACGAGAATTCTGGCAAAGAATTCGCTCAAATGCAACAACCGTGTCTGACAGAAGCGGTTAAGCCAACCGATGCTGCTCACTTTTATCCATAATCCAGCCAGGACTGCAGGCCAAGATCTCTGTACGATTCCTGCAACATCTTTGTCAGATGTTTTGCTCGATTCGTGCCAAATTCTACCAGGTAGGAATTGCCAGAATCTTTGCACAGTTTATGTCCGAGTTATGCCAGGGTTTTGCTCGGTTCCTGTTAAAATTTGCCAGAAAACGCGAGCGAAACCGAATTCGCCCTAGCTCAATTAACCCAGCAGGATACGCGCATAAATCTGACAGGGCTGCCAAACCAAGACTGACAGAAATCTAGCAGAGCGGTTTCTGCCAGAAAATTTGGTGACTGGGATTATGCAACTCGGAAACACATTGATTTACGTTACTGAGGCTGTGCAACGAAGCACTAGAGAAGATAAATCGAGAATGCACTTGATGAGTAATAGAAATATTGCCTGGATTGTCGGCTACTTTACTGATGCCATTCAAAAATAATATTTATGACATATTTATGACGAATGACACGACATTAGAAGAAAGCCAGTCGATATGTTTATTATGTTCAGGCTTTGCATCTACCAGCTATATAAAATGAGGGATTAGACAATTGATCAATGGTTTTGTAATTTTTAATGTGTTTAAATTTACTCGTATTTTATTTGTATCATAAAAGTTATTTAGTATGCATATATAAAAAGTTTACACTCTTCGTATGTAAACAAGATTGCATGCATTTCTTTTTATTCCAATCTCAATACTCTTCACGCGTTGCTTCCTTAATTCGCCATATTTGTTTACATTTCTCCTTAGGAACCGTTGTTTTGGGTTCGATTGGAACTTTTGGGCAGAGATGCCAAATTTGCAGACTTTTAATTTTAGCTGCAGATTTTTTTTTGATGACGCAGATATTTGCAGATTTTTTTAGTTTGGTTGCAGATATTTGCAGATTTTTCAGTTTGGTTGCGGATATTTACAGATTTTTGAATATAAAGGCTTTTGGTTACACTAGTTTTCCTGACAATTATTGTTCTTCCCAGACTTTTAAAATTATTATTGCAGACATTTGAAAAAAGTATCTGACATCTCTGCTTTTGGCTTCAGTCTTCGCGCATCTCTATAAGCACCCGGTCAGCGTGGCAAGCAGAAAGTTAGCAAAAGTTTAGCAAGGCGAAATTAATGCTGGCAGAGTTTCTGCGAGCATTTTGCGCGATTTGTGCGAGAATTCTGGCAACGAATTCGCTCAAATGCAACAACCGTTTCTGACAGAAGCGGTTAAACCAACCGATGCTGCTCACATTTATCCAGAATCCAGTCAGAAATGTACAGCCAAGATCTCTGCACGCTTCCTGTCACATCTTTGTCAGATGTTTTGCTCGATTCGTGCTAAATTCTACCAGGTGGGAATTGCCAGGATCTTTGAACAGTTTATGTCCGAGGTATGCCAGGGTTTTGCTCGGTTCCTATCAAAATTTGCCAGAAAACGCGAGCGAAACCGAGTTCGCCCTAGCTCAATCAACCCGACAGGATACGCGCAGAAATCTGACAGGGCTGCCAAACCAAGACATACAGAAATCTAGCAGAGCGGTCTCTGCCAGAAAATTTGCTCACTAGGCATCATCTAGCCCTGCATTCAACAAAACGTCGAACAAAGTGGATTAGCGTTTGATAAACAAACTTCTGGGAGGTAGCGCAAAGTTGATGCAAAAATGGAAATTAAATACATTTTTTTTTAATTTGATGCCAATTTGTTATACAGTCGCGATTCGTTGGTTGCCCGAATAGAAATGTATAGGGGAACATGGGGAGACTTGACCAGGTTTTCAGCTAAATCTGCATAAATCTCTAAAAAGGCTTTCAATCCTTCAAAAGTCATTGAGATATAATGTGCAGAATTTTTGTGTGTCTTCATGATTTTTTGCATAATTTTAAATTTAATTTTTGAAAAGTTACAAAAGTTTTTCTGAGATCGTTTTTTTAGTCAAGTCTCCCCACTGCGGGGAGACTTGACCAAGGTGTGGGGAGACTTGACCAAGAGAATTTAAAAAAAACCGTAACAAAAAATAATGACATAAAACATACTGTAATTATTTTTTTTCCATATTGTCGAGATCTTTAAGTAGCAGTAAAAAATATAAAAGGGTTGCATTTGAAATTTCGATTTTTTTAATGCAGTTTTTTAAAGGATTAACTGTACTGCTTGCATTGCATGTTCACACATCACGAAATCAGTCCTACTATTGCTCACTTTGTTTACTAATACTAAAATATGAAGATTTATGTTTGAGGTGGGATTTTTTTATGACGTGATTAACATCAATAGTAGATACCAAAGCATAATAAATATCAGAAATTTTGTATCTTTCTTCAGCTAAATGCCACTTGGTTAAGTCTCCCCAACTTTAGTTATTGCGTTCAATGTCATTCAAATTCTATTAATAACTATTCCAATGTTCCAATTTATGTAGAATCATTTCACAATGATTAAGGTGGTATATTAGAACATTAATAATAATTAGTAGTCGAGTAGTAGTAGATATGTCCATACAAAGTTTGATAAAAAATTACATCATTTAATGCAAATTTATTAATCACGTAATATTTTCTGTAAGGAAAGGATTTTTCATTCCAAACTTTTAAAATTACCTTAAGGGATCGAAACAAGTATAAAAATATTTTTGAAAAAAATTTAAGAATCGAATAGAAGACACCATAGCCAAAAATAGAATTTTGCGCTTGGTCAAGTCTCCCCATGTTCCCCTAATAACAATACCATGATTTTCACTGTGACAGTACAGTAATTTTGTGAAAATGAGATACAACCAGGAGTTCTCAGCACTCCCCGGAGCACCAAAAATCCCAAGTGCTCCCATTTTACAGTCAGAAACTCAACCTAAAACGGTATTCCTTAAATTTTCTGACATTGTGGACTGGATATTCACAGCTTTTAACATTACCGATCCTCTGAAAAGCTTGCGGGTTGCTATTCTACCAACAGTAAGAACATTTTTAAAACAGTTGACTGAACAATGGCCCCTCCTTGCAGCGATCGTATCCTTCAATGACTAACTTATTAAACGAAATCACGGATCTGGTCACTGTTTTACAATGGAACTGCAGAAGTATCATCCCCAAAATTGATTCATTAAACACTTCCAAGATTACAATAATTGTAATTTATTTTCCCTATGTGAAACATGGCTTACTTCTAATATAAACCTCAACTTACACGATTTAAACATTAACCGCTTGGTTCGAGAAGACCCATATGGAGGGGTACTTTTAGGGATCAAAAAGTGCTACTCCTTCAATCGAATCAACCTCCCTTCGACGCAAGGCATTGAAGTTGTCGCTTGTCAAACAACAATCAAAGGCAAATAGATAGATATCCAAAACTATCGATTCAACACAGGTACTTCCCCCGGAAGAAGAGTATAAGTTTTTGTCCAACTCGGTTCTCGATACCACGATTCAAACTCAGACGAAACGAGTACCCGACGTGAACGCCCAAAAACGTTCTCCTAACCCGTGGTGGGACAAAGACGTGTACGCGGAGAAGGCTACCGCGTATAAAGCCTTCCGGAACGACGGGTTAGTTGCTAGCTATCGACTGTACGCGATATTAGAAAAGCGATTTTGAAAATTTGAAAATAAATGAACTTCATAGAGTTTGGAACGCTATATTGTACATAGCTCCTGCGCGTCATAATATAGTATCCAGCGGTAACCGTTGACCATGTAGATTGGAAAGGAGAACGTGCAGCTCGATAAGAACTTAGTACAACCTTCCGGATTTTTTCTCTGATGGTTATTGTTAGGATTAGATTCATTGGTCTGTTGGAATGACTTCGAATCCATGGCCTAGTGTTGCTGCCAAAACAGCTGCCAACCACAAGAAAATCGATTGCAAATCTACGGAAAAAAGGGTTATGGGATTACATGTCAAATTCAACTAGATTGGATGGTATGATTAGGTAGGCATTACCATAATGGTTCCACTCTAAAAACGCAAAGAAAACTTCGAACGTTCCCGGTAATTTACGTACTAAGACTATGTTTTGTGTTGATATTCACCAAGCTGGGAAACAGTATTGGACTTTGGTGTTGCAATTCACTGACCCAATGTTCAGGTGATGCTTCAACACATATCAGAAGTTCCCTTAGAGCTTTTGTCTCCAGTTCCCCAACAAACATTTCGTGGTATTATAAACGTTTTAACAGTTGCTTTATTCAGCTTTAGCTGAACATTGGAAGTATACGTGTAATCATATATCGTTTATTCCACCCTTAAACATCCGGGATTTGGAGAATTTATTCAGCTTGTCTGATTAAGACACATGAAAGAACAATTCTTCAGCACGTATACAGCCTGAAGAAAACCACAGTTCAGCTTTATCAATAAACCTTTTCGTTACCGCTATTCAGCTGAGAGAATTATCATAGGAAAATTGTTAAAAAAGACATTTATTTCAAGTTACACACGCCATCAATCTCTTTGGAAGCCATATTCTTTTATTAGTGTTACGTTACAGTTAGAGAAAAATTATATTACCTTGTTGGATATCATATCACGTACCTGGATCCGAACCAGCAACCTGTTGAATACTAAGCACTTACCTTACTCTCTGCACCAATCTTGCATACATCGAATGCTTAAAATTTCACCGATGTACCGACAAGTCTAGGCTGCTGAATAGAGTCTGTACAAAGGCTACAGTAGCCTTCTATAGATTTGAGTGAACCTAGTTGGCTTGGGTTCGAATCCCAACCTACGATAATTTTTTTATTTCAATTTTTTTATTTCAATTTTTTTATTTAATAATTTTTAGAACATTCGGGAATTTTAAATTAGATAATTTATGTATTTCAAAAATGATGATTATAGTCGTTTTTGCTTCCAAGGTGAGGATTTATGGTTTTCACAAAACATTTAGATGAGTAAAAATGGGTGTTATATGAAAGTGGTGGTAACTGAATGATGGATTGAAGTCATTTATAATTCTAAGGTGGTAATCTCCTCAATTTATTTACCACTCCCTGCCAAATGATTTTCTTTCTATTGTGATTTTTTTGGTAAGCGGAAGTCGCTGTTCGAATTCAATAGTTTATTTATTTATATCAATTAAGTTCGCCAGCGAGAATAATAATTTCATTGTACCTTTGTTTGCAAGTCGATGGATAGAAAAAACTCATGGTAACAATGCTGGTGTCAAAAATTTATAGCAACGTTGGAACAAAAAGTTTCTCTTGTGTTCAATATGAGAATATTCATGTTTCACAAGTAAACAGACCGTTTCGAATTAAAAGGTAAATTTACATAAACGAGGGCGCGTGTGATTTGGTAAGCTTGTACAATGAAAAACTGTAAATCGTGTATTTCCCGTGGTGAAAACTCAGTAGATATAAAAAAAACTAAATAAACTTTCTTTATTTCTTTATTCATTTATTGATCTATTGCTCCTTAACTGTAATATATGCAAAACATCTCAGTTGGAATATACCGAAATAATAAAAAAAATCCTTCACTTAATAGTAAAAAAAAATTGTGTGTGTATTGGGACTCGACCCCAGGTCGGCTGCCATTCCTCATGATTTGCTAATCGCGCCAATTTTTGTAGTAGTTACAATTACCTTTGTTAAACACATAATTTATCTACAAGTCAAAGGTGGTATAACGGCAAATGTAAAGGTAGAAACAACCTCTTGAAGACATGTTGTGAAGCTTAATGATTAAAGGTAATACTATTGGTAACAGCATCGTTTATTCAACTCGCAATTCAATCTAATTAAGATGGTTGAATAAAAGCTTTAATATTGTCGCTATTACATTTATTAGCAGTATAGTTCAGCCTAGTTGGAACTGGCGAATACTGGATTTTAAATAGGCTGAATAAACTGTTAATGTTTAAATAGTTCAGCGAAAGTTTTATTCAGCTTACATAACCTTTAATCTGCTTTAAATCAACACGTAGTCTTATAGTTCAGCTCCTAATGTTTGTTGGGTCTTCACTGACGGAAACTTCATACATTAATTACTAAACACAGCTTTACCGTTTGAGTTCGCCGATTGAGAAAATCGTGACAGCACTTCAATTTGTGGCACCGTGGAGACCTTTTTTTGTGCCCTGTAATCTGGGCACAGAGAACAAGTTGTCATTGACACCACTGAATTCTAACGAATTTTACTGTATCGATTTTGTTGGCTATTTTCGGCAAATTTGAGACAAAGAGAAACGATAGCAATGAAATTGAAAGACGGATAGGTATTCTAGAGCGAATCAGTTATAAACTTAGAACGGAAAACTAGGACTAGGCAGGCTCATATGGACATGATCGAAAGGAAATGTGAAGAGTCTTTTGCCTTCTGCTAATTAGGAGCTGGGCGTTGCACCCAAGTCTACGCATGATCATTGATAGAACATAACTCATCATCATGTTTTACCGCCGACGCCAGTATAATAAAGTGTGCGTATGAGCCACAATCATCAACCAGCCAACGACAATGTCAATTTCACAAAATTTTACAATATGTATTCCGCTTCCTACCTTTTTCCTTTACTAACATAAGGGGGAGCAAGCCGCCCCTAAATAAGGCTTTCTCTTCCCCCACTCACACGTGCCATGCATCTTTAAAAAAAATGAATTATCGGCCTCGTCAGGCTACCGCATTTGGGCCTTAATAAACATAGTTATAAAAAATTCAAATGTTTTCTGTGCTGAAATTATAACAAATTAAGAGAAATCAGAAAAACAAGTTTGTTTACAAATCTTATTAGCCCTATTCAAAAGTTGATATGGATTTTATGTCGACTTATCAGTCGACCTCGTCAGCGTGCAGGCAAATTTGGCCTGCGCACGCAGACGATGTCGACATGAATAGTGACTTTTACTGTGGGCCGTGTTTACCAACGCTTCCATTGAGATATTTGACGTTTAAAATACGCGCACTGAGGTCTCGCATTTTTATACTACCGCCCTCTCCTTAAGCCCAGAAGCGGTTTGTTTTCCTCCCAATTCTCCGTGCAAACGATTTGTTTTCCTCCCAATTCAAACGTCAAAACGGCACAATACCAACGCAACTGGATAAGTCAATTAAGCTGTGAAGCAATGTTTGTAAACACGGTTCACAGTCAAAATTTATGTCGACTTCGTCAACGTGCACAGGCTAATTAACGTTGCGAAATGAAACCCCTCGATTCAGTGCTTTGAGAGCTAGATATACTTTACCACATGGGTTTTATTCCACCGATCTGTGGTGCTCGCATCACCGCAGCATGCACACATGCAACATCGCATAACATGTTGGCAAATAAATGAATGAACGGGCTTGGCCTCGTTATCCGTATGAGCATCATATACTACACACAAGCGATTTTCAGATCGGAAAGATGGGGTGGCGACTAACGAGTTCAGCGCAAGACAAATCACTCATACTCCGTCCATCCTGCACAGCAGTTCAAAATAAGATTATACGCATACATTCCCATACACTTGTCGCCACGGTTGCAGCCGATCGGTGATGGGTGGTGAGATGTGTATATAAGCAACATGTATTACTGTGAGCTGTGACCAGTGAGCGTTATGCAAACGGTGTTATGCTCGCACTTGTGAACTGTTGGTGATGTCCTCTCGCATTCTTGTTTTGCTTTCGCATTCTCATTTCTCATGCTTTACCATGGTGCATAATCTCTCTCATGCTCGCTGCAATCATCATTGGAGAGATGAATAATGAATATGAATCGCTTTCCCGAGTAAAAACGGCATGTTCCACAATCATATTTTTTACATTTGAGAAACATAATTCTAGAGCTTTTATTCAAAACGACATATCTATATCTGAGTCTTTGTTTACTTTCTCTTTCGATTATTACGACGTCACTATAGCACTTTTCACTTATTTTACAGTTCAGAACGAAAGACGGTGGTTTTTACTAGCACATTACGTAGAGTTGAGGAATAAATGTTAAAGCGAGCGAATTATTAACAGAAGAGAAAGTAAACAATGAGTCACTCATTGTAGATATGTCTTTTTGAAAAAACGCTTAAGAATTTCAAGCCACGTGACAGTGAAGACATGACGTGACATGAATTTTAAAGTAAATAAAGCGCCCGCTAAGGGAATGTTCAGCAGCATTGTATTTTATATTAGTGAGTATTTCGAAGCCGAACTGGAACTGAAACAATCACAACCCAAGCAGAGTGTTTTGATTCATAATTTCGAACAATTGTCTTTTAAAATGTAAAATTGGTATACGCTGCCGTTCTATTTGCTTGTTTAGAAACCGTACGTTAAGAACACTTGCCAAACATTTAAAATGGGCCTAACTGCAAAATGTTAACAAATCGAATTATCACGTTTTCCATTAAAAACTATCTAATCGAACAGGTACATAACGCAACACTTCATTATGATGAATTTTGATTTTATCCATTAATTTTTTTATAATGATGAAAAGACCTAACTGATTTTCAAAGGACCTGATTCTAAAAAGGCCTTACTGATTTCAAACGGGCCTTATAAAAGCAACGCAACTCCTACTCGATGAATTCTCGACAAATATGTGATTACGCACTTATTTTTTTTTGCCGAATCTCAACTTTTCTCGCATCTTTTGCCCAAATCTCAACAGCTGAGATCTCAGTAAGCAATTTTTTGCTGGGATCTCAATAAACGTGACGTTTGATAGCTGATACTCGGAAAATATTTCACCGAAAATCAGCAAACAAATCTTACTTTACTGAGAATGTAGCTTCTGAATTTACTGACTACACGGCTTTTAGGAAATTACCGAGCCGAATTGAGTGTGTAGGGCTCAAAAGCCAAATGTCAAAATTTGTTTTGAGTAGAAATTCTATAGAAACCACAAGCACGGTACATATAGCAATCAACGAAAGAGAAAACTTTTCTCTTTTGTTTGCTACCAACGGCTGTGCTGGGCGATCCGGAATTTCCTCTCGAAATAAATTCGGACAGTTGGCTTTTGAGCCCTAATCATATGTTTGTCGAGAATTAATCGAATCTACAACTGCTCTAAATCCAACTTTTCCATAATTTACATTTTTTTGTTTCTTCAAACTTGTTTGTTCGGTTAAACTTGTCATGATTTTGTTGTTTCAAATGGAATATTAGTTGAAACTATTGAAAAGCCAACAAGTGAATTTGTTGGTAATTTCAAGCAACAGTATTGATTGAATCAAACCTGAATTTTGTTTATCACTATGTCAAACAGTTTTAACCAAAATTTGTTTATTCTTACTGATTTTTTGTTCTGTGTATAGTTTTGAAGTTTTGCATCTGATTCCCACTAATTGGTGTTGTCAAAAACAAAACGAGAGATTTGACTCAGGCGAGTTATTCAATAAGAGTTAATTTTTGAGTTGTTTGAGCTTTACACAAAATTAGGTAAATCCAACTTAAATTTGAGTGTACTTAACTCAAGGTTGAGTATAAATAATCTAGCAATGACGATGATAACACTAGTACACCTAGAAAAACTCTAGAAAGAGAACTGCGGAGACTCCATTTTGGGTCGATTGGATTCGCGTTTAGCTGTCAAAAAACGAATCCAATCGAACATTGTCTATCCTTATAACATTGGACGTGTTGCCATACAATTCCGGGGCATACGTTGCCAAAGATACTGTTTTTTCTCCGCAGTTCTCTTACTATGAGTTTTTCTAAGTACACCGATTGTCTCTAGTATAATCACTTTGCTATATTTAGGTAAGAAGGTAAGTAAGAACTATTTTTCTCCATTAAAGAGAAAGTTGTTTAAAATCACCTTTGCGCAAGAAGGGCACGAAACTTGATGAGACGAAATCTAAACGCAAATACCATAACCAGTATATTGTTTTGCCTGAACCATTGCCATGTTCCAAGATAACGAATCGCCTAGCTGAACGACATCCATAGCTCACTACAAAGCTAAAGTAGACTTGTTAAAACAGCAGACCACAGAAAATTGGTGGTTTGGGGGTACTAGGTAGCGTGGTCGGCATCAGATTGCGGTTTGATTGGCAATTGAATGAAAGAAAGCAGAAAATAGTTCGATTGACGTAGTTATAGTATGCCCTAATAAAAAGAATATACACGAACTTTAACCCATATAATCCAACGATTCCACATATTGTTTGGATTATACCCTAAACAGGTCGTTAGGCTCTTGGATCATAAGATGTTTATTAGGGTGGGCTGTAGTTTGATCGTTCTGAAACGAAAACTCTGTAGCAACAATACTTTCGGATAATATCAAGATGGTAGGGGGAACCGATGTGAGTTGAAATAGTGCCCATTGCTAGTGAAACAATAGACTTATGAACGACGTTGGTGGAAAGCTGACAGCATGGACGCTGCCTTGGTTCCATTGTTTACTTCTGTTGGCTCCTAAAGTACTGAGCAAAGTGGCAAATCAAACAATACGGATATCAATCTTCAAGCATTCACAAACCATCTGAGTCAAGATGTGATAAGGACAAGCTTATACACGGAGAACGTAATTTAGTTGTTGATAGCATATATTTTATCTGCCTCCTGTTTCTTCTGCTGTAAATTTTATGAATTGGTCATATTTGGTCTATCCACTAATTGAATGCTTAATAAAAGTATATGATAGAAAATGCATTAAAAATCACATCCAAAATGTATAAAAATCACATCAGAATAAAAGAGATGGAAATTCTGCATATTTTTGGGTTTTAGTGTAGATCAAAGTGCCATGTCGTTTCTGGCATTATGGAAATCGTTATATATTTATCTTAACACCAAATATATAAAAATAATATCAATAAATTCTTTGTTTTTTTCTTTCTCAAGGATTTTTATGAACGTGTCCACTGGAAAACATACAGAGAAGACACTGTTTGCCCCATTACCTAACTCAGTCGCCGGCTTTGAGACAGACATCAACATGCCCTCTCCATAGCTTCTACCCACTGCCAGTCTGGCGGCGACTGAGTTAGGTAAGGGGGAAAACAGTGATAATAAATATCTCAGGCCTTGAGCGCAGTCCACTGGACATAAAAATAGGTAACGAGAGAGATTTGGCCCGATCGATGAGAGGGAGAGGTGACGATCTACTTATAGGAGACATTGGGGATCGATGGGTCAATTAGGAGGAATTGGAGGCTGCGGCGGTTCTTTTTTCCAATAAAAAGGTGAATTTTCACCGTTTCTTCATTCTCATTGTTCCGGTTATTCTTTCTCTGTCTGTTTTCCAGTGGTCACGTTCATAAAAATCAATAAATTAATTATTGAATGTTTGAACGAATCAATTTATACATATATCAAAATGCTCAATAAATTAATAAATCTATGACATAAAATCTATAAATAAATAAATCAGTAAATACAAAAATTTTAATTTTAAAGAAATTGAATTCTGGGTTCATATGGTTGACACATCGGTTGCTACTGATAATACTAATTCAAATCTTCCAATACTTTTACTCATTGTTAGGGTTAGGTATATACTGATAATGCAACTCGAAACGGCAATGCTAACTAAATACAAATCAAATTATAAATAAATAAGTAGTAGTAGTTTTATATTAGCTCAGCTCGGGGTGTTGAAAAACCTTTCCTTGTATTATAAGTTCCTACATAATTAATAGTTTTTCTCTTTCTTGTCTGAACGCATTGTGACTTCCAGACTATTGTTGAATGATCATGGTTTAAGATTCTAACAAATAATTGATAAAATACATTTTCAAGTTTCAATTATCCTAGTCGAAAATTGTCGAGTGGAGATAAGGATTTTTTTATATTTCACAACGCGTCCATGTTTTCCCCTAGACATTCGTGATGTCATAGATTCTTATATTCATTACACATCAATTTCATTTTGCATTGGTCATAGATCCTATCGGTCGTATTATGGTTGCAGTTGATTTCTGTAAAGCTTGCGCAAAAGGTTTTTTCTCCAAGTTGATGTATGGGCAACCTAAATGTAAGTAATGTACAATTTGATTGGTATATTTGGTAAGATCATTGGAATTAATTCAATCAATAAATTAGTGATCGAGAGGCAATAATTATAGTTAATCAAAAAATTCAATATAATTCAATTGTCTGTCAATAGAAATATTGTAACTACCTTATTATCCATTTTTTTTTATTAAAATTAAAACAAAATCGGTAATTAAAAATGCTTTATCAAAAATATTTTTTTTGTTGCTTTCATTTAATAATATTTTCTGACTAATATTTTTCCATTTGAACCATTCAACGACAAATAATTGGCTGCAATAGTACATACTTTTAAAATAATTTAGCTAAACTATTCTACTTAATGTTATAGTTAATAATACTAACATAAATATTCGGTAACATAGAAGTATTATAAGGTACACACCTGTTGGATTCGTTAACACCGACAGTTTTTTTTTCTTTCACTCGGGATCACCTGCGATCGTTTTTATTGTGCCTTTCCGCGTTGAAAAAGGCTGATACAGGCTCTGCTGTGCCGACTTGTTACTCCCTCTCATCGCAGCTCACATGACAGCACAATAAAGCACGCACACACACCACCGCACTGCT
The DNA here is from genome assembly GCF_030247195.1 of Topomyia yanbarensis. Taxonomy (NCBI): domain Eukaryota; kingdom Metazoa; phylum Arthropoda; class Insecta; order Diptera; family Culicidae; genus Topomyia; species Topomyia yanbarensis. The sequence goes on along the minus strand of NC_080671.1, from coordinate 399,484,605 downwards.
CGCATGAAACACACGAAGCCCAACTATACGATGAGCAGTGAGCTGGATGCGATGGTGGAGATGGCAGAACATGGTGAGCCGAATGGTTTCTTTTGCGTGAACTCTCTATAGTATATTTTATGCGATACGGCGGTGGGTGAGATTCCTCCGTGGTCTTGGTTTCGGTTGGTCTCTGTGTTCGACTCGACGACGTCGTCGTGTCAGCTTAGCTCCGCGAAAGCCATTGCCATAGTCAGCCAACAGGAGGCCAACGAGAAGAAGTATAGTTGCGTTAAAAAATCTTTCACAGAAGAAACAGAGGAACTTCCTGGACATTTTTTTCGGATGCGATAGTGGCCTTCCGCTAGGGCGTCAGGTGAGGGTGATAGTGTCGAACGATTCGTCGGGATACGGAACCGATTTTTACGAGTGAATCGCGGTCGCTGTTTTTCGGGGAGGTGGATTTTTCTGCGAAATATGTGAGCCATATCTTGTGCAAGGGAAGATTACTGGTGGAATCGATTCCGAGCGTATTGTCGTCGTGGACGGTTTGTGTACTTCCGTGCGGTGAAAATTGAGTGCTTGGGCAACCAGTGACAACATTTACGCCCATTTGCGGTGGTATTGGAGTGGATTTAAGGGGCCGAACGAAACGATTACCGTGGGTCACCCAATGGTGGCAGTAATGGAACGCAGGCGGCCGTGATTTTTCGCTGTCGACATTTTGACATCCATACATACTCGCTTTGTGGAGGGCCTGCTCCTGCTGCTGTGTAAATATGTCTGGAAAAAAGTGACACCAGTGAAGATGGCAGGCATTTGTCCGTCGCGGCCGGAATGATCACCGCTGGAAGAACCACGGTCAGCTTGGGGCAAAGGTGAATAATGTTTTTCTTTTTTCGTGAGAGGGGTTTATCTAATTTCAAGTTGGGAAAATAGGCTTTACATGATGGATGGAATTGCACAAGCAGAAAGGAGGAGGAAAGTGAGCGGACAGATCGAGCGAGTGTGTGTGTGTGCGTGTGTGAAGCTGTGAAAGTGATTCCGGAAAGCTGTGTGTTGGGGACTGTGGGACCAACCGTGTGAACACGGTGGTGGCTCTCAATCTATACTGCTTGGAGTTGAGCCTATACCCGCATATTACTGATAGGATCAACTGGAGACAAGAAAATAGCTGCTACTGTGGATCAATTTTGATACGAGATGGTTGAGATATTTATTTTCATTTCACTAGTAATTTGATTATTTGCATTTTTGGGCACTTTATTTGCAAATTTCTGTATAACACAATGTGATATAGTTTAGGCTCGCTTTATCTTCAATGAATCTCTGGAGTCGAACCAATTGTTGGGAATTTGTCTTACTACATTAATTAAACATCCTAAAAAAATATTTCACACAAGTATCCTTTTTCGTTGAAATTTGACAAGACTATAATGAAAAAAAAAATGGTTCACGAAAGAAAAATAAGTGGTTATTCTATCAGGCCCTCATTTCGTCAATAAATTACAATTTTTACAAACAAATTAAAAAAAAATGAAATCAAAAGAAATTATTTCTTTAGATTTCATTTATTACGATTTTCTTAATCAAACTACTAACTACTAATATTTGTATATTCAGTATACTTATGAGATATTGGAATCTATCAACGGTCACGGGGATAGTTTCTTTACTGCTGAAATGGAAAAGAAACGTTCCGCGAATGTTCCCGTTTTAGGTATACTCGCTATGAGAGATAACTTGGCATTTGAGACATACTGGAATTCTACGGCCACTAAACGAGTTATATTCAGTACTTCCAACCTCAGCCCTCAATACAAAATGGAATCATTCCGTCACATGATGTCCACCAGAAGATAATATAATATAATACTGTGACTTGTCTGGTCCGCCATAAAATGATAGCATTGCTCATAGATCTTATCTTGCTTAGTATCAAGAAATCATCTCCAGTTCACTAGTTTGTTTGTCGTCAGCCTTACTGAGCTCGAAGACATCTCAAGTTTCCTTTAATTGGGTCGATCCATGCTCGTAGCGCGTAGAATGCTCTTTCTCGTCCTCGGGTCTCGCTTCGTGTGGCCAGCGCACGTTGATGATGCTGAAATTAAAGAAACGGCTCATGCTCATCTCTACATACATCTTCTCGCTGATCGACAGCCGCTTGATTACGCCATAGTGCAACTTTGAAGATGGTCGTTCCTTGTGCCGCAGCAGTGTTAGAATGTAACCGCTCGTTTTCCGCTTTTGCACATCAAGAAAAATTCCTGCAATTATACAACGCCAAAATTGTGAGTTTTTGGTTCGTCGAACATACTTTAGTCGAACCCTGCATTGCAAGTTTCAAATCGAGGTCTTTTATCGCTACGTGTGTCTTTACAGGTTGTTCCGGTCCGAAGGTGAGATCGGAGAAGCCATCAAATATTCATTAACTTATTAGTTGGTGGCACTAGATTTGGATGGACCATTTACGATTTTACGCCGATCCGGCTCTATCATGCGGGATCAGGCGCTGCAGGTCAGTTCGCCAGAGGTGATTTAGTGAGGTCACCACCACCAGCAGCAGCTGAAATCATTCAGCCAGAGCAGAAGGATGAGCCAAAAGTAGTGGCAGCGAAATACTTGGTGAATGAAGCTCCACAAGTTTGTGGACGCGAGAAACAATGTTCATAAGAAACTAAGCAGATGGTTCTCAGAATCCGAAAGACGCTAGTATCTGCCATGCAGGAGTGTGACACGGTAACGCGGAGGGCTGATGTAGCTGAGAGAGCATTGGCGTCGGCTAAGGCTACTATCTTCCTAGCCCCTCCGAAGCAGGAGACTTCACCAGGAAACGGAAGGTCAGGCGGGCCCAAAAGGCAGACGCCCGAGGGCGCTGTTGTTGCTGAAGGAAAGTCGTCACCCAAAAGGGAGAAAGCTGAAGTACCGTTGTCGATTGAAAGGAGAAGAGGAAAGGCAAACCATCGGCTCGTCAGAAGGTACCAAAGCGAGCAATCGTGCTCGTCAAAGCCAACGACGCGACGACTTATGCAGCGCTGCTCAAGAATGTGGTAAAAATCAAGCGTACCCAAAAAGACAAGATGCTCTTCGAGTTGAAGAAGAATCCCACGACTAGCATCTCGACCTTGCCGGACACTATTACCAAATCAATGGGTGAAAAAGCAGAAGTTAAAGCCTTAAACCCGGAGATGGTGATTGTGTGCAAAAGCCTTGACGAAATCACGAAGGATAACGAGCTGGAAGCGGATGCAGGTCCACAAGCGTGCACTGAAGCAATTGGGAGTTATAAGCGACTACCGGTTGAGCTTCTACAACCACGTCGACTACGCATGCGAAAATTCGGCGAAGGCAACGGACGCATAAGTCGTGAATCATGCCAAACGACGGCGGCCCGAGAAGCAGCACGAGACGACTGCTATCTACTGTTTCGTCATCGATACTCCGATATAAAACTGTACATGATATCCCGGCTGATGGCCGTACGAGTCACGAGTGCGTACAGAATAATATCGCCGGAGGCAGTTTGCGTTATCGCCGAGATGATCCCCAACTGAATCACTCTGGCTTAGGACGTGGAATGCTACCAACGGAGAAAAGCACGTAATACAAGGAGACTGGTCCGAAAGAACTCGTTGTCGGTTTCGGTTTGGGTACATAGGAAGCATTGAAAGGTGAACTTCTATTTGACGCAGTTTTTGTCCGGACACGTATGCTTCCGGAAGTACTTGCATCAGTTTGGACATGCTTCGTCATCCCTTTGCCCGGAATGCGTGAACGTGCAAGAGACACCGAAACACGTGGTCTTCGAATGCCCCCTCTGCTCGAAGAAGTTCGTAGGGGTATGCCTGGTGTGACAGGACAATATCGTTGAAGAGATACTTCGGACGCTGTCAACAGATTGGTCAGATTGGTTACGAGTATACTCTGCGAGCTACAGAGGAAGTGGTGAAAGGACCAACAAAGTAGCGCCATTGGCTAGAAAGCCACCATGAAACTCGCCAAAAATCGAGATTCGAGAGAAATCCAGCCGCCGGGAAACTCCATTGCCGTCGGTGTAGACTAGATCCACCGCTGGGGAGCAGTTGAGTAGTACGCGACGTAGCACCTGGTTTGGGTCATCGGGATGCCAGTGAATCGAACGTCAGGCTTCACCGGAATTGACGGACCGAACTTGACATCCTACAGGGTACCTTGTGAGTAGGCTAGATTCACCACCGGAGATTAGAACGAGTAGACTGCGTCGTATGGCTAGCAGTGGGTCGTTAGGGCGCCCAGTGAACCGGAAGCTACGCTCCACCCGGGATCGCTGGATGGACCTCAGCACCTACTAGCTTGGTGAATTAGACAATATGAAGTTGCCGCCCAGATTGTCTTCGCAGGGGAAGAGCACTACGTCTCGAACGACAGCTAGCACTTCGAATGCCATAGTCTGTGTGGATGTTGGTGAACTGGTCGCGTGTTTTTTTTACAATGGAGAATGCATTTACGCACTGACCCAGTACACGTGCTTAGTAGTTGCCAAGCTACCACATGGAAGTGTACTGGAGTGTCGGGCTCGACCAGGACTGAACTAACGGATAATACCGACTAAACTCGATTGGGTGCTCACCCCTGCCACACCATGTGAGACTGACTTGTGTGCTCACCTCTAGCATACCATGTGAGACTGATTTGGACGTTCACCCTACACTCCTCTGCCACGCCACGAGGTATCAATAGCGATAGGTATGGGCAGTCCATACATACGTCTATTCACTCACTCGTCTGCCATGCTTCGGTGTGACTACCGCGATTGTCACCCGCTGCGCCACACTTGCCTTAGCATGAGCAGACCATTCGTTTACTTCTCCGCGCTCAGCCCTTTCCACTCTATCTAACCAATCACAAGTTAGCCATGCCTGTCGTCTGCTACTCGGCGCGTCTACACCCGGGCAGTCAGGGCAGATGGGGGCCTCCGCGTGCCCAAACCTGTGGCGGTACTGTCGGAAGCAGCCATGGCCTGACAGGAATTGTGTCAGATATAAGTGAACTTCCCCATGGGGTCTACCCACCCAGTTCGATATCTTAGGTATCAGCCGATGGATCCAACTACTTTTCGAGGAGTTAGCCCACTCGCGCTGCCAGCTGGCGACCGAGGCCACCCTGGCGCACGCCTTAGAGCTGTTGGACATCATCCTCGATCATGCCGCAACAGCCGTCGACGCCCTCTTGTACGCACGACATGGCTGCCGAAGGTCAGCTTGTCATCTATGATGACTCCAAGAATCTTCAGACTCCGCTTTGAAGTGATCACGACTTCTCCCACTTGAATAACCGCGTGTTGTACCAACTTGCGGTTGTTGACGACAACCACCGCCGTCTTATGTTGAGCGAGCTGCAGGCCTCTCGCGCTCATCCATTCCGCCACAGTGTTGATCGCGTGTGCTGCAGTCAGTTCTACCTCGGGTATTGACCCCCCGTAGACCTCCAAGGTTACATCATCGGCGAAACCGAAGTTGTTGACACCAGGAGGGAACTTTAGTCTCAGAATCCCGTCATCCATAAGGTTCTACAATACCGGGCCCAGAATTCGAGTCTTGCGGGACTCCTGCGGTAATAGGAACGCTTCTCTGACCGGCATCGGTATCGTATAAGTACACGGTTCTGGAAGTAGCTTTCCAAAATCCGGTACAGAACCACCGGCAGGCTAAGCCAGCGTAACGAGAGTGCGGCGGCATTCCAGCTTGCGCTGTTCAATGCGTTCTTCGCATCAAGTGTCACTAACGCATAGTATCGAATACTTCGCCTTTTCCGTTGGATCGCTATCTCGGCGGTCTTTACCACTGAGTTGATAGCGTCCACCGTGGACTTACCCTTTCGAAAACCAAACTGATTGCTTGACAGGCCGTCCGTACCTTCTGGGTACGGGCTTAGCCTGTTCAGGATGATTCTCTCAAGCAGTTTGCCCGTCGTGTCAATCAGGCAAATTGGTCTGTACGCCGATGGGTCGTCCGGCGGCTTCCCGGCCTTCGCCAACAGTACCAACTTCTGCCTTTCCCATCTATCGGGAAAACGACACTCGTCAAGGCATCTCTGCATAGCTAGCCTGAACAGAGCGCTGAGAGCGCTGCACAGAGGAGTAACTAGAACAAATTCCTGGCCAATAACCAAAATATTTTTTTTCTATTTTCTATTTCGTTATTTTTTTTACATACCTAAACGCCTGCTGAATAACGTGGCAGAATTAGGAGTATGTCCAAAAATTGTTAAAGATTTTTTGCTTGGATGCAAAATGGTGATATTTTAAAGGGTTTTTTAGTCATTTTAATTATATATCCAGCAATATCGCTTTCTAGTGATGATGACTGTATTAAGTAAGACAATATTATCACAAACGTAGTAGAACACAGCCATTTGCATAACTTTAGGCTAAAACCAACTGAAAATAGTAGTGTTGTCGTGCATTGCATCAACTTTAAAAAAAAGTTTTTTAAACATTATATTCCAAATTTGAATGATAAAAAAGATACATTATACGGCGAGATCCGGCAAAGTTGCTGAAGCAGTATTACAAAAGTAGATTCCAGCTATCTGAAAAACATTCGAACACTTCCGATCTTGTCCGATCCACAGATTCCAAACGATTTGAAAATATTGAATTTTTTAATAATTTGAGGTACACCGAAATGCTGTAGGGCCAAGTGCTATGTTTTCCAAAATGTATCTCTATGAAAATATGCACAGGTGTCCCTTTTCTTCCCCTTTTTTCGCTGATAAACTGTTTTTGCAACTGGAAAACCAAATGTATTCACAAAGATCACCTCAAAATTACTCGTATTCGAAAGGATATAGAAAATTGACCTCTGCACTGGTAGGTGGATAGATGCCAAATGGTTCCAAAAACCAATTTTAGTCTATCTTGTTCATATTAAGGCATAATAAAAGCAATAGCAGCAACAAATAATTTTGGCCAGGAATTGACCCCAGTTACTCCTCTGTGCGTTCGGGAGGTGAAGAACCCTTTGGTCTTCAGAATCAGAATATATTGGCTCAAATGGCACGGATTCGCGTTGGTACTCTCGCACGGGTTGTCGAAACACGCTCCTCTTGCTGCTCTTAATGGCCTTATTAGGGGCCAATTTCGCAACTCGAAACACTTCACGGCGGTCCGCTCTTACCTCCTCGGGTGCGGGTTCGTTGCGTCCTACGTCTAGCTTTGAGGCAGGCTGATCGTAGGGCTACAATCTCGGCACTCCTCCAAAATACCGGACGTCAGCCATTTCTTGGCAGGCTCTTCTTGATCGTGTGTCGAGGAGTAGAACTCCTACTGAAGAAACTAACTATTAAGTGGTTGAAATAGTGTGAGTGCTATTCACATAAAAACGCCGAAGTAATGCCATAAGGTAGTGCCAGGGAGGAATCAGGTTCTGGGCAAGAGTAGTGGCTTTTAGCGGATCACAAGCTCAAACGTTTGAGACGTTAGGGCTTTTGTACATTTTTTCATGCAATCTCAAGGCATTTTTGAAAGTTTTTAATGCCCTCAAAAAAAAAAAAAGAAAAACACAGTCATTGCTCAAAATCGTCGAGCTGAGTCAATTGGTATATAGGACTTGACCCTCTGAGCCTAGCAAAAAAAACACAAACGTTTGCGCGAATTATATACATTTCTTTTAAAAGAAATGTAAAAACAAGCGTGACAATTTTTTTTAACTTCGCAACTAAATTGCAACAAATGTGTATGTGTGATTAGATGTATATATGTATGCAATAGTAAGGCACTACCAGTGGATGCAGACTAGACATGGTCGGGTTCGGGTTTTTGGACCCGACCCGAACCCGACGGGTTTCGGGTCGGGTTCGGGTTCTGTAAATTTAGGCTTCTGGGATTCGGGTCGGGTTCCGGGTTTTCTAATTAGAAATTCTCGGGTTCGGGTCGGGTCCGGGTGTTTGAAATTTTGAACTTTCGGGCTCGAGTCGGTTTCGGGTTTTTCAAATTACAAATTATCGGGGTCGGGCCGGGTTCGTATTTTGAACAAAACAAACCAACCATTTCTTGACGCTGTTTGCGTCTGTGCACAAAACGCAGTCTCTTTTTGTAGTAGTGAATTATACTTCGTGATACGAATGGATGACACATATAACCGTACCAAATGTTAGCACCTTTGGATCGCTAGAATTCGTCGTATTTTCTGGTGTTCAAATTTTTTTTTTCGAGAATTGTCCTACTGGAGCTGTAGAGCTAGGTTCTCGGAAGGGCTCCCCGTCAGAATCACATACTACAATTTGCAGACGAGACAGGCAATGTCGCCCACTAAAACACTGCATTAGGCCAATTGTAGCGGGCCGTGATTCTGAATGTGATATTCATTGTACGGTTCAGTTATGTGCGGGCGTAGGGACTCGCGATCGCGTGTATCATCGCGAAGAGCTCGAGCATTTGTACGTTAACGTGTTCGATCGCGTGTGCGTTTGTATGTCGCGTGTGCTAACGTGTATGTAACTTCGCGTGTACGAATTCTATTCTATAACCGTGTGCCTTTCGCATATTCGCGTGTGTTCTTGGATAATCGCGCGCGGACAGTGAATCTAATACTTTATTTTTTGGTGTACTGCTAAGATGCTAAAAGAGTGTGAGATCTTCCATATCACTAGAGTGCCCGGTGACGTCGCCATAGAACGCGTTATCTAGTGGATATTTGCTTTATTTTTTGATTGGTCCCACTGAATGTATGGGCCTAAGTTTTTAGGACAGAGAGTAATGGTTTCAGGACGTGACAGATTCATGAACGCGCGAAAACGGAAGTTTGTAGGTTCGTGTTTGAGACAGTGTTTGAAACTTCGTGAGTGCTAAAACGTTCTCCTTATTACCGGGATGTTACTAAGTTTGCGCGATCGCGAACGTAGGTATGCGTTGTTAATCGCGAAGGACTTAAGCGTTCGTATGCTAACGTGTTTGTCACGTGTGTTCGCGTTCATGTGACTTCGCATGTACAAGACTGGATTTTGTAACCGTGTGGCATTTCCTATATACGCGTGCGTTCTTGGATGGTCACGCGGACCTTCATTCTGATAGTTGGTTTTTGGTGTACAATTCACATTCTGACAGGGAGTAAGTTACCCCATATCACTAGAGTCCTCGGTCATGTCACCATGTAACGTGATGTCCAGTGGATATGAGAGCTTTCTTTTTTTAATTGATCCAATTGAAGGCATGCACCTGGTCTGCTGATATCAAGGATAGAAACATCCGGAAGTGACCGATTCATGATCGTGCGAGTGTGGGAGTTTTTAGGTTCACGCTTGAGACCTCGTTTGAAAATTTATAGGAGTTGAGACATTCACTTTATCACCGAGATGTTATCATATTTACGAGATCGCGGGTGTAGGTACCGGGGATGGTCGCGAAGGGCTCAAGCATTTGTATATTAACGTGATTGTCGTGTGTGTGACTTCGCGTGTATAATTTTGATTTTATAATGATGTAGCGTGTACTCTTGTTTGATCGCGCGCGAACCGTGAATCTGATGCTTAATTCCGTTTCCCTATGGGGAAATTTGAGTTCCAGGTCATGTCACCATGGAACGTGTTGTTTAGTGAATATGAGCGTCACTTTTTTGATTGGTTCAACTGAAGGCATTAGTCCAGACTGGTAAAACTTTCGGACGTGCCCGTTTCATGATCGCGCGAGATGTGGGTTAATGTTTGGAAGTTTAGAGATGCCACGTTTACTTAACTACCGGGGTGTTTTCATGTAGGCGAAATCGCGGGCGCTAGTATATGTGGATTACTGCAACTGCATGGTCGCGCCCGTAGCCAGGCCTGTTATCGCGAAGGACACGAACGTTTATACCTATATGAGTATAGATAGCGTATAGTAGAGATATACTAATAAAAGGAATCATAACATGCTGAATAAAGAAAAAAGATGCAAAGAGCTTGACTGGAAGTGTATAAATGTAACAATACTATTTAAAATACATGAATAATGTAAAATCAAACTAATAGATGTGCAAAAGAAACATACTAATGAAGTAGAAAAGAAAAACACATGTAACATGCAATCAAACTCGTCTAAATGCAGCAAATGTTGTATATTTATCATTAACGAAAATTGCATGCTGTTAGACTTTCATCATGCTATGCTGGCCGGGAATGGATGACTCACGTGCGTCGGTAAATTTATTTTACCCTAATTTATCCAGCCCGACTTTCCCCAATGAATAGAACCAAATGGTCAGATTGATCATCAGAGTATTAGCCACTATTCTATCATATACGTCAGTTCTGCATCCATTCCCTGACCCAACTGTCACAAATACTCAGACGAATACATACATAGATACACATACGACTAGTACATAACAGTTGTACACTAGTATGAAAAACTACGATTATCACAAAGCTACAACTAATAGGTTCCTACTTATTCTACTTTATTAAATCAATTTAATTATTAAATTAATTTAATTAGTATATGCACGATAAATGGACACGCAATGACTCCCTCCGTGAGCCCCGTCCACGAATACCACAAATAGAACAATATTTGCAAACATGGCACACAGCAAAAGTCAATCTACGTCGATCTGCCAGTCGGCCACGCCACCGCCCATAGACCAGTGGTTTAGCGTTGGTATGCGCTGGTGCGGAGTATGAAAAGACATATAACATTAAAAGGCGCATAAGCCCTCTCGGTCTCCTCGATGCACCACTATCGAGGCGTAATGCAATGCCCATCTTAAAGCAATTGATGCTTGGTGATGTTTGCAATACCGTCAAACCCCTAAACCTTGGGAAGGGGTATTTTCTGGTGTTCAAATATTGTCTTTTTTCATTCTTGCATAAAATTCCGTCTCTTCAGATTCGCTGAATTATTTAATTTTTTAAACGAACATTCATGAGAGAGCATTCAACAATACGCGTTTCACATTAAAAATCTGTTTGCGATTTATTTTCCACGATAATTAGTAATAAACCAAGTCAACAGGAATTTATCGGAAAATATCGGTTCAACTTTCTATTATGGAATATAAATTTCGACAGGTACTTTACTTAGGCCGCGGTGACTTTTTCTCTACGTATACGGTAACTAAAATTGCTCTAAAATGTCTAATTTCTATTAAATTTGTAATCAAATTGAATAGTTTTATTCTAAAATCATTCGTGAAGTAAGCTGTTTAAAAATATTCGTGTTTTGACTATTTAATTATGTAATATTTCATTTTGTATAGAACAAGTTTTTAAAATACGTCAAATTTCCCTTTTTCATTCATATTGCTATAACTCCGGTAGTTTCAAACCGATTTTTACTATCTATATGGCGTTGCAAAGCTTATTATCCTTTTGAACAAAATTATTCAAAAACTGGTCAAATAGTGTATTTATTCCAATGCTTTTTTGAACACCAAACGCCAAAACGGTAAAAATACAGGAATATGCAGTAGCGGAGATGAAACAGGAAGGCGTCAAAGGAACTTTAGTTACTTTGCTATAGTGCTTTGTTATATCAAATAACAGATTCTATTATTCGGCAGAGTTGGAACTTATATAATTTTACACAAGTTTCTCGCTTACTATGCACAGTAGTCCCAAAGAGTAAAAAAGGGGGTTTTTAGATTGCGTCAAAACGGTTGACTTTAGCAATATGATGTCTTTGAGAAAGTTTCTTGGAGTAGAACTCCCCTTCTTTTTGTCTTATTGGATTGATTAATCCCCCTAATAGTGAGTTACGATTTTTTTTCTTCAATAATTCAGATAGACAAATACTTACTTCAGAAAAGTTGTAGAGAAACTCGTTACAAACATTTTACCTAAAGACTTTAACTCTCTATCTTTTAAGCTTTTTGAGATATGGGACATTATTTGTAAAAGGCCCCTTGAAAACAGTTTTTTCATCACAAGTTTTCTTCTAGATTTTTTCCATTATATAAATGTTCTAGAACATTGTTTGGACTATTAAACTGCATTACTTTGCCGAAGACGGAAATATTAACGTTTTTTTTATTGAAAATAGTTTTTTTTCCAAAGCCGATAGCTTTTAAATGGGCAAACCACTTTGTAAAAAAAATTAAAGTGCAAGAAAAGCACCATAAATGCTGGAAAAATCAGATCTCCCCAAGGCGGCCCTCTATGGAAATACTAGAGCTGAAGTTTGTCTCATTCCGTCATCAAATGCAATTGATTACTCGCCGTTTGGTTGCACTTGCGCCATTGTTATGAAGTAGGCGCAAGGGAATTGTCAGTTTCTGGTGGCAGGCGTATGCATTGAGTTTTTGAACAACTGTAACTTTTGACCCAAGCAAACAGATGTTCGGATAATACTTAAAAAGCACACTTTAAATTCACAAAAAGTTCTTAGCGAACTTTCTGCTGCTCAAGCTTTAATAGAACTGGCTTAACCCGCTATTAGAACATAAAACGTATTGCAAAATTACTTAAAACGAGAAGCTTATGCAGCTCATTTATATCAACTTTTGGTTGCTTGGGTATTTACTCAAGAGGTACTTACAAAAGTAAGAAAGGCTAATTATTGCGACTTTAACCCTTTATTTTAGAACTAACAGTAATATATAGTGATGTAGTTAATGCCGGAACAGCTCTAGTATGGACAAACTTCAGCTCTAGTACTTCATAGAGAGCCGGCTTGGGGAGATCTGATTTTTCCAGCATTTGTTGTAGTTTTCTTGCACTTTGATTTGTTTACAAAGTGGTTTGCCCGTTTAAAAGTTATCGGCTTTGGAAAAAGAACTATTTTCAATCAAAAAACGTGAATATCTCCACACATACTAGCGCAAGAAAGTTTCCGTCTTCGGCAAAGTAATGCAGTTTAATAGTCCAAACAATGTTCTAAAACATTTATATAATGGAAAAAATCTAGAAGAAAACTTATGATGAAAAAATTGTTTTTAAGGGGCCTTTTACAAATAATGTCCCATATCTCAAAAAGATTAAAAGATAGAGAGTTGAAGTCTTCAGGTAGAATGTTTGTAACGAGTTTTTCTACAACTTTTCTGAAGTAAGTATTTGTCTATCTGAATTTTTGAAGAAAATAAATTTTGTAACTCACTATTAGGGGCATTAATCATCAATCCGATATAAACAAAAAAGGGGAGTTCTACTCCAATAATCTTTCTCAAAGACACCATATTGCTAAAGTCAACCGTTTTGACGCAATCTAAAAAAACCCCTTTTTTGCTCTTTGGGACCACTGTGTTATGTGTCGATATTTTGCTTTTAAAAAAAGATATAATAAACTTTCCGAATTATGTACACATGACAAAACACTAACGTAAACGGTTTGGTGGGGTACATTTGTACCCCAAACAAACTTTAAGCGAGCACTGTTAAGTTGATCAAATGAAACAAATAGGTTGTACCTGCTTTAACGGAAGTTTAATAATCAAATTGATTTATGATAAAGATTGCTTGCAATTAAAATAAACTTTAACGGAATAACAAGGATTTGAGCTCACAAATTTGGTGGTACTTTGGTGGCATTATGGCGGTTCAAATTTAAAAAGTGCACAATATTTTTTTAAAAGCAGATAGTTTAAGCCAAATTTATTTTCTAGAGACTGTCTTTGTTCCATCAGACCTAAACCTAGCTTTTAATGGATTTTTAAAAGTTTGGAGTCGTTCCGAGATTGGAGATGTCGAAGCATATCTACTGGCGCGCTTACTGTATAATCTGAAGCATAAAATAACTTAGATACCCCATCATACATCATCCTAACGCTAATGATGGGACATCAAGAACGCGTCAAAGAATCTTGATTGATTCCCTTAATACAAGTTTGACCGCACCAACCAGTAACGTGGGTGACGTCATGTAAACTGTCGAATACGAATTACCAATTGCCGACGGGCAAGGTTGTTTGAAACTGTGATCATTAAACTTTCTGTTTCCCCATGCGTTAGTCACCGATTTAACCTAATTTCCGGTTAAGATATCGTCGATTTATAAGTTTCTCAAAACATTACAAATTAGACGTTCAATAATAGTAAATATAAATGCGGATTCTACTCGCCAGTGATTCGTTTTGCCATAGGCAGATATAACTCAATGCGTATGGTGCTACTTCAGATTCTCGTAATTCTACTTTGCACAGATGAGCTCGGGTTCCTAGAATTGAAAATATTCGAGATCTTTGGTTGATTCTCCATATTAGCAAGTTGGGTTCGGATCGAGATTCTCAAATTTTAAATTTTCGGGTTTTCAAATTTTCAAATTCTCGGGGTCGAGTCGGGTTCGGGTTTTACAAAATTTTCATTCTCGGGTACGGGTTGGGTTCGGGTTATTATGTTTCAAATTGTTCGGGATCGGGTCGGGTTTGGGTTTTTCAAATTTTATAATTTCGGGCTCGGGTCGGGTTCGGGTTTTTCAATTTTCATGCTCTCGAGTTGACTACAGGAAAAGTTTAATAATGAAATTACTAAGAAACAAGAAGAGATAGGAATATGATGTTGAAGAACAAATTATGGATAGTCTTAAACCCCAATTTTTGGATAGTAGACATTGTCATGATCATAATTCATTATTTTGAGAAAATCAACAAAAACATCATCAAAGCACTAACTTTTAACTACTTTACAACAAAAAGGTAACTTAAACTAATTAACTAAAAGACATGTAAACACTATTCAATAGGATTTTCTCACCTTTCCAATGGAACTAAAAGATTTAAAATGTAACGTATACTTTTTGAGTTAGCTGTATTTTAAGCCGAATAAGTTTTACATAAAAAGTTCAATAACTCTGTAACGGTTGAGATTTGATGGGATGATAGTCTATGGCTCTACGAAGGGTTCTTAACCATAAACTAAACACACTGTATAAGAAATTTTTGAAGTAGACCAAAATTTGAGAGGATATTAACCCTAGACCCCTCTTTCCCTGAAAAAAAGCTTTATTGACTGCAATGATAGTATAGAAACAAATCTCCGTGATCAATTCCCAAAACCCCACCCGCTTCTCTTTGGACAAACTTAGACTTTTTTGTCCCCTCTTCCTTCCTCTAAACGGTCCACGTGGTATAGGTACCCGATCAGAAACAGATAACAAAAATATTTCAAAACTATATCTCGCATTGTTACTTGTTATAAATTTCTGTTGTTTTAACTACTAACGAGACTTATTTTATAACAAAAAAATTGTTCTGCTATAATCTTGATATTTCTTTCTGATCGGGTATGGCCCCGAAATTTTAATCTTCGTGGTACATTCTAGCTAATGGCAAAAAACGCGCCAAATTCACGTAACGTAACGTAACTCTGAAAATGCAACAAAATTCAGGAAATTGAACTAGGGAAGCATACAAATCTTCGTTAATGTCTGAAATGTGAATATGTCCCGATCCAGTACGAGCGTTGATAAAGCGTGGATCTGATACATATAGCGAATGTAATCGGATAATCAGCACAACGATCCCCTAGTAACAATTGAGGTTTTATAGTAGTTTTATAGTCACTAATAAAACTAACATTGCACTTGTAGCGTGCTATAAAACTTCATTTGTCCCTTGGGTAGGACTTTCGCCCCACATTAATAGTGACAATCAAAACAAAAAAAAACATGATCCAGTCTGCACTTGTTCAATCCGAATTTCCCGCTTGGCGCTAATGATCTCGACACATTCCGCACATCTGCCACCCGCCAGCAACTAGCGCTTGGATTTGGCACGGAAATTGGCAACAATGTGATGTGTGAGTAGTCGAGTCTGAATTGCAGCTGGACCAATGCCAACTTGAGTGTGAAGAGTATAAATTGAACATTCTACACTAACAGTCATCTAACATAACATAACTTGATACTCGACTCTGTTCACACGTGCTGAAATGTAGGCTGGGAGTCTTTCGTCGGGATATGTATATTCATATTCTTGAGTATGTCTACAAGCAAAAAGTGAATGAAAACTTTATGGGGAACGTAATGTTTGGCATGTACACTATCCGGTTAGCACATTCTCATAGTAGAAGGAAAATAAGAGTTACTATCTGACAAGTAGATGAAATCCTAACTGGTTACTCATCTACCAGGTTAAGGTTAGCTACCAGCAACCATTAACACACTTCCTAGCTAAATTCATTGTGACTTGCTTTAGTTTCTATTTTCCCATATTTTCAACCGAATGTGCATCTTCCAAAGAGAGCAAACCGAAATGAATCGAAACGAAGAAAACTTCCCCATCAGGACAGGAGAAATAGAAATGAAATCAACGAAAAAGCAACAACAGCATCAGCTAGATAAGTTGTGTTAGTAGCAGTAGCAAAACTTAAAAAAAACGAACTACCAAATGATGTAGTAGTTGTTGCTGCGTTTCCTTTTCTCCACATCCCCCTCTCCCCAGCCCATCGCTATCTATGGATTGGGGCTGAATTGAACGTGAGAAGAGAGTGAAAACATTTGGAGCAAAACGTCTGGATCGGGGTCACACATAGGAAAGCGGCCAGCCAGGCAGCCAGCCAACCAACCAACCAAACCACAAGGCAAGAAAGGCTCCACCGAACGAACGAACGAATGAATGAATGAATGAGTGAGCGATGGTCTATTATTCTACAAGCATAACAACACACTGCTGCACCTTTGGGGGGACCAAGAAGAAAACCAATGGAGAGCGATGGGTGACGGGGGGAAAACTGCATGTCGAACACCATCACGATCTCTCCCGTTTGTAAGGGTTTTTTTTGTTATCGGTATCGATTATTATGAGTCATGTGTTTGTTGGAATAGGTTTTGCTAGGCGATACGAATCGAAAGATTCGAAATGTTTCGCTTTCTACAAGACTCGTGCAATTATCTCGTGTGTAAATACTAATATGAACGCACTATTTTTTTTTGCTAAGATTACTACACAGAGAAATCAGGTTTGCAGGTTTGACAAATTATTAGCTTTATAACTAAGTGTTAGAATTCAAGCACTACTAGGTGCGTTTCGAGTTAAGTTGGGGGGGGGGGGGGGGGGGTAAGGGTTTCACCGTGAAAAAAAACACTTTTTTTGCAATTTTTTTTAGAACTGCGTGAAGCGAATTGATCACGTCCTTTGTACAACATGCTGTAATTTTTTTATGGGAAAATATCGACAACCGACTCGATGACGAAGCTTTTTGTAGAACGTCTCTATAAAAACATGATTTGCGGTGCTACCTGCCATTCAAAAACTACTTAACCGTTTTGTTTCAAACATTGCATATACATTATATGTAAAAATACCTAATCCCTACGTTGAGTTTTTGAGATAATTTGTCGACTAAGGGGGTGTTTTCTCATAAAAAGGCAGAATTTTTCATAAAAGTTAAAAATTTTAATTTAAGATGAGTAAAAAACCCCTTTAATTGAAAATTTATCTCGAAAACTCAACGTAGAAGTTATGTATTTTTTACATAGAATGTGTATGCAAAGTTTAATATAAATCGGTTAAGTAGTTTTTGAATGGAAGGTAATACCGCAAATCATGTTTTTCCAGACACGTTCTACAAAAAGCTTCGGCATCGAGTCTGTTGTCGATATTTTTACATACAAAAATTACAGCATGTTATTGAAATCATACACTATAATGTACAAATATTTTGATCAATTCGCTTCACGCAAAGTTCTAAAAAAATAACAAAAAAAGGATTTTTTCACACTGAAACCCTTTCCGCCCCCGTAAATAATATTATGCTAACAGACTAATCGAGTTTTGGAGAATTAACTATAACTTTGACGAAGTCTCCAATACTCTATTTGTTGAACGGCAGAAACTAATTTTCGCAACTTCTTGATCCTCGGATATAACCGAATACAAATGATTTCCTACAGAATCTAGTAATATATTGCTCCAATCTTTGTTATCCTTAAACCAATTGACTTCAGCTCAAAACTTTTCCTTCGGTCAGACAGCAGTTAGTACAGGCACTATAAATAAAGAAAAAACCAATGCAACTGGCATAATTAAATTAGTTATGGAATTTGCGTCTTGACTTCGTCTCATCAGAATCCGACACTAACTTAGTTAACGGATTGTGTTCCTGAGTAAAACCCCAATTGAAGTGTGATGTCCCGAGAGAAAATTCGGCGCTAGCTTAGTCATGTCACTAAGTTAGTGTCGGATTCTGATGAGACGAAGTCGAAACGCAAATTCCATAACTAGTGTAGTTATAGGTTTTGTGCTCTTCATACGCAAAGATGGTGATAAACAATTTTCTACTTAATGAAGAAAAAAAAAATTTAACCAAAAATTGTTCTCCATTAAGGAGAAATATAGCATAGAACAGGCATAATGCCATTAGGATAACAATTAAATTCAAGAAGCCAGAAAATATGCTTTTGTGATGTACTAGATTTAACAGTATGTTGTATCATCTTATATAAAAAAGAAACTCCGGCATGAAATAGCTCTCGCAAATGCCGTTTCAAATAAACGTTCTAAATAAAGTCTGTTCATAGTAACTATTTGTTTATTTCATGTAAGCATTCAGTATATAATTGATATGAAAACTTGATATAGTATATGATTCATATTAAAACTTGATATTGCTTTATATGGATTCGGCTCCATAAGTTTTGGAGCGCACTTTTCTTTGCATGGTTTCCAGTAGTCTTTGTACAATGTTCTTTCCAACTTACCCCGAAGCACCGAGTCACTTGAAACGAGATCCTGGGATCGATGGTACTTAACCACCCTTATTAAGGTTACCCTTCACAATCGACTAGTATGTTTCGATCGGATGTAGATTACCCTAGTAACAGTTGTGGTTTTATGGTACTTTTGTAGCCCCTGATAAAACTTTGATTGCACTTGTAGCGTGCTATAAAATTTTAATTGTTACTTGGGTAGGGTAGTTCAACCCACAAGCACAGTCTACTTTCTACTTCTGCTCAAGTCAGACGTACAATCGAACCAAGTGAACAACAACTAACAACCTCTCGGTCTAGTGTGCATTGTTTCGAGAACAAAGGAAATATTTAATTTATTCTTGCCGTCATGAGTAAAGTTGATAAAAAAAAACTCTGCTCCGACCCAACACAGCGGTCGTTCACTTTAAATTCTGTTCAATACGATTGAGTTTTCGTGAAGTGGAATACCAGCTGAAGATGAAGATGCAGCTTAGGCTCAAGGAGGTTATGTATCTTCAATATCATCATCTTCGCAATGTAGTACTCATATCAATCAACACGTTAGCCTAAGCTGAAGGTTTCGTTTTGCAGAACAACTTAAAGCACGTGGCTGAAAGGGATAAAGTTGGAATTAAGATTCCCGTGTATATAGAAAAAGACTATGTAGATGTAAAGCTACATGACCTATCATCACGTACTGATCTGGTTGCAAAATATATGTCGCAATACGGAGAAGTAGAATCCGTTACACCTGATACGTGGAGAAATTTCTTCCCGGGTACACCTAACGGTGTTCTTGTGGTGAGGATGCGGATCGAAAGACCAATCCTCTCCCACTTGGCTATAAAACTCAAAACCCACGAAGCTACTAATAATCAAACTACGTTATGCACCCATGAGGGGCAAACTCCTACGTGCAAGTATTGTAATCAGACAGCGCACCACAGACACGCTAGGTTGTACAGGTAGGTAGATACAGAGGAGAATGCATCTACCGATTGCCAACGAATCCACGGAAAACTAACCCCAAAAAAGAGTTTTCAATACCAATACCTGAACCACAAACGGTTGCAAAATTTGTGGCAGCTGTTCAGTCCATATTGACAACTGCAAAAGCAGCATCCAGCACCCCAAAAACCACTGTAAGCAACATCGGCGAAAAAGATGATAAGAATGACGACGGATTTACACTGGCCACCCGTAAGGGCAATAAGCAGGAAAGAACATCTGACTGCGAGCACCAAGACACTTTTAGCGACAGGAGAGAATCAAATGATCCCCATGACGTAGTAGGCGAGCCGCGAAAGAAGGTCTCCGCTCGCAATGAAAAGTCGCACGCACGAGATCCAACGAGTAATCATTAATATTTGATTTTATTTTTATTTTTTACATTTTGTAAACAAATGAAAGATCCACGGCTCCGTTAAGCTACCGCTATGAGCCGTGTCAAATAAACGAAATAATAAAAAAAGTGTTTTAATCCACCTAGCGGTGCAATTGTGCCTTTCTCATTTATCCAAACTATGATTTAATGCCTGGTTACGCTCAATATTTTTTTTTAGATGCCAAGCTACCAAACGGGGTGTACTGGAGTGTTGGGCCCTCATGGTGAAACCATGACTAGGTAATACCGACTAAACTCCATTGCGCACCGCCATTGTTCCCCCCAGGGACTACATCTCGGTATTACTTCTTGGCAAGGATGCAAAATGCCTACCTTTTCTGCGGCTGTAATTTTTCTGCCTACATTCTCATTTCTCTCTTTATGCTGCTGTCGTCCGCTAGTGCAGGACGTCCAGCGCTGTACGGCTGCCTGTGTGCAAAGCAGTAACATGACAAGAAACTACTGTCCCCAGTACAGCCACCAGACGCGAGCGGTACAGCTTCTCTTTCCTTATTTTACATTTTTTAATATTTTCAATCTTTTTAATATTTTTATTCAAAAATGACTACAATGAATGCGGCTCACTTACGCCATGGCTGGCATTAACGCTTTCGTGTGCGGGCCTCTCCCTTTGACTATGCAGAGAAAAATGTACAAAGCGAGAGAACAAACTTTACTACGCCACACTCTCACCGAGCAGTCGGAGTACAGCAGCAAAACAAAAATGTATTCTACTGCTGTACGGGAAAATGTACTCGGTTTGGTTACCGTTCTGGCAAGAGCTGTAGTGATGCGTCGCTGTAGCAGGCTGTACGGCTTGTGCAAATGTAAATATACCGAAAAAAATGTAGTTTATCGGTACCGTTGGCATCCCTGCTTCTGGGGAGATGGCTGTACTTGATGTACTCACTCACTCTCGCTCGCGCGTTCATACATCCTGTACTTACTTGGGTGCTCGCTCTGTCACACCTTGATTCACTCTCTAACACTCCACATGAGGCTTACTTTTGTGCTCACCTCTATCACGCCATGCGAGGCTGACTTGAATGCTCACCCTATCACCTGATTCACTCTCAATCATACCACTCTATTACACCCCTGGCATCCCATGTGGAAAATTTTTCTTAGGCCCCACTTCTGACATACCATGTGAGGCTTACTTGGGTGCTCACCCTTAACATACCGTGTGAGGCTGACTTGGACTACATTCTTATCATACTTGATAAGCATGTATAAGTGCGCAACTCTCACGAACCTGATAAGCAACATGTCGACACTGACATACTTGAAACAAACAAAAATATAATATTTATATAGCTTAATCAGCGTGAGTTCAATGTTGTCTTCATGTTCCACCATGAAAGAGAAGGGATATAATTAGTGGGAGGTGGAGGATGCGTCGGGAACCACATAATTTATTTTAATATATGGGGTGGATGAAGGGAATGCAGGAGGTAGGTTGGGGAGAGAGAAGGGGGGGGGGCGGGTAAGAGGTGGAGGAGTTGATGAAGGTTTCAACACCAAACTTCATATTATACCTTCCATTTGAGACTAGTTTAATGAAAATTGGTTCAGTCATCACCGAAGTCATTTTAGATCTGAAATATGCCCGGAACCCAGAACTTCCAGAATTATCAATAGTGGACAATATATTTCAATAATCTTTGATTCAACATCAGTGATCTATGCCTGCGAATCGAAGGAATTTGATGTTCATTTCAATAGATTTTAAACCTATGAAGTATTACGATTGTACCGATTCATATCAGAAATTACCATGTGACCGCAATAACCAACATGTAACTCCGTAACCGAAAGTAAGAACTGAATGAAATTCAGTAGCAGTCATTGGGAGTACTATATCTTTCATTTGAAATCAAAATCAGTTTGTCGAAATCGGTTAAGAGTATGCTGGAAAATAGATGTGACATTAACTCGGGAACTTGACGAGTTCCCCGGGGGCATCATGATCCGTCATAGGTGACCAATGTGTTCAAAACTACTTCGATTGGTCATTAGTGATCTAGACCCGTGAATCCAAGTAATGTTGAACGTATTTGAATATGTATTACATCATTCGGACATCATAGGGTTACCAGTTTATATCGGAATTTGCTTTGTGATCGTACTCTTCAATCCGTAACTCTGGAACCGAAAGTCCGATCAACTAAAAATTCAATAGCGTCTTTTGGGAGCGTCATTTGAAACTAAGTTTGTGTAAATCGATTCAGCCATCTATGAGAAAATTGAATGAGATTATATGACCCACACATACATACACACACAGACATTTTGCAATCTCGACGATCTGAATCGAAAGGGATATACCATTCGGCCCTCCGGGCCTCGGTAGGAAAATCGATTATTGGAATGATTACATAGCCTTTCTGTATATGAGAAAGGCAAAAATCCTGTCAAATACCACGATTTCGTGTTCAAGAACCACGATAATTTCAAAAATTACCTGAACTTGTTAATGCAAGCCAGTAGATCTCTCTCCAGTGCGTCGGCTGCGGACTCTGTTATCCACCGGCCTGCAACACCGAGACACGAAACGGCTTAGCAAAACAGATCCCGAAGCACGTACATATGTTACTACTATCACTATTTTTCATGCACTCTTTCTCCGAGCTGCAGCAAAGCTACATACCTACCTATTTATGAGGAGTATGAAGCAGAGGCAAAGAGTAGGTAAAGTTTCGTTTCGTTTTGTTGTTCAAAAAGTAGGTTGACTCAATGGGTCAGTCCGGTAAACAAATAATTTTTACCAACCGAAAGCCTTCCAGACCGTGATGGTCGCGAATTCATTTCGTTGCTCTCGTTTCGTTTTTTCGCGAGTCGATCGAAAAACTTCGGAGACTTATGTCCTAGCCGTTGGACAGCTCAATTAGATTCGGCTCGAAATAGTTTAGGCAATTTTTTTAAATTCTCGGTTTAAGTGTTTCAGATCGAAATAGATCGCGGTAAGAAAATAACCAGACAACAGTAATCTTCTGGTGAGAATTGGAATAAAAACAACACATTAATTTGCGGATGCCGAAATGGAGAAAGACTTCTATTTTGGGATGCCTCTAAGAAGCGTATACCGCACTGGCTACCGCGTATTTGGCTATTTTAAGAAAAAAATCGAAAAACAAATCAGTGGCTATTTTAAGTGCTTGTTGTTGACAAACAACGGTACACATGAAGGAGTTAGGGTGCTGCCGAAAGTAATTTACCGCAAATGTCAGTTAAATTTTGGCAAATCTACCGAACACCATTTTCGTCATGTTCGAAACCATATGCGTTCGATTCGGAGGGGAACCGCATCGGCGAAATTTCCCACGTAGCTAGGACAAATCCAAAAAGACAAAAACCCCAGAGAAAGTGTGCCGCGCGACGGCAAGTGGCAATGCACACCACTCGCGATACTTTTGACATGTGACGCGAAGACGACAGCCCGGTTCGGACGTGAGGCGTTTTAAAACTGTTAACACGTCCGTCCTCCGCGGCCACGGTTCGCGATCAACGCTTCAGGATTTAATGTGGTCGGATCCACCTTGTTGCGTTGCTTCGGTTGGGAATTGTAATAAATTTTAGTGAAAAGTAGCATACGAACGAATATGCGAACGCTCGCACTCACATGATTCGGCCCACTAAACACACATTCCGCCCCCAAGGGAAGCAGCAGCAACAACAAAAATCGGCTCGAGACCATATTTTTAGAAAATTTCGTACCGCTGTCTCATTAATGTCTGACAGCTGCTGCTGCTGCTGCTGCTGCCGCTGCTGCCGTGGATGTCGATTTTCGACCGGGCCGAGAGATTTCGACGTCTCTGCGCCTCATCAATAGTAGACCACCTTTATGATCATATCCACACTTGCACACTACAAAGTGATACAGACTAACAACAGCCGTTTAATAGCAACATCAAAAAATAACAACAACAACAACAACAATTTTCTCGCTGAACCAAGCAAGCACATTCCGCCAAAAAGGTAATGCGTACAATTACTGGCCCGCGTGAAATGCTGCGTGATTCAAAAGGTGTTAATGGAAAAATGACCGGAGGAAATAGCGGCAGCCGCAATGACAACCGATTCGAAAGAGTACCACGCGGTTTGCGGGAAAATATGAGATAATTGTTTTTCTGTTTTCCTAAGAAAATAATACACATTTGGCGCGCGAAGGAAATAAACAAGTCCAATGAATACGACGACATTACCGGTTGTGAGACCACGGGATGACGATATTTTCCCAAAGTAGAAACTCGAGTGAACGAACGCCTGCTATTAGGGGGGCAAATCGACGAAGTCAGTGTGAAGTAAACAGCTATCCTCATCACGACACGAATGAACGGTTGATAACGTATTAGAATTATGCGGTTTGTGAACATCTGACGGACTTTAAAGGAAAATTTGGTAATATGTGACTTTCCAACCGGTTTGATTCTAGAAGCTACGTTACAAGTCAAGTCAAGATGGTCCCACAGAAGGCCTGCTCATCCGTCATGGAACGAAGAGTGTTTCGACGCCCACGCGAAAAAAAGGTGTTGCGTAGCAAATTTTTCGAAAATGTGACTGTGTAATTTGAAATTTTGACATATTCCCAGATTTGTAAGTCAAAAACTTGCATCGTACAGAAAATGCTGTTATTGGTACCGGTTTGTTGACAGTTTATCGATAGAGGCAATTATGAGAGTTCTTTTCAAAATATGTGTAACTCAAGCCATATATAACACAGCGAAACAAAATTTAATTTTTTTTGGGAGCAGAACGAAAAAAAGGAAAAAGTTTGTGGTCCCAGGAAACCCCCGGTGGATTTTTTTTTTGAATGAATTGGAACGGGGTTTCACAGTTTAAAACTAAAGTTTGTATAGAGAAGTACTTTTTTATTTCGATTATAGAGGTTTTAACCTTAAGGTCATTCGCCTCTTCGAATTAAAAAAATCTCTTATGAAAAATTTCTAACCCTATGTGCGGAGTCGGAACTCGAACTCAGGTGCGCTGCGTACAAGGCAATCGATTTACCAACTACGCTACGCCCGCGCCCAGAAGTACTTCTATAGGGAAGATATCAATGAAAATGGTCATCTTACATTTTCGCATAAAGTCTTAAATAAAATGCTTATTGCATCAAAAAAGGAATCTGCAATCTTTTAGCTCTATCGGGCATCATTAAGGGGAGTACATGAAATGTTGAAAATCGAAAAAAACGTCTAAACGGAATATGTCTAAAAATAGCATGAAACGTCAGCATCTAGTTTCAAAACAAACAAAAACCGCTTGTAGTACCAAGGACTTGGAAATTTTTGAAAAAATCTCGGGGATCAAAAATTTTATTGGGATGCTATATGGTTTCAAAATGCATGAACCGTCGAGATTTGATATCAAAGCCAAAAGGTAAGATCTGAAAAAGAAAAAAAAAGAAAATATTTGGTGAAAAAGCGTAAAAAAAGAGTTTTTTGGGGACATTCTAGATGTAAAAAAATCGTTCTGTTAAGTTAAAAAAACTTTTGACCAAAGGATTTTCCTAACGAACTAGATTTGGGAGCAAAACAAATTCAAATTATGGCAGGGATTTAGGGTTCCAGCTAAATCAGTGTGAAGAAGTTTTTGAAAAAATGAAAAGAAACTTCACAGTTTAAAACCAAAATTTTATAAAATTCGAAAAAATAGCATCTTTCAGGTAAAAATGAGCATTTTGGACCATCAACTGGGCTTGGGAACAGAACAAATTTAAATGATGGCAGGGATTTAGGGTTCTAACTAAATCATTGTAAAGACATTTTTGAAGAAAAAAATGGAACGGGACTTCACAGTTTGAAGACAAAATTTCATGAAAATCTAACATCTTCCAGGTGAAAAAGAAAATAGAGATAACTTTGGAATGGGTCATTCAAAAAATATATTCGGCGAACTAATTGGATTTAAGAGTTCAAGTGCTACATACCGCCGAAACATATCGAATTTTACAAAAATACCTGCGTAGGCCTAAATCCAATCCGCGCAATAGTCCTATTACATTTGACATCGCCTATCACCGTGTAAACAAGCAAAGCGCATATCGTGTTAACGCTGCATGGCCAACCGACAGGCAGATCGATGAATTCTACTTTGTGTGTGAATGTGAACATGTTTTACTATCGAATTTTCCCAACGAACTGGGCTTAGAAACAGAACAAATTCAAATGATGGTAGGGATTTAGGGTTCCACCTAAATCATTGCAAAGATTTTTTTTGATAAAAATTGGAAACAAACTTCACAGTTTAAAACCAAAGTTTTGTGAAACTTAACCCTCAAAAAGGCAACTGGGTCTCAGAGGCCCGGCACGTTACAATTTTTTAGTTACAAAAAAATGTGTATGCAGTATAAGCTTGGGCATGGAAATTTTGATAAGTAGCTTTGAAATCTATAACAAAAATAAAGAATTGTGAAATTTTCATCTATGCAGTGATGCGCAGCTATGTTTGAATTTTTTACATGCACAAAAAGGCAAGCCGGGCCTGGCAGGCCCGGTGTGCATGCAATATTTACTAGGAATACCACGGGTTTTATACATTAATATTTATCTGCAAAAAAAATATTTTGATGAGTTCATCTTCATATTAGCAGGAATTTTTTTCATGTTTTGATTGATTTTATCTTTTTACCTTTTCTTATAAGAAAAAATCTTGAAAGTTTGAGCGAATTCTATACATTTCTTTTATAGGAAATGTAAAAATAGCGTACGATAATGACGTGTGTCATATTTTTTTTATTTCACCCACTGTGGTCTACTTGACAATTATTTGGATACAACATAACCTAACTCTGTTGTTATTGTCTATTTTTGTTGTCTATTCTTTGTGTTATAGTTGTCGTAATTATTCAAATTGTAGGATCTAAAAGCAACAAAAAATTGAAATGGCTATAAGACGATATGCCCATGTTTTTAATCGTCTCAAAGAATCTGAAATAATGGAAGAAATTCGAGCAAATTCAATAGCAGACGATTCCGAAACTGATTTGCAAAGCGAGGAAGAAGATGTGAAAGATATTGCTTCCGACGATGAATCTGATGCAGAAAAATATGAATATGTACTCCGGTTATGCATCAGAAGAAATTAATAGCAACCCAGCAACATTAATTGGTCGTGTTCAAACGAAATGGAGCTCAGAACCAATCGACAGTCGACGTGATCTTCCGAGTACTAGCCATTTGGAAAAAATTGACCTTTTTGCATCCATCGCCTTATACGCTGAAATCAGGATTTGCTACGTGTTCGTACTCATCATCCTGTAATTCCGGAACCAGAAGTCGGATCAATTAGAAATTCAATAGCAGCCAATGGAAATGCTGTACCTCTCATTTGAAACCAAGTTTGTAAAAATCGGTAAAGAATTCGCTGAGAAATAGGTATGACATTATCTTAGGAACTTGGTAAGTTCCCCCGGGGCATCAAGAACCGCCATAGCTAGCCAATGTGGTCGAAGTGCCTTCGGTGGGCCATTAATGATCTAGACATGCAAAGCCAAGTAATGTTGCACATATTTTAATATATATTGCATCATTTGGACATCATGGTGGTATCAGTTTCTATGGAAATTTGCTGTGTGATTGTACTTTTCAACACGTAACTCCAGAACCGAAAGTCGGATCAATAAAAAAAAAATAAAAACGACCGATGGGAAGGCTGCACCTTTCATTTGAGACTAAATTTGTACAAATCGGTCCAGCCACCTCAGAGAAAAATCGGTGAGATTGTTTGCCACATACATACATCCATACATACATACACATACACACACATACAGACATTTTACGATCTCGACGAACTGAGTCGAGTGGTATAAGAGATTTGGCCCTGCGGGTCTCGGTTAAAAAGTCGAAATTTCGACTGATTGCATAACCTTTCTATATGAGAACGGCAAAAAGGAACTTGAATTTAGACGGGCCTGAGAGGCCCAGCTGGCCCTTCAATGTTAGGATTTTAGCTTGCCTTCACAAGGGTTAAAAAAATAACATCTTTCTGAAAATGAGCATTTTTGAACATCGAATTTTCCTAACTATCTGGGTATTGGAGCAGAACAAACTCCAATGATGGCAGAGCTTCTGGCATTCTCAACGGAATTCGTGTGGTTAAAATTCAGCTGAACCAAACTATTCTTTCTCACTTGGTCGGTGTTAAGTCAGACCGGACTAAGTGACAAAATATTGATTTCGAGAAAAACGAGTTCAAAGTTTGAATCGCAGCATCCTTTACATTATGATTGGAAATTACTTTTTGCCATAATTCTCCCTCTCGCAGGTTGATGGGATTGACGGTATTGTAAACATCATCAAGCCACAATATATTCAATAGAGTTATCTAAATATAAGGACCTTCGCTCTTTTTAGTTTTTATTTGCACCAAGTACTACTACTAAAGGTTAATTAGTTCTCACGTTAATAATCCACCAAACATTATGACTACTGAGGATTTGATTTATATAAGAAGCCCGCTTCAAGATGTTGATTACAATACGCCTCGATAGTGGTGTGTCGAGGAGGCCGGGAGGGCTGATATGAGTCTTTTGTCTGTTCTATACCTTTCCTCTATTCATCAGCTCATAACCAACAATCAACCAGTAACAAATAGATAATTGAGAAAGGATGTGCTATGTGTGGTGATTGGCTATTCAAGTATTAGTAGTGTTTGAAGTACTAATGTATGTCTCATGTGATGATCATAACTTCAGCTGTATCTTGTACCTATCTAATCTATTACGTCTCTCATATATTGTCTTTTATTTCTTCTTTTCGAGTCCTATACTGCCATTCTACACCCGCCTTCAGCTGGGTCAACAAAGATGGTGATAGTGAACGTCTTAACACTCACACATTCTCAAACGCGGTCTCAGCGGGAACCTACAAAAATGCCATCGTGCACGCGATTACGAATCGGTCACGTCCGAAGTCTATCCTTGATCCTAGAAGCCTAGGTCCATGCCTTCAGCTGGACCAATTAAGAAAATACGCCCATACCTATTAGACAACACGTCTCATGGCGACATGACCGGGAACCCTATCGATATAAACGATCCCACTCTCTGCCAGAATTCAAACCGCGCACTGAAAATTTAATATCAGACTCACGGTTCGCGCAACCATTCAAGAACACACGTTACAAAATCACGTTAGCGTACAAACGTTAGAACCCCTCGCGATTTTCCAAGCAACCTACGAACTCGCAAACATGATTACACCCCGGTGATAAGGTGAAAATCTCAGCACTCATAAACTTACCAACACGATCTCAAGTGTCAACCTACAAACTCCCGCGCTCGCGCCATCATGAATCGGGATCGTCCGGAAGTATCTATCCTCGGTACAAACAATCTAGGTCCTTGTTAATTAATAAAAAAATAATAAAATTGAACAATAACTACCATATCCACTAGACAAAACTTTCCATGGCGACATGACCGGAAACTCTAGTGATACAGCTCCAGTAGGACAACTCTCGAAAAAAAAAATACTTTTTGCCATAATTCTTGTTTATTGTTACATATTTCAAATCTGGCAAGAGTCGAATGTAGCTGACGAAATTCTTTATCCAATGCTATAATTATCTCATTTTTTATGCTTTGCGACTTAGTCCGGTCTGACTTAACACCGGCCACTTGATCTTCAAATGCAATTCGTCTTAAAGTCTCTCCTACATACAAAGAACGCTATATACATATCCTGGACAGACGCTCACGTGTCAGCTTTGCAACTGGAAAGCACACTACGGTAAACCGTGCACCAACACTACTAAAGAAAAATACTGCACATACTAACAGACAGCTAAGCCGCAAACAGCCGATCAAACAATAATTCTCGATAACTCTAAAACAACATCCAGTACACCCAGCGAATGAATAATCAGAAAAGAAGCATACGCCAGAGTTGCTGTAAAACATCCATCAGTTGAAACCAAAACTGCTCTAACGACAACGACATGGACTTACACGAGAACGAGGGAGAGGGTAGACTGAACCACCAAGAAGCAGCAGACGGTAAAGTGGATAATGGAAAACACGAGTCCCTTCCCTAACAAATTAAAACGATCACGCGCTAAAGCAAGCAGTGCACCCAGGATAGAGAGCACAAAAGTTTTCGTTTTTTTCTCCATGAATTTTACCAATCTGAAAGGTATTTTATTTCCGAAAAAGGGGATTGATTTTTGAGGTTAGAATAATTATAAATAATAATAATAATAAGTGAACATATCAAGCAATTGAAATAGGAATTATATTCACTCCTACATGTTTGTCACGAGCGCATTGTTTTTTTTTGCAAAAATTTGACCTGCGATAACTAGATCCTAGAACTAGAACCAGATATGCTTTTTTTATATTTTGATTGTAGTGGTTTTAACCTTATGATGCCTCTTTTTCGAGTTAGAAAAATCCCTATGTGCGGTTGTTGGGAATCGAACCCAGGTAAAGTGCGTACAAGGCAATGTAAAAAAGAGATAGACTAGTTACACCCAAGTTTGTATGAGTGTAGAACCGACTACACCGTGCAACATCAACAACAACTATGTCATTAGATTATTTATAGTTCTCAATGCACAGCTAACAAAGGGCACCCTGCTTCGCCTGCGATTTCTCAAATGCTACTTTGATTGAATTCTACACGCGTGTAAAAATGGGATTATAATTTTCAGAAAAATAATTGATAGTAAGGTAAGCACTGGAAACCCGATTCAAGTGAGCCAACAAAGGGTCGAAACTTCACACTCACTGTTGCAGAGATCGACGAGCAAAATATCGAGATTAAGGTGACCTCCTGAATTCGGCAAAAAATCAAGCTCGCGAAATTTAGAAAAAAAAATTTTTTTTTCTAATTATCGATAAATTACGAATAAAAGATCAAAAGCAGAAGTTCGTATCCCGAGCAAACGAAAAGCCCATAATACCCCCATGCTCATAGGGTTTGACATGCGTGTTTGAAATGGGTTCAACCTATGAAAACATACGTCTCCCAACCTTTGAACGGAACGGATCGTTATATTTCACAGTGGTGTTCGGTGTGTAAATTTTAGTGAATCAAGGTCATCCTTTGTTCGTTCGTTAGCTGCCGTTCTGCTGGTGCCGACAGTAAATCCAGTACATTGTTTTCACTGGTGCGGAACAATCGACGTTGTTTGCAGATAAGTTTTGCTTTATTTTTTTTTTTCCTCGTTTGCTTTCTTTCCTTTTCCCTACTTTACTCAAATCAAATAATAAGACACATTCCCGTTTATATAACGCTCTGCCCTCGTGCTTAAATGGCCGAGGGCGAAATACCATCTGATGTAATCATGGAAGTCCCTGATCCCCCTAATACTCGCATTGCTCCCCGTATAAAGCAGTACCCAGAAGGTTCCTCTGGGCCATGGGTGGTATATTTTCGGACCGGAGAGAAACCGGTTAATATATTAAAACTTTCTCGAGATCTGACTGCTAATTACCCGGCTGTAACTCAGATAACACGTGTTCGGGCAAACAAGATACGTGTTCTAGTGAATGATCTCGGCCAGGCAAACGCGATTGCTTGCTGTGAGCGCTTTACACGGGAATTTAAAGCGTACGTGCCTTGTGTGGCCTGTGAAATCGATGGGGTAGTGTCCGAACCGGGCCTGAAATGCGAAGAACTGTTGGAGCACGGGGTTGGCTGCTTTAAGGACCCCTCTCTTGAACAGATTAAGATCTTAGAATGCAAACAATTATATACCGCAAACACCGAGGGAGGTAAGACTACCTACTCTCTATCAGGCTCGCTTCGGGTGACATTCGCCGGGTCCTCTCTTCCCAACTACATCCTCCTTGACAGGGTTCGCCTACCAGTTCGCCTGTTTGTACCGCGGGTCATGAGCTGCAGCAATTGCAAGCAGTTGGGCCACACAGCCACATATTGTGGAAATAAGAAACGATGCGGCAAATGCGAAGGAGAGCATGAGGATGACTCTTGCGACAAAGAAACTGAAAAGTGTATTTGCTGCGGGGGCCCTTCACATGCTCTTAAATCGTGCCCTGCGTACAAGCAGCGCGGGGATAAAATTAAGCGCTCCCTTAAGGAACGCTCAAGGCGTTCTTATGCAGAAATGCTAAAGAATGCTTCGCCATCTGTCCTGTCCGAAAATCCCTATGCTGGTTTGGCTAACGTTGAGCAAGAATCTGACGACCCACGAGAGGGAACATCTTTGGTTAACCCAGGGGTATCCAGGAAGAGGAGAAATCCAGCCTCCCCTACATTGCCTCGTAAGGGTGCCAAGGTGTCGTCCACTCAGAGTGCGCCATCTACAACCAATAAATCCAACGGAAGTGATGCACAAAAGCCGAAGCAATTTGCTCCAGGACTTGGAAATATTAATTCTAACAAGGAGTACCCACCACTTCCAGGGACATCCAAAACCCCAAGTGTCCCCTTTTTTCAAACAGATACTCAGTCCAGTAGCGGACTAATGAAATTTTCTGACATAGTGGACTTAATTTTCACAGCTTTCAATGTTACTGACCCTCTTAAAAGCCTTCTGATACGTTTTCTCCCTATAGTGCAAACATTTTTGAAGCAGTTGACTACTAAATGGCCCCTCCTTGCAGCGATCGTATCCTTCGATGGCTAAGTCATCGAACGAGGTCACCGATTCGATCACTGTTCTACAGTGGAACAGCAGAAGTATCCTCCCGAAAATCGATTCCTTTAAATTTTTACTAAATAGTTTAAAATGTGATGCTTTCGCATTATGTGAAACTTGGTTAACTTCCGATATAAATCTCAACTTCCACGACTTTAATATAATTCGTCTGGATCGAGAAAACCCCTATGGAGGAGTACTTTTGGGGATCAAAAAGTGCTATTCTTTCAACCGAATTAACCTCCCTTCGACACCAGGCATTGAAATTGTCGCTTGTCAAATTTTAATCAAAGGTAAAGACCTTTGCATTGCTTCCATCTACATTCCTCCTAGAGCCTCGGTAGGGCACCGAACGCTTTGTAATATCAAGGAATCATTACCGGCACCGCGGCTAGTTCTGGGAGACTTTAACTCGCACGGTACGGTATGGGGCTGTCTTCATGATGATAATAGATCAACATTAATCCAAGATCTTTGCGATAATTTCAACATGACCATCTTGAACACGGGAGAAATGACGCGGATTCCTACTCCACCAGCACGCGCAAGCGCGTTGGATTTGTCGCTTTGCTCGACATCGCTACAGTTAGATTGCATGTGGAAGGTGATCCCTGATCCCCACGGTAGCGATCATTTGCCTATCGTGATTTCAATTGCTAACGGTTCAAGACCATCGAAAACAATCAATGTCTCATATGACCTCACACGGAACATTGATTGGAAGAGTTACGCGACCGCGATATCCGTTAAAATCGAATCCACTCAAGAACTTCCTCCGGAGGAAGAGTACAGGTTTTTGGCTGGCTTGATTCTCGACAGTGCGAATCAAGCTCAGACTAAACCAGTACCCAGCGCGAATACCCATGGACGGTCTCCCACCCTGTGGTGGGATAAAGAGTGCTCAGAGCTGTACGCGGAAAAGTCCACTGCATATAAGGCCTTCCGGGAAGACGGGTTACCCGCTAGCTATCAACAGTACGCGTCGTTAGAAAGGCGAATGAAGAGTCTAATGAAAGCCAAAAAACGCAGTTATTGGCGCCGGTTCGTCGACGGGTTAACGAGAGAAACAGCGATGAGCACTCTTTGGGGTACGGCTCGACGTATGCGTAATCATAATAGTACCAACGAGAACGTGGAATATTCAAACCGTTGGATATTCGCTTTCGCCAAGAAGATCTGTCCGGACTCTGTCCCGGTACAGAAAACGTACCGCGCCGCGTCTTCTCACGATACCGCGAACGAAACACCGTTTTCGATGGTGGAGTTCTCACTTGCTCTCTTATCGTGCAACAATAACGCCCCAGGGTTAGACAGAATCAAATTCAACTTGCTGAAGAATCTGCCTGACACTGCAAAAAGGCGCCTGTTGAATTTATTTAACAAGTTTCTTGAGGGTAACATTGTCCCTTATGAATGGAGGCAAGTGAAGGTCATCGTCATCCAAAAACCAGGAAAACCAGCCTCCGACCACAACTCGTATCGGCCGATTGCAATGCTATCCTGTATTCGGAAGTTGTTCGAGAAAATGATCATGTTTCGCCTCGACAATTGGGTTGAAGCAAATGGCTTACTGTCAGATACACAATTTGGCTTCCGCAAAGGCAAAGGGACGAACGATTGCCTTGCGTTGCTTTCTACAGAAATCCAAATGGCCTATGCTAACAAAGAGCAGATGGCATCAGTCTTCTTGGATATTAAGGGGGCTTTTGACTCAGTTTCTATCAACATTCTGTCAGAGAAGCTGCACCAGCATGGTCTTTCGCCAATTTTAAATAACTTTTTGCTAAACCTGTTGTCTGAAAAGCACATGCATTTTTCGCATGGCGATTTAACAACATCGCGATTTAGCTACATGGGTCTTCCCCAGGGCTCATGTCTAAGTCCCCTGCTCTACAATTTTTACGTGAATGACATTGACGATTGTCTTGCCAATGCATGCACGCTAAGGCAACTTGCAGACGACGGGGTGGTCTCTGTTACAGGGCCCAAAGCTGCCGACTTGCAAGGACCATTACAAAATACCTTGGACAATTTGTCTGCTTGGGCTCTTCAGCTGGGTATTGAGTTCTCCACGGAGAAAACTGAGTTGGTTGTTTTTTCTAGGAAGCGTGAGCCGGCGCAACTCCAGCTTTTATTAATGGGTGCAACGATCAACCAGGTTTTCACATTTAAATATCTCGGGGTCTGGTTCGACTCTAAAGGTACCTGGGGATGTCACATTAGGTATCTGAAACAGAAATGCCAACAAAGGATCAATTTTCTCCGAACAATAACTGGAACATGGTGGGGTGCTCACCCAGGAGACCTGATCAGGCTGTACAAAACAACGATATTGTCGGTGATGGAGTACGGGTGTTTCTGTTACCGCTCCGCTGCGAACATACACTTCATCAAACTGGAGAGAATCCAGTATCGTTGCTTGCGCATTGCCTTGGGTTGCATGCACTCGACCCATACGATGAGTCTCGAAGTGCTGGCGGGCGTTCTTCCGCTAAAAAATCGATTTTGGGAACTCTCATATCGATTGCTCATCCGATGCGACATTCTGAACCCGTTGGTAATTCAAAATTTCGAGAGGCTCGTCGAGCTTAATTCTCAAACCCGTTTTATGTCCTTGTACTTCGACTACATGGCACAGAGCATTAATCCTTCTTCATATACTCCCAGCCGTGTTCGTTTCCTAGATACTTCTGATTCTACTGTATTCTTCGACACATCCATGAAGGAAGAGATTCGTGGAATCCCGGACCATATACGCCCGCAAGTGATCCCCAATATATTTTATAATAAATTCCGAGAAGTCGACTGCGACAAAATGTTTTACACTGACGGATCAAATCTCGATGGGTCCACTGGCTTCGGTATCTTCAACAATACTATCACCACTTCATTCAAGCTCAATGATCCCGCTTCAGTTTACGTCGCAGAGTTAGCTGCAATTCAGTACACCCTTGGGATCATCGACACTCTGCCCACAGATCACTACTTCATCGTTTCGGACAGCCTCAGCTCTATCGAGGCTCTTCGTGCGGTGAAGCCTAAAAAGCAATTACCGTATTTTCTGGGGAAGATACAGGAATCCTTGTATACGTTATCTGAAAAATCTTATCAGATTACCTTTGTTTGGGTCCCCTCTCATTGTTCTATCCCGGGCAATGAAAAGGCCGACTCATTAGCAAAGGTGGGCGCATTAAATGGTGACATATACGAAAGACCAATCTGCTTCAACGAATTTTTTAGTACTTGTCGTCAGAGGACGCTCAACAGTTGGCAAACCTCGTGGAGCAATGGGGAACTTGGACGATGGCTACATTCCATTATCCCAAAGGTATCAACGAAGCCTTGGTTCAGGGGGATGGATGTGGGTCGGGATTTTATTCGTGTAATGTCCCGACTTATGTCCAATCACTACACCATGGATGCGCATTTGCGGCGTATTGGGCTTGCGGAGAGTAGTCTGTGCGCTTGTGACGAGGGCTATCACGACATCGAACACGTTGTCTGGGTGTGCGCCGGGTATTGTGACGCCAGGTCTCAGTTAAAGGAATCCCTTCGGGCCCGTGGTAGACCACCCAATGTACCAGTCCGAGATATGCTGGCAACTCGTGATTTCCCCTATATGTCCCTTATTTATACCTTCATAAAAACGATAAATATCCCAATTTAGCCCCTCTCTTTTATTTCTCGTTTTTAGAGTTTCCTCCTGCCTTGTGGAACCGATCAGCTCCAGAGTGCCACTATGTAACCGCCATCGCCCTTACCACTACGCCTGCATAGAAGGAAACTGAAGCGAGAGCGACTCGAGGTCCGATGACTTTTGAAAGATTCCCTGCGGGTCCGAAGAATACCATCCGCCAATCCGGTACTCGACGACTTACTATACTGAGGCGCAAATTTGATACGCTGATCCCCCTCCCCCCCCCCCCCCCCCCCGCTGTTCGAGCGAAAGTTGCAAGTTTTGCTCTTCTTTCCCTGTCTCTCCCCTGTCCTTGATACAACTGCTGCTACACTGATGCGGAAATAAGCCACCCTTTGAATATCTTGACCAAGCATAAGTTTTAGTTAAAAAATTCAAATTAGTATTCTGTATTCCTAGTTTTAAGATAGCTATAATTTTTACTCTTTATTGAAACTCTTGTTCTCCATCTTGTAAATAGAATTGAATCCCTAGTTTTAAGATTTCTGTGAAATTTCTCATAAATATTTGTTCCCCCTTTTGTGTACTAAACTATATTGTTAGTTTTAAGATAACCGTAAAATATTTCGTAAAATACTATTACTCCCCCTCTTGTATATCAAAGTGAATCCCTTGTTTTAAATTTTTTCATAAAAAAATCTTTTGGCCCTCTTTTGTATATTGAGTCTTATTTCTAGTCTTAAGATAGCTGTAAACTTTCTTTTCCTTTGTAAAAAAATATTTCAACATTGTAACCTCCTAGTTTTAAGATATCCAAAATGTAAAAACAAAAGCATTTGGCACCGCCAAGCTAACGCATTTGTGCCTATCAAATAAACGAAATGAATAAAAAAAAACCTATGAAAACACCATCACCATGGTCCGGTAGATCCCATATAAAATACCATATGTTGGTGTATTTATGGGCTATTGAGACCATTTTATGGTGTCTTGATGGTTGTGAATTTTAGCACGGACCATGTTTAAGGTCTTTTCAAGGGGTTATGTGTTGTTTGAACCCATGAGTATTTGCTCGGGATGTCTTCCTTTTTCCACATAAAATTCTCAAATATGGTTATGATTTTCAGCCGAATCCAGGGGAAGGTCCCCTTTACACACTGGCTGTTGACTTTAAATATTGTCGTGTCCATCCTTCTGTTCACGAGTTGAAACATATAAAATATACGTTTTCTAGCCTTTTTTCAATCGTGATTTTTTTGCTTGGCAAAGTGACATTTGAACAATGATTTCAAATTTTGGAATTTTCAATCAAAACTGGCCATTTAGTCAGTCAAACTTGAAAATTAGTTTTCATAAAAAGCCGTTTCAAGCGATTTTAATTTTTAGTGCATTAAATATTAAGTATTAAATAAACAAAACAGCCCATCTAGCATGATGAGCAGTCAGAGGAGATCCAAGAAACCCTATTTCGTTTCAATCAAATGACTGTGTGGTGCGAGTCATACAGCCGCACCAATGTATGAAAAGATGTAGAAAATATTGTAGGCGCCAATAATCCTCTATAGTTCGAACAACAAAGTAAGGTCTTCAGCATAAATTTGTTTGCAACCGGCTCCCAGCAGCTATACGATGTTGTTGAAAAATAGTACAAATAGCAAAGGTCCCAAATTACTCCCTTGTGGAATACCAGACTTGTTGGAAAATTGTGACGATATGCTGTTGTCTAATTATATTGTCTTTTATTTCTTCTTTTCGAATCCTATACTGCCATTCTACACCCGCCTTCAGCTGGATCAGCAAAGATGGCGATAGTGAACGTCTTAACACTCACACATTCTCAAACGCGGTCTCAATCGGGAATCTACAAAAATGCCCTCGCGCACGCGATTACGAATCGGTCACGTCCGGAAGTCTATCCTTGATCCTAGAAGCCTAGGTCCGTGCCTTCAGCTGGACCAATTCAGAAAATACGTTCATTAAACAACACGTCTCATGGC
Organism: Topomyia yanbarensis; assembly: GCF_030247195.1. Taxonomy (NCBI): domain Eukaryota; kingdom Metazoa; phylum Arthropoda; class Insecta; order Diptera; family Culicidae; genus Topomyia; species Topomyia yanbarensis. Next base: position 399,446,425 of record NC_080671.1, on the reverse strand, counting down.
GACATGACCGGGAACCCTATCGATACAAGGGATCCCACTCTCTGCCAGAATTCAAACCGCACACCGAAAATTTAATATCAGACTCACGATTCGCGCGACCATTCAAGAACACACGTTACAAAATCACGTCAGCGTACAAACGTTAGAGCCCCTCGCGATTTTACAAGAAACCAGCGTCCACGAACTCGCAAACATGATTACACCCGTGTGATGGTGAACGTCTCATCACTCATAAACTTACCAACGAGAGCTCAAGCGTCAACCTACAAACTTCCGCGCTCGCGCCATCATGAAACGTGATCGTGCGGAAGTCTCTATCTTCGGTACCAGCAGTCTAGGTACATGCTAATTAAAAAAAATATTGAAAAATCAAGAAAAAAAATAACTCCCATATCTACTAGACAAAACGTTCCATGGCGACATGACCTGAAAGTCTAGTGATATGGGGTAGCTCACTCCCTGTCAGAATGTGATCCGTACACCGAAAACTAAATATCAGAATGACGGTCAGCGAATATATGAATGGCAGCAAGGTTTCAAAAACGAATTTATACACGCTAACTCACATACACGCGACAAACACGTCAACATACGAACGCTTAACCCCTTCGCGATCATCTGCGCATACCTATGTCCACCATCGCGCAAACTTGATAACGCTCCGGTAATTATGTGAACGTTTTAGTACTTACGAAGTTACAAGCGCGGTCTCAAACGCGAACCCGCAAACGCGCGCGATCATGAAGCGGTCATGTCCGGAAATCGTTAGCCTTCATTCTAGCAATTTAGGTCCATACATTCAGTTGGACCAAACAAAAAAAAAATGCTCATTTCCACTAGACCACACGTTCTACGGCAACATGACTGAGAACTCTGGAGATATAGAAGGACCCACTTTCTTCTGGAATCTGAACCGTACACGAAAAATTAAGCATCAGATTCACGGTCTGCACGCGATCATTCTAGAACACACGCGAATATGCGAAAGGAACACGGTTATAAAATAGAATTTATACATGCGAAGTTACATACACGTTAGCACACGCGATCGAACACGTTATCGTACAAATGCTCGAGCCCTTCGCGATGATACACACGATTGCGAGGTCTCTACGCCCGCGCATACCTGAACCGTACAATGACTATCACATTCAGAATCACGGCCCGCTACAATTGGCCTAAAGCAGTGTTTTAGTGGGCGCCATTCGCCTGTCTCGTCTGCAGATTGTAGTATGTTATTCTGACGGGGAGACCTTCCGAGAACCTAGTTCTACAGCTCCACTACAACCTTCGGAAAAAATTGAATCAATCTTGGTGTAACTTCCCCTCCCCCATACAGTGGTGGCCCTTTAATTAGCACAAGGACCCGCTCTTTTAAAAGAACCTAGAAACGCTGTAATCCCGGTATATATTTAATAAACTTCATACAATTTATGAAATGTAGCGAAAATATCATGAAAGGTAGTAGTTGTTTTATAGTTTTTGATTTATTTTTTGTATTTTTGGTTAATATTTGTTACGGAATGCATTTTTTACTTGGCCGTATAATTAGCACATGTTACATTTAATAAAGAAAATTAATCAAAATGTTATGAAAATGAATCAAATACCATAAATACTTAGTAGGGAAACCTTTCTGTGCAAAAACTGCTTCTAATCGCTGGGGTAGACTTTCCACACCTTTGGATAGGAATACTGTACCATCCTTCTTGGGCAGCATCCCACAGTTCCGTCAAATTTTTAGGTTTTTTTTGCGTTAATATACTTTTCAACGTCGTTCCACAAATTCTCAATCGGGTTGAGATCAGGACTTTGTGCTGGCCAAGGTAAAACATCAATCTTTTGATCCAAAAGCCATTGCTTCACAAGTCTGGAAGTATGCTTTGGATCGTTGTCGTGCATGAATGTCCATCGCAATGGTAAATTTTCCTCTGCAAAAGGTTCCATATGCTTCATCAGAATGCTTTTGTAGAGATGTTGATCCATCCTACCATAAATCTTTGCAATTGGTCCTACTCCGTGCCAAGAAAATGCAGCCCATACCATTATACTGCCACCACCATGCTTCACAGTTTTAACTGTATATTTAGGGTTGAGCTGTGCATAGGTGGGCGCCACACGTGACACTTTCCGTCGGATCCAAATCTATTAAACTTTGACGCATCACTCCATAATACGTTCCTTCAAAATATCACCGGCTTGTTTTTGAACGTTTTAGAGAAGTGAAGTCGAGCTTTCAAAATTTTTTTGGAGACCAATGGTTTCTACTGAGCTACACATCCTCGCAACCCGCTCTCATTCAGCCTTTTTCTAATTGTTCGACTGCTAACCTCGATGTCATAATCTTTAGCGATCATTTCCCGAATTTCCGCAGAAGTGACAAATGGATTATCCTTCGCGAGGCGCGAGATTATACGATCTTCCGCCATAGTCGTTTTTCTTGGACGAGGCTTTCTATTTATTTTTGCAACAGTTCGATGTTGCTGAACATGTTGAATCGCGTTGTACACTAGTTTCCTAGAGCGACCGAGAAGATCTGCAATCTCAGTAGGAGATTTCCCTTTATTTTTTAACCGCACGATGATTTCCCTGAGTTCAGGGGTACATGACGCATTTTGGCCCATATTGACTGCCTGTTCTCAAAAAGTACCAATTTTTAATTGCGAAATCAAAATACAACCTATTCTTAAACGTTTCGAAGTAATTAAGAACATTTACCTCGATTTGGGACTGTGTTTTAGAAGAAACTTTTTGAGTGTGCTAATTAGGTGACCACCCTATTTAGAGCAAAACTAACAATGGCGTCGATTCTGCAGCTGTCAATCGCTTTCTGAGGGGAAAAACCAATACATACGGTAATAACGCGTGCATCACGAATACTATAATAAAGTTGAGTTTAGAAAGGAGGCGTGCGAATGATTAAGGGGATAATACTTTTAAGATGCGGTGTGCTAATTAAAGGGCCACCACTGTATGTCACAATATATCACATTTTAGCGAAGACCCCCTGAAAGTTTCACGTAATTTGTGATGGGTCCCAGAACTGCAGTAATGTCATTTATCATGTTTTATACTTACCTAATATTCACTTGACATAATCAGTATATAGTTAGCATAGTAATAAATAAATAGCGCGTGGAAGTGAGTGCTTAGAATCGGTATTCTTTTATACTAATGCTACAGAAAAAACTCAGTTTTCCATTCCTGTTTTCTTATTATTATCGCAGTTCAATATTAGTAAAAGTCACTCTTACTACGGAACCATTATACATGTGCTATTCCAACTAACTTTAAAAATACTATCTGACACAAGAAAAAAGTAAATCGCAATAAGCAATGCTCCTCATAGTCGGCTATCCGTAGTACAAGTTGCTTATTTCGCCAATCGTATTAATACAACAAATGCTGAATTTGCCAAATTCTCAGCAGCCGGCTGCCCAGAGCAATTATTACATGATAACGCTATTGGCACATATACTAACAAATCTCCCTTTTCCGCAATACATGTGGTGATGCAGAGGATATCTCCGTCTCTAGGAGCGACTAACATTCCGTCCTTTCCCAGAAGGTCTGCAACGTGACTGGCGTCGGTATTGATCAGCATGCAGCGATCAATATAGTGGCTCATCCTGTTATTCCCAAGCATGTTGTTCCAATGAACATTTTGCAATCTCCGTTGGTTTTGGTCAATAACGGAGTAGCAACCACGGGTGATATTGTTTACGCTCACGCTTAATACGCTTGTGATACTATAGCTATAGTTAAGAGATATGTGATTCGTAGGATCATTTATACTGGTCAGCAAGTTTCCTCGATTTTGGAATTCGTTTCGCTGCCGTCAAATTGATTCGCAAAGATTGTATCGTAAACAGTGACGATGGGATTTTATGCACATTTGCGACGAACAAATCCGCTCGGCTCGATTAAACACTAATCTAAGAAACAAAGCAAATAGGCACACAAATACACCTGAACACCTGAAATGAGTGATCAGCTCCGCTCGGATAATCCGAAGGTGCTGTTCCAATGTCAAATATTCCACTTCGATGTTCGTCGGTGCGGTAAATATTTACGCGACTGCCATTGACCGAATGATCCGTACTTTATTTACACTGCTTTGTTGGACTTAGAATATATAGTGAATGTAGAACAGATAAGTCTACTACACTGCGGGGAAGCTTCTGTTGTGATTGTGTTACAGAACGTCAACGTTCGGTTTCAAAGCGGAAAATACATGTGGAAGATAAGACAGGCCCATACCGGCAGTTCAGAGTAGGGTTCCAGAACAATGAAAGGTTTGTGCAGAATATGTCTTTTACTCAAAATATATATTTAAAGGAAATCTGAAATTTTTTGTCGTGATTGTGAATCTGAAAAAAATTCTTATTCAAAAATATATAACAAACGAATGAATCGTTTGTCTCTGAATCAGTTATCTTCTCCGAGATCTTTATAGATCATAACATTTTTTTATTCGATCCCCATTAAACGTAAAATTCGTCGTAGCCAGACGTGTTTCACATTCACAATTTCAATAGGCGCCTCTAATCGATGGATCATATTCCTGTAGACCATTCTCTAGTTCCTATTCTGCCATAAAATCATAAAACGTCAAGGACCCTACCTCAACTTTTTTTTAATCCATGATCGGTTCAGACATATTATCTTCTGCCAGTGCTAATGCTCGGACAGGAACTAGTTGTTGTGCGCTTGGCAATTGCTAGCCACAATTTCCATAATCCGATCAGCATCCCCCAGCATAGCGTAACAATCGCGTGAGGAGAGAAACGCGGGAGTAATCACTAAACGTCGCGAGGTTCACACAATGACAGTAAATCATTCTAGACGTTTATGACGTCCAGTGCAAAGATCGGTAGCTAAATTTAGTATTTCAAGGGCGATCCCATATGTATCTGGAATTTGAGATTTACTGTCGATTTCTTCCCCCCTGCTCTACCAACCCAAAACATTGATTGCAAATTTTGCAACCTGCCTTCGCCGCCAGTCCGTACATTTTTACTGAAAAACGATGAGGTGAAAAGTGTTTCACATTTTCTCCCACATTCGAAAGCGATAATTTAAACACACCCTTTTCTCCCGATGATACCCATCCGATCGGCGCGGGGCCTTAGAAGAGCCAGTGCCAGTACACCGCCGCTGCCGTCGCCATATCTCTAGTGGTCTGGTTGAAGTGGCCATCATCACGCGCGGCAATCGGCGTCAGTGGCGGTTCACAATTTGTAACAGTTTCAAAAGCGGGTTTATAATTGGTAATTGAATGGAAGTTTATTGCTATTACTAGTCAGTTTGCCGAGTCTCGATCGCGAGCAGTTTCTCTTTCCCCTGTCTTGCTCGCTCCCCAGAAACCTTCGGTCCCACTATCTTAGCATCATAATCCATCTATGATGGTTCGGTAATGCTACTACATTGGATGATTATAGATCAAACTGCGTCACGCTGCACGAAATGCAGCGGAGGTGGCAAACAATGAACTCATATTGGGAGGACGAAACGAAATGAAGTTCTATGATAGAAGTACTGGTTTCGATCTACATCAGACTCGGCGACTCTGTGTACGTGTATGTGGAAACATACTGTGTCTTTGCAATGGCTAAACAATACGTTAAGAAAACAAACCTCTATCGGTGTTCAGCAGATCTTAGGTCCGCTTCAATGATCCACAGATTCAGAATATAACTAAGAATATAAAAAATAGAATTTAGGGTAATGATATAAAATAATGCAGAACTTGACCTTGTGTTTCGACAGACCTTGCTACCTAGTGTTACGATTCTACTGATCGCCATGAATCCTTCCTGGCTGGTTCTGGAACACGAAGCCACGACGAGTGGCTTATGAGGCCAGTGTCTCATTCAATGAACCACTAAAAGACTAAAGGCACCTAAATATTTCACGGATTTACGCTAGAGTAGCAAGAAAAGTATCAATAGAGAAAAAAGCAATAAATAAAATTGTTTTTTTTTTCGCGGAACTATTTGTAGCTTCTGTTCTATGCGAGATGAGAAGGTAGACTGATATACTGAAAAATGTAGAATACCCATTTCTAACCTACTTAAATGGTGACATGAAAAATATTACTGATACTTGTTCCAAATTAATGTCAATTGTTGTTAGAAATTAAAGAATTCACAGATTTGTTATGATACGTTCTTGCTTGGAGTAGCCAAAGAAAATGTGTCTGATTTAAGAAAGAGTTGAATCCATAAGGTCTTGCTAGCCACCTAGTAGTCAGGTGCTTCTTGTGGCAATAGCAATCGACTCAAGGGTGAACCAGTTTAGATTTTCAAAATACATTTTATTTTGGACAGTTTAATATTGCTATTGTCGAAGAATAAAATATTTACTTCAAAGAACAGCTCATGAAATAAAGAATGGATTGCATGATTTCTCATTATTTCGTTCCATTTTTTTCAGTCTAACGATTATGTTTTTGTTGACATCAAAATAAAAACTGGCAGCATTATCTGAAGATGCGATGGAAATATTTTTCTGTGAACTTTGACTCCCTCCCCAAGGCTGATTGAAATTGACGGTATTGCAAACAGCTTCAAGCAACGTTACGTGTGTCAGTTTGAAAAAAAAACTTCCTGATTGGAATACAATAACAAAATTGTAACAGAACAGAATGCAATTTTCATGACATAACAGAATATTATTTCAAGTATCTACAAAAGAACATATGATTTTTTCAAGTATCTACGCGAGATAAAGGTTTGAAATCTTTCTGTTATGTTGTTTTAGTCGGGTTAGTGCATTAATTATCAACAATTAATACTAGTTTATTCGTAAATCTCTATTTGAAGGATAATAGCGATTCATGTCCAATTGAACATAATCATAGCTTTTCATACTGACTCCCAACAGAAAGTTGTTTCAGGATATTCATTGCAGTACGCCTTGATAGTGGTGCATCGAGGAGGCAGGAAAAACCTCTTGGGCCTTTTTTATGCTTTTCCTATTCTCACCTATTCTATTCCTATTCTCATCCAAACCAAAGTTCAGCCATTAGTTAGTGTTTCTACCTGGTGTTCGGTATACTAATGTTCTTTTTGCATGTGCCTTTCGCACCGTTCATTTTAATTATTTTTTGCCGTTCTTGGCATGATCGAATATCACAATATCAAATATCTATCTTTAATATATTGTATACAAAATTGTGTACAAAATTTCGTGCGCACCTCAAACATGCTTCGTTTCGATGTACAGGTTCGCCTCGAACATCGAACCCAAGCGAACGATGTACAAACTCTAGTTCAAACATCCGTGTACGTACACCGGGTGCGTATACGAGAACGATTCGCACAATGCAAAAAGAGTCAACGCTAGTGATGATGAGAGTGAGAAAGAGAAAACTAGTGCTACGAACCTATGTTTACGTACACCGGGTGCGTACACGAGAACGATTCGCGCAATGCAAAAAGAGTCAACGCTAGTGATGATGAGAGTGAGAAAGAGAAAACTAGTGCCACGAATCTATGTGCATGCACACCGTGTACGTACATAGGGTTCGGTTGTGCAGGCAAACATGTACACGTGTTTAGGTACGAAATAGCTGTTTGAGTTCCGTACACAAAGTGTGGGTTTAATATGAGCATAGAACCAGCGCGAACATTGCGTACGATGTTCATTTGGGAAGTCTGGAACTGATTATTGAACATCCGATAAAATGGACGTGCACAATTACATACAAATGCTCAAGCTTTTTTGCGATAATACAGACCCGGATGTCTTCGTCCACGATCTCGCAACCTTAAAATCATCCCGGCACTAAGTCAGCGCGATGGCACTTATGAATTTTAGTGAATTTAAGAAACTCCCTCAAGACATAAAAAATCGATTTTTTTTTGTTTTTGTTTTAATCGATAGATATATGCCTTGAGAATATTTTTTTTCCTGTTCTCGGAATTGTAACTGTAGTAAGTTTTTTTTCCTTAAAAAAATTAAAAGGCTTTTTTTCAAAACTATGTGAAATAGGGGATTACGGAAAAACTAGTGAACCAAATTTCTTAGTATAGCATTTATTTTGAAGGGAATGAAAAATTGTTTTACGTGAACCGCAGAGATATTTTTTCCCTTTTTTGACCCGAAAATAATCGAAATTTTTGCATCAAAAGCAATGTTTTTAAGACCTTGATTGTAAATGTTCAAAATTAATAATTTTTTCAGTTCACTGACGACATACAAACCACTAAAGTAAAAAAAAAGTGTGGGTATTACGATTTCAGATGAATATTGAGTCCAGGATCACTTTCGCCAAAATCGGATGTCAGCAGCGAGGTGATTTGCAATATCGTCCAGGACATTAATAATTTTCGATTTCACATATTGTAGTAAATGTTTTTATTCATCCTCGAACATTGCCCTAAATATATACACCCAGGTTTTTTTAACGCGGGGGTACGCATCGCGTAAAAAACCGCGTTAATTGAAAAATCCGCGTAAAAAACCGCGTTAATTGAAAAATCCGCGTAAAAAACCGCGTTAATTGAAAAATCTGCGTAAAAACGCGTTAATTCGAAAATCCGCGTAAAAAAACTATCAACAAAAGACTTGGAAGTTGGATTTTTGGAAGTTTTTTTATGCTCGGATTTTGCAACGCGGTTTTTGCAAATATAGTCCTTTTGAATGCAAAAGGTTTAGACTTTTTTCTGAAAAAAATTTCTAATTCCTTTTAAATGCAAAGAACTTAGCAGAATATTGGCATTTTTTATTTTGCGCGGATTTCGCTATTAACACGGTTTTTGCAAAAAATATTCTAATTCCTTCTGAATGCAAAAGACTTAGAAGATTTTCGGAAAGATGGAAGAGACGGGTCTGGAAGATTCCTTATGGCCCACACCCCAATAATATGGATATTTTCGGAATGGCCTTGAAGAGTAGGTGCCAGAAATTGATTTTTGACGCCATTTTGAAATCAAAGATGGCGACTTCCGGTTCCGAAAATACCCATATTGATTGGGTTACAGCGAATTTCGCTAAACCGGAAGTCGCCATCTTTGATTTAAAAATGGCTCAAACTTAAACATCCAAATGGCAGCCTGCGCGAACATTCAAAATTCCAAAATTGCAAGCGACTACACGATTATATAAGCGAATTAAAACACGTGAAGTTATATACACGCCATCATACGCGACACGAAATCTGGTCACGCATGCGACTGGGTCCGTGATTTCGCATTCTAAAAAACGCTCTGGCAATCAAGTCAATACGTTGGCACTTATGAGTTCATAAGCGCTATCTCAAGTGCAATTATACCAAAACCCGTTCCCACGCGATCATGAATTGGTCATGATCAGAATACCTCACCTTGGAACCTAGCAGCCTAGGTCCATGCCTTCTATCTTCGTCCCAAAAAAACAATCTCATATACACTAGATGTCTTAGGGCACTATGGCGGGATAATCGAGTAATATGGAAGAACTCACTCCTTTCTAAATCTGAACAGTATACCGTACGAATCGCGGTTCGCGCGAACATTCGTAACCCCACGCGAATATGCGCTAACACGCTTACAGAAACGCCACACACCCACGCGATCAAACCCGTTAACATACCAACGCTCGAGCCTTGCGCGATAATACAACCTTGGTCACAAACGCGAGCATCCACGCAAACCTTCGCCCGCGATCTCTCTGTTATCCAGTGAATGTTCTAAGCCCTACGAATTTATAAACGCGGTCTCAAGTGCACGTTCCCGTACTATCACGAATCGTTCGCGTCCGGAAACTTCTACCCCCGATCCTAGCAGCCTAGATGCCTTGAGCTGGGTCACCCGAAAAAATAGAGTTTATAGCGTTCATTTTGGATATATTAAGTAGAGTGCTATACTGTCTCATTAATTAGTCGATCTACAATTAATAGAATGCATATAAATTGGTATCGACAAGTTTGCTTCGTTCCTAAGAACCAACACTATAAAAACAATTTCTGAAAATGGTAAAATGCTCATCTTTGAATGTAATGAAAACTCGAACGTAACTCCGCGTGAACATTCAAGAACCCTCGCGAATATACAAATGGCCGCACGATTATACCATCGAATGTGTACATCCGAAGTTACCTACACGCTTTCCCACACGACACACACATACCCTCGCGATTGAACACGTTACCGCTCGAACCTTTCGCGATGATACAAGCTTGATCACAAAGGTGAACATATAGAACGCCTTTGTGATTAAGAGAACGTTTTAACATCTACGAATTTGTAACAGGCAATGGTGATTTTCTAGTCTAGTCTACACATACATAGCCAATACATGTAGGGATCCTGGAAAATTGCAGACGTTCGTCCACAATTTTTCTTGTCATTATTATTGTTTGTGGCTCATATTGAATATGACACAAGCATTAAAGCGGCCAGGCAAACTGTGCAGCGTACAAAATATTCAAAATTATACGGCAATCAAATTTTTCATTCAATGAATAATTTATTCAACGGATTATTTTGAACTTTGAATAAGGAAGAAACGTGGACAACCGTACACAACCGTTTCAATTTGATGGGGGTTTAATGAATCGTTGGGATTGACTTTGCTAAGAGGGTTAATGTCACTCCATTGGTCCCAGGTTCCTGGGATGGGACAGAAGTATTTAACCCTGCCCTGGCTAATGAGCCAGGGTTCTAGCGCCCTTACTCGTTCTTATAACAGGCAATGGCGCTTTTTATTTCTAAATACTAGTATCGATCGTTCTAACACCAACGTAGTTAAAATAACGAAAAAGAAAATGAATGCATACATTCGATAAAATTGCATCTTACCAATTGACATTCGATAAAATGCATTCGATCAAACCATGCCCTCGATCAAACGTGATTCAGTCGAATGATTTTCGGTCAATTGACAAGGAACCGTTTCTCGTCCAATATTCTTTTAGGCTGACATATCAGTTAGTCTAAACGGCTTACACCTTCTCCACGTTCAAGAGCTAAAATATCACTCATCTTGTTGACCTTGCCCTTTTTTCTGATGTACAAAGGTACCTCCTCTCCGGCAATTCAATCTACAAGCCGAACAGGAAATGTATACAAACCGCACTGCCATTAGTATCCAACGCTGATAAGACCGCTCCGCTTATCGCAAATACAAATAATAGCTACTGCACAATTACGGTTCCATGTTTCAGCTGCCGCTGAAGCACCAAAGCCATTCTACTCGACAATTAGCTGCTGCGATCACATGTAGCTCTATGAATACGTCAAACAAAACGATAACAAAAATACCAACATTAATCATCCCCAGTACACTACGGTACCGGTGCCGTTTTGACGTTGAACGGATCCCAATCTATGCATATGACGAATGATCTGTCGACTGGCTGACAGTCCAAACCTGCAACCTGTGATCGTGGAACCTGAGGGAATGACGAACATCGCTGGCTCCGCTGATTAGATGTTTACTCCCAAGATACTGAGCTAACAGCCGGGAACTCTTGCATGCTCATGGGAGTAGCTGGACAGCGAAGAGAAGTATTGTAATCTATCCACAAGAATAACATCACGGGTTTGCACTTCCACTGGAGTTGGCATCGTCTGGAGATGGATTTCACGAATCGAGTTTCATCGGAGTCAGCCAACCGAGAGAAGACAGCCAAATGGGTTTATACCCTTCAAAATCATCATCATCTTGGTCGTGGTGTTTCGCTGATAGTCAGGTTCGACTATCCAGCAAGCAGATCATCGTAAATACTGGCCTGGTGTTGTTTCTACTGCTGCAGTAAGACGGCTCTGTTTATGAACTGTGAAGCTTTAGCGCAAAAGGAAGTGGAAAACCAAGCAAAAAAATATCGCGACTGCAAAATAAGAAAATAGGCAGTTGGGGGAGTTGTTGGAGAAGGAAACAGCATACGAAAAAAAAAAACTGCAGCTCTTTCGAAACGAGAGGAAATGTAATAGACACACAAAATGAGGCCCATGCAAGATGTCGGTTTGGAGCCGTCTGCTGCGGTGAAGATGCAGTGATGACTCATCGACGGTGGTCCTTCGGTTGATTTCTTTTCGTGCCATTTGAAAGATCAGCTGCACGGCGGGGGTGCCGTCAAAAATTTGGTTTTCTACGTAACGAGCGACCTTGGTCGGATTTCTGTTGAAGTTTGCATAATTATATGTGTAGTCTTCGGAATACAGGGGTCGAAACCCGAACGGTTTATTCCGAGAAAAATAGGTTATACAATATAAAATATTTTGCTGACCTTATGCAGATAAAAAAAGAAACATTTGATTGGATAATCACAATTTAAAGTTAGCCACCCTCTTTATAAAACCACACAAGCGATGTTTATAATGGAATGATATGTTCTGTATACATTGCGCTCGGTAGTGAATCAGGAATCAGGAATCAGAATATATTGGCTCAAATGGCACGTTCCCCGTACATAGTCGGGGATTTGTGCCTTGCCGTGTGTTTTCATCATTTCCTGAGTGGAAGGAAAGGACAAGGAGGAGTGGGGAAGTAGAATTGGAAGGGTGGGAAAAATAACAGCACAAAACAAAAATAAACAACAGGTAAGTTAAACTCACAAGTAGTTCAACTTGCCTGCGAATAATCCTAAAGCTCTTTACCACATTGGATAAGAAACTTTAGTATGTCTCTGAGTTTCAGTCGACCAAACATGGTTTCGTCTATATAAGGACGGCTGAAGACTCGAAATCGCAATTGCGCTACCGCTGGACAGTTGCATATCAGATGATATGAGGTTCCGTAGTCGGATTCACAAAGATCACATGAAAAAGACTCAGCGCGCTGAATAGTTGCCATGTGATAATTGAGTTTGCAGTGGCCGGTTAAAGCCCTGGTCAGCATGCCGCAGTGGAGCTTCGAAAAATGTAACAGATTTTTCGAAACCACTGGGCATGGTTGTTCTAGAAACGCCTTTGTTTGGCGACACGTTTGTAGATTTCTCCAATAATTGCGGTGCTCGGACAAAGCCCAGGACCGTATTTTTTCCCTTATCCAACTTGTCGAAATTGGCAGGGCGGGCTCAGGACCAACGAAGTCAATCGCTGAACCTGCCCTGGCCAATTCGTCAGCCCATTCATTTCCAGTAATACCGCAATGTCCGGGCACCCAGACAAGGTAGATAGTGTTGACAATGCTTAGTTCTTCGATTTGGGTTCGGCACGCGATCACTAGCTTGGACCGGGATTTGTCTGAGCTAAGGGCCTTGATTGCAGCCTGACTATCGGAGCAGAAGTTTATAACTCTGCCGGACAAACTCAGTTGAAGGGCCGATTGCACCCCGCACATAATCGCAAAGATTTCTGCTTGGAATACAGTACAATATCTACCTAGTGAGTGAGATTGTTCCAATCTCATTTCACGACAGTAGACACCAGCACCAGCACGTCCCTCCATCAGAGAACCGTCAGTGTAACAGACTACTTGCGTTTGTTGTTGTCTTTCCATAAAGCCAGACAACCACTCTTCTCGAGAGGGAATCTTCACATGGAATGTCCTGTAAGGAAAACTACAAGTGAGTGTAATATCGCTGGGAGCAAGAATATCTTCACCCCATGTAACCATTTGTGACCACAATCGTATATGACTGGTAGCAAGATCAACATGATTACTGTTCCAAAGCCCAGTAACCTGCAGTCTGTATGCACATGATAGTGCTTCTTGTTTTAAGTGTATGTGTAATGGTTTGATATTTAGAAGTGCCTCAAGAGCAGCAGTCGGAGTCGTGGTGAAAGCACCAGTCAACGCCATGAGCGCCATTCTTTGCAGATGGTTTAGCTTTGACTGGACTGTCACCACCTCTCCCCTCTGCCACCACACAAGGCATCCGTATGACAGTATTGGACGTACAATTGTCGTGTAAATCCAATAGATGTATTTAGGTTTGAGACCCCAGGTCTTTCCAAAAGTTCGTCTGCACTGCCCGAAGGCCATGCACGCTTTCTTGACTCTGAACTCAATGTGAGCAGACCAATTCAGTTTGGAATCCAATATGACTCCAACGTATTTGACTTGATCCGCACACAGTAGCTCAGAATCAAAGAACTGCAAGGGACGAACCCCGGTTGTTATTCGCTTCTTCGTGAAAAGAACCATTGAAGTTTTGCTTGGGTTAACTGATAGTTTAACTTGTCGACACCACTGTTCGACAGCTCTTAATGCCTGTTGCATCAAGTCAAAGATTGTTCCGATGCAAATTCCAGTAATTAGTATTTGGTAATCGTCAGCAAACCCGTAGGTTGGAAATCCAAGCTCATTGAGTTTCTTCAACAAGCCGTCAGCTACTAAGTTCCATAACAAAGGTGACAGAACGCCGCCCTGAGGACAACCGCAAATACTCAACTTCCGTATCTCAGCCTGTCGCAGTGACGAGCAAAGCATGCGGTTACTAAGCATTGCGTTTATCCAACCTGAGATACATGCAGGTATCCCATGACCGCGCGTCGCTTCCAGAATAGACTGGAAGGACACATTGTCAAAAGCACCCTCAATATCTAGGAATACACCCAAGCTAGATTGCTTGAGCGAGAAGGCTTTCTCAATGTTGTAAACAACATCGTGAAGCAGAGTGATCGTGGATTTCCCACACTGATATGCATGTTGCATTTTGTGCAGTGGATATTCAACTAAACTAACGTTCCTGATGTGATGATCGATTATCCGTTCCAAAGCTTTCAGAAGAAAAGAACTTAAGCTGATTGGCCTAAAACTCTTGGCTTCTTCATAGCTTGAGCGCCCCCCTTTGGGAATAAATCTAACAGTTATTTCTCGCCATGCTTTCGGGATATACCCGGTAGCAAGACTGGAAAGCAAAATCTTTTTCAAGACATGTTTAAGAATATCAAATCCCTTTTGCAGTAGCACGGGAAGTATCCCATCTTTTCCGGGTGATTTGTATGGAGCAAAGCTGTCAACTGCCCACTTGACCGATTCAGTGGAAACCAATGTGCGTGCTAACGCCCACGAGTCCGAATCACCAGAATGAGATCTGTGAACGTTGATCAACTCCGGATCGATACAGCCTGGAAAGTGTGTGTCGAAGAGACAATTAAGAACATCTTTTTCGTCCGTCACATAAACACCATCTCTGGTTTTCAAGGAGTTCATCTGAAAATCATTCGATTTGGAGAGAATTTTATTTAATCTGCTAGCCTCGTTCAGACTAGAGACATTAGTGCATAGGCTTTGCCAGCCAGCCCGTTCTGCAGATCTAAGACATTTCTTATATGCACTACGAGCTGACCTGAAAGCCCTGGAGTCATCACGCTGACGCCGATTCCAAGCTCTTCTCATAACTTTCTTCATTCTTTCAAGCTCAGCCCTCCACCAAGGGGTTCCCCTAGTCGATTTAACAGTACGAAGTGGACAAGCTTCTTCGTAGGATGCTAATATGAATGAGTTTGTCGTATCCACGACGTCATCTAAGTCGTCTAGTTGACTAATTGTTGGAAAATATCCATGAAATTTAGTCGCCAAGTTTTCCAAAAAGAGGTCCCAGTTTGTAGATTTAGGATTACGATAGGTCACCACATTGAAGGTGACATCAAAATGCTCGAAAAATATATATTTATGATCGGATAGAGACGGTTCAGTTTCATTTGGAACCTGCCAATTTCCCAGTTCATGCAAAATTCTATCAGAGCAAAGTGTTATGTCTAACACCTCCTCCCTCCCAGACCTCGCAAAAGTTGGTCGGTTTCCCACATTCAGAATATGGAGATTTGTACTACTTATGTACTCCATCAGTTCAGAGCCTCTCAGATTGATGTCTGAGCTGCCCCAAATGATGTGATGAGCATTCGCATCACTGCCGATAATGAGCGGAAGCCCATTTCTGCTACAATATGATACAATGCTTTTGAAATCATCAGAAGGAGATGATTCGTTATGCGGTAGGTATGCTGAACAATATATATATTTTTTGTCTACGTTTTCGACAGTCAATGTAACTGTGACAACACAGATATCGCGAGTTGTGAGCTCCGATATGAGACACGCGTCAATAGCCTTATTTGCAAGAATGCAAGCACGAGGCATTTCACGTGGGTTAGTCATGCCTGTCTTGTTGTAAGCAATGAAGGCAGTGTTAAGTAACTTTCCAAAATAGAAGTTTCCTTTATGGAAATACGGTTCTTGAACCAATGCTATGGAAGCTTTACCTTCCTGCATGAGTCGAGATAAATTCATAGTTGCTGTACGTTTATGTTGGAGATTGACTTGTGCTATTCTAACCATTTTTGATTAGAGAACTGTACATTTCATCTCCAACACAAATTGCACAACAACTAGAGGACACCAAGCGAGTTGGGATGTTAACGCATTTAGCGAGCCATATCAGGTTTAAATGGGACATGATCATTTGATTCCCACGATTTGCGAAGAAAATAATGGTCCACTGTGTCAGAGATTCGCATAACACAGCAAGGGCAAAACCCAAAATGCTCCGTGCGCGACTGGCATATTTTAGACCCTCCAATCATTAAGTCCTCGGCACGGAACTACACCTTGACTTAGGGTCTCCTACTTTCAGTCGCCTCCTACGACATGGCAGCAGGACTCCAGTGGCTCAATTCTAGGCCGGATACCACACGGCCTCTGGGCAGGTTCATCTGTACACATCGAAATTTGATAATCAAAACTCAACAAAACTTCACCGAAGTACCATCAGCCGAGAGTCTCTGCAAACCCCCAGCCAACAAAAATTCGGCAAAATTAAGTGGATCATCGGTGAAAAAAATCGGTGTGTAGAGTGAACGTTCCGCTGCGTAATGCAGCATACTGGGGAGTTCGCCCGACTTTTCCCAGGCTCCGTTCGCCATTGAGAATGTTTTAAACCCCCTCAACAATTTTACCCATAGCACGGGTCGCATGACACTATGGAATTGGGGTTCCCTGTTTGGTAGATTTTTACCACTGAAACAGGTAGTCCGTAGTGTTATTCTTAGCCGGTTGAAACAACCACTACCGACACTACACGGCTTATCTAGGCTGTTCGGTGAAAGAAGCTGACATTGAAGAACAGCTTCCATATTTAGATGGGCGAACAGCCGCAGAAGGAAGGAAGGAAGGAAGGATAACGGGAGGAGAGGGATTTGGGCTAAGCGCTTATTTAAAGGCGGCGCTGACTCGCCTTGTCAGGGCTGCTTTAGGGCATGTGGTATTTAGGCCTAGGACGTATAGGGCCCACTACCTCGTCCTACCACACCCGCAGTCAGCCCCCGCTGCTGGTTCGGGTCGCGAATCACAACTAGTTGCTATCGCGATTAAGCATTATCCACCACCTATGACCCGCCCGGTTGCTTGCAGCTCAGCTTCCCACGTAGCGTTCCTCCACCACCACGGTTTCCGGGATGTGATGACTCATCGACGGTGGTCCTTCGGTTGATTTCTTTTCGTGCCATTTGAAAGATCAGCTGCACGGCGGGGGTGCCGTCAAAAATTTGGTTTTCTACGTAACGAGCGACCTTGGTCGGATTTCTGTTGAAGTTTGCATAATTATATGTGTAGTCTTCGGAATACAGGGGTCGAAACCCGAACGGTTTATTCCGAGAAAAATAGGTTATACAATATAAAATATTTTGCTGACCTTATGCAGATAAAAAAAGAAACATTTGATTGGATAATCACAATTTAAAGTTAGCCACCCTCTTTATAAAACCACACAAGCGATGTTTATAATGGAATGATATGTTCTGTATACATTGCGCTCGGTAGTGAACAGTAGGGATGATCTGGATTGAATCTTTCGAATGTGCTCGTGGCGATCAAAGGATAGCATTACGGTCTTAATTTTGAACAAAGATCGATAAAATATTGTTTAAGCCTCCAAGAATAATAAAGTTTGTATTCACATGTTAATGTTTAATTCAACGCAGGCACAAGCGTTATTTCTGTTATATAGCGGAGTCTGGCAGACGATGTGTAGATGCGGAGAAACAGATAAACTTATATTTTCTTGATCTGGCGGCTTGGGTAAGGCGGTGGCCTCATAAATCGTATTCGGATCCTGCTGGAAAGGTTTCTTAGCGATAATCCTAATGTATTCACTTATAGTTTCAACCAGTCACAACATTTTAGTCGCTCTTAGTGATAGCCTTTCGATATCAGTTCGCTGTCACATCGTTTTCAAACATACATGAAGATTAATTGCAAACCACTGAAAGCGGCATAAATGCTGCTGCTGGTTGCAACTTAACCATGATTGATTGAATTGCCAATCAATTGACATTCGATTGAAAGAAAGGAAATCTATTGTTACTGTGTACGTTTCTTCATACCAGTCCGGTTAGTAATATAAGAATGTGTTTAATTCGTGGGTAAATGAACTCGCATCTTAGTAAAACTACCGTTTTACTCTTTTTTTGTTGTTTAACCTTTCCACATGGTTATTGTACGCTTGTTAAAAATATCAAAAATTAAATTAGAGTGTTTATGAAATTGCTATTTCGCTAAAATGACATGAAAACTGTATTCTCGGTTATATCGTCATCACCAAATTGAAATTATTTTTTGTCTAACACGCTTGAGTGTGATTATACTAAGAGAACAGTGCACTGACCTAATACGGAAATTCAAATTATGCATATGCTATATGAGTTTTGCTAAACGTGGCAATCGCTAGGGCTAAAGTGTCTTTTATATAACTTCATAACGTAAACAATAAAAACAATGAAACGAGTTTTAATCGTTGTTCGGCAGTTCTCGTGCGAGCGACTAGACGTTGCGGTGTGAGACCTGTTCACGTGGTAGGGAAATATTTTTTCCTCAGTAACCGCGTGTCTTGAGGGTCATTAAGTCTTATTTCGTACTCTTCCAAATCATCATCTTGGTTGCTGCCTTCATATTCGCGAAAATCTGATTTTTTTCTTGTTTCTCACCTTTACGGGTCACGAGTGTGAGCTTCCTCAATGATGGTGCTGGCTGTTGCAGTTGAGGTACTTGACGCAGTTCTTGCCGTTGTCATTATAAGCTAAGCAGTTGCAACAAACTTGGAAAATGTTTGTGATTCTGGCAATGGCACTGGAGACTGAGAATATGTAAAGAATTCTCCGTGTAATGGTATTATGTTTTGTACTGCGGGGTCAGGTATGAGGAAATGGAAAGGTTCACCCTAATGCTCAGCCCAAAACCACCATTAAAACCCTATATGTGTCCCTTCATTTCATCCCAATGTGATATGCATCTTCTAATAACCACCGTGTATTTAAGTGGTGATTAGATCTTGTAGCCGAGGAATGCCATTGCATCTTAGATTCCAATGAAACATTACACATTTCACCGGCATGGAAGACTAAATATTTTCCACAATCTGTAAGATTATTTTGATTCAAGAGCAAGTATGTAGACATTTCTACGTGCATAAATTTCAAAAAAAAATTTATTCGATTACTGTATTTTATACAGTAAAACTTTCTGAGAACGAGTTACAGGGAATGAATATTTCTGTACAAAAAAGATACACTGAAAAAAATGATTTGTCATTTTTCATATAAAAAAATTTGAATTTAAAAAAAAAATTTTTTTTTCTAATTTTTTATATTTCATCAACAAAAATCTAAACAGAAAAGGAACATTTTGAATGTGATTGTTTGATGGAGAACTTACAGGTAATAATGTTTTCCTAACAATAACTTTATACATGTTACAGTATGGAATTTAACATACTGATTGACATACAAAACTGTAATTTTATTACAGAATATAATTTTAAGTATCGTTTTAAATCAAAATGCATTTAATAAAAAATTTCTGAAATGTAGTAGTTTTCGAGATATTTTAAATGTTATTTTAACAACACAATTATTGTTATGACCTTTGTGGATAGTTTACAGCTGATGTCAAAGAGAAAGTTACAGGAAATGTATAAATTATAAAAATATGACAAAAGTTGTTGTTAGGAAAACTTTTTTATTGAAAGCTTCTCCATGATCCAAATACACTGAAAAATTTTCTTTTGCGTCTTTAAAACGATAAAAATTAGATTTTTGACATTTTATGATGGTATAACACGAATAACTTTTACAAAGGGAATAATCAAATAATCAATTCCAAATATCTCGAAAACTATCGCATTTTGGAAGATTTTCGTTAAATTGATTTAAATTTGAATGAAGTTAGTGGTGGCGCCCTCTATGCGGTCACAGGTGAAACTAAAATTTTCTTACCAAAACATAGCTCGAATTATATACTACAATTCTTGTAAACATATTATTCAGCTAAATCTAACCATTATTTCACAAAAATTTATAGTTCGCGGGACTCGAGTACTGATACACAACCATGCACTGCTAGGCCCCATGCAAAACTGACTCAGACATCACTTCGTTAAAAGTTCAATAACTTCTTTTAACAAAGCCGAATTTACTAGCAGTTTTCGACAAAGTTGTAGACAATTAAATTATCTTTCTTATTTTCACTTACAGTGATAATACGATGCATACAGTGCCACCAAGTGGCGAAAATACGAACTAGTGAGTTTTCTCCATGTAAATTGTTGAAAAATCCCATACAAACTTCAGGCACGTTCGTCCGGTAGTAAGACTTGTCCAATTTGCTTCAAATTTGGTGCAAGTACTCCTGGTGGGACTAGGAATCGACTCAGGGGTGGGCCAATTGAGTTTTTAAAAATTCATAATTTTTCTGGGCAGTCTAGTGTCACACGGGTGAATTGAGGTTCAGTGCGTTCATTTGCGCTGGTCGCAGATGACACACAGTAACATAATTGAAGTAAGGTTACATGACCTGACACCTCGTACTAATGCTGGCATTATCAAACAACACTTGTTAAAATACCGAAAAGTGTATATCATTAAAGATGATATTTGTGTGATCTTCTTCCCGGGTCTTCGTAGCAGTGTTCGTGTACTGAGAATGCCCCGACAAGACCTATCCCCTCTTACCTGACCATCCAATGCAAATCAATCGAAGATGTTACATATAATCAGCGAACATTAGTCACGCACCCAGGACGGATCCCTACTTGAAAATTCTGTGATCAGCTACATCCCGGAAAATCTTGGACAGAGACTGCCAAGAAAACCCCATCTATCACGACCAAGGCCGGTTCACAGTCTATAGTTATGCTAAACCAGACTGCAAATTGGGCAGTAATGAATACTAACTTAACAACGATAGGGTCCAGAAACCAAATGCTATTACCAACAGCGAAGCAACAACGATTACGCCAAATGGCTCCTAATCTACCACCAGCTCCACCAATAATGATGCAAATGCCGATGAATGCGAATGTATAACAGAAACCCACAAGAACAAGAAACAATTAAGAACATCTAACAGTGAACAGCAAGACTGCAATATCGACATGGACATGAACGATAACGCGAGGGGAGGAAGACCGAATGTGCCCCAAGTAGCGATGAAAAAGGCACGGCTCAGACGTACTAACGCATTCAATAGACTCATTTTCTAAAAATTTTAAGTTAGACAACAAGAATACAACCCGTACCAATAAAGTAAATGTTAGAACCTATTAGAAACATTACCCCGAACCGAGTCCTAGACTTCTGAATTAAGTGCCCTGAACCCGACCCAATTCCGAAGATTTGGAATTGTAATAAATAGAACCAATAATAAAAAATAAATGGAGGAGTATTATCTTTCATTTACGGATGCGATCTATACTGTAGTTTGTCCAAAATTTCCTCTCAAAGTTAACCCTGACAGTTTTAAAGCCCTTATTCTAAGTTAAGCGAGAATTGAACAAAAGTAATAAAATAAATAGAATCAACGCAATGGATAAAATGAGTGGAATGAATGAATGAATGAATGAATGAATGAATGAATGGAATAATCTAATTAAAAAATGAATAAAACTGATGCAACGAATAAAATGAATAGTATTGATAAAATTCTTAAAATGAATATAATTTATATAATGATCAAACAAAAAAAAATAATCGAATGAATACAAATGAATCATAAAAATAAAATCAATGAAATTAACAAAATGAATGAAACCATAAAATAAAAAAAACAAAAAAAAAATGAATTAAGTGAATGAAGTGAATAAAATTTATAAAATTATAAAATGATTAAAATGAATGAAATGAGGAAAATTAATAATATGAGTGAATAGTTAAATAAATGTAATCCAAAAACTGAATAAAACGGACACAATGATTAAAATTTAAAAAAATATATAAAATAAACAAAACTGCTGAAGCTGTTAAATTTATTGAAATCAATATAATGAATAAAATTATGAAAATCAGTAATATGCAGATAAATTGAACACAAATAATAAAACTAATTTAATTAACTACATGTATAAAATGGATGAAATAAACAAAATCAATGAAATTAATAAAATTTAAAGAAAACTAAATAAATAGTAATAAGGCAATGAATAAAATGTGTGGACTAGAAAAGGGTTAAATAGGTATGGGGGTACAATAAGTCCTTGCTATGTTATTGCAGAGGTCGCTCATGTTGCATCAATTAGATACACGGTAGAGAGTATCGTTAACGACTTTCATTTTGACTGTTAATGTGGATCGACTGTAGTAGTTGCGCGGTCGTTTAATTTTTTGCGTGTAGTTCTGCGAAAACCCATTGTCTTTTGTCCTCAGTACAGTACACATGATCAATGTACAAAAAATGTCAAGGAAATTTTTTCTTATTTAAAAATTAATGCTGAACACGAGTATTGTGCTGGTTTTTCGATATTTCTTATTTTGTAAAAAAAGGGCATCAACACGAATCATACGCTTGGGGTACGATAGGTCAGCCGTTTGGGGGCACTATAGGTTACTACTATTAATGTAAAGTGTCAAGCAATTTATTTCAATTGAAGGCTTTCATCCATTTCCCAAAGCTCCACTGCGCAAACCACTGAAGCGAGTCCAAAAGCGACATAAAGCTGCTTTTCTTACTGATTCAGTGACACTGGAGTCTTTACGAGCTGAGCAAGCAGCTACAGCTCAAAAAAATCAACCACTGGAGCTAAAAATTAGCCGTTGAAAAGAAGGAAAGGCAGCAAAACGGCAGAAACAGATGGCGAAAGAACGCAAATTGATCAAAAAAGAAAAAGAAATAAAAAAAACTGCGCACGCAAACGCACTAAGCGCAAACGTGGTCGTCCCGCAGCTAAGCAGCCATGTGAGAGAGAATGCACAACTTCTATTCCACACTCTAGCGACGACGAGGAAGTACAAACCAGATACAACTGCTGAAAAATACCCGTTTTTTCAACATTTCCCTATTCGGTTTCATTATTTTTCACATTATTTGCCACTTCCTCATTTTCTAATCTGAATTTCGTCAATAAATGCCATTTATTATTAGTGTATTAATTTTTTAAATATCTGCAGTATTCATACTCTTGAAATAAAAGTAGAACTGCTGATTTTTTAGGCGTGTACATCGTTATGTTTAACCTCTAATAAATTAACCTATCGTTTACCCAAATTTTAAAAACGTCGCAAAAAGTACCTTAATTAGTCTTAATAGATTTAACTTGGTAAAATATTGGCCAAACATTAAATCATTATTGCCAAAACGTTTCCAGTTGTATAACCGTTCCAACGAGTGCTTGTTTGTCTAAATCGGTGCAAAAAATACCATCGGACGAGCCCGCCAAACAAAACTGACCTACTTGACCCCACTCTACTCTAGCATTGATAAATTAATAAAATAAACCTAATGCGTATAATGATTACCTTCAATAAAAACAAATAAAGTAACGACTCGTTTTTATCGGCCCCATGGTGGCAAACTTGGGACATTTTTTCTTTCCTTTTCATAAACCGATGTTAACTCTTTCATGTCCACACTTTTTTCGTGAAGATAGATGCTTCCCTCACAGTGCTAGAAGTTTCTCAATTTTTTACCTTCCAATGGTCATTACATTTCTCCTAGAATATTTACAACAGTCCAATTGCATGGAAAGGTAATCAAAGACTATTCAAATTGATAGTTTTTATTTAGAGGAATTCCACGAAGATCCGTCCGAAAATAATTAAAATCCTGGCCGATCATCTTAGATTCCTATGAAACTTTACACATTTCATCGGCATGGAAGACTAAACATTTTCCACAATCAGCAAGATTATTTTGACTCAAGAGTAAGTTTTTAAAAGAGTGTGGACATTTCTATGTGCATTAATTAAAAAAATGTGTTCGATTACTGTATTTTATACAGCAAAACTTTCTGAGAACGAGTTTCAGGGAATAAATATTTATGTACGAAAAAAATATACACTTTTGCACATCTATCAGTTTGCTTTTCCATTACTGATGTATACCAAAATAGTATCGGTCTATTTTTACACTTCCAATCAAGCTATTTGCAACCTTTTTTCTTTATTAGGTCTGTTATGATTCCTTTTATTGGTATATCTCTACTATACGCAATCTATACTTATATAGGTACAAACGCTCGTGGCCTTCGCGATAGCACAAACCTGGCCACAGACGTGACCATGCAATTGCAATAATCCACACATACTTACGCCCGCGACTTCGCCTACACGAAAAAACCCCGGTAGTTAAGTAAACGTATCAGGAATCAGAATATATTGGCTCAAATGGCACGTTCCCCGTACATAGTCGGGGATTTGTGCCTTGCCGTGTGTTTTCATCATTTCCTGAGCGGAAGGAAAGGACAAGGAGGTGTGGGGAAGTAGACTTGGAAGGGTGGGAAAAACAGCACAAAACAAAAAATAAACAACAGGTAAATTAAACTCACAAGTAGTTCAACTTGCCTGCGAACAAGCCTAAAGCTCTTTACCACATTGGATAAGAAACTTTAGTATGTCTCTGAGTTTCAGTCGACCAAACATGGTTTCGTCTATATAAGGACGGCTGAAGACTCGTAATCGCAATTGCGCTAGCGCTGGGCAGTTGCATATCAGATGATATGAAGTTCCGTAGTCGGATTCACAAAGATCACATGAAAAAGACTCAGCGCGCTGAATAGTTGCCATGTGATAATTGAGTTTGCAGTGGCCGGTTAAAGCCCTGGTCAGCATGCCGCAGTGGAGCTTCGAAAAATGTAAGAGATTTTTCGAAACCACTGGGCATGGTTGTTCTAGAAACGCCTTTGTTTGGCGACACGTTTGTAGATTTCTCCAATAATTGCGGTGCTCGGACGAAGCCCAGGACCGTATTTTTTCCCTTATCCAACTTGTCGAAATTGGCAGCGCGGGCTCAGGACCAATGAAGTCAATCGCTGAACCTGCCCTGGCCAATTCGTCAGCCCATTCATTTCCAGTAATACCGCAATGTCCGGGCACCCAGACAAGGTAGATAGTGTTGACAATGCTTAGTTCTTCGATTTGGGTTCGGCACGCGATCACTAGCTTGGACCGGGATTTGTCTGAGCTAAGGGCCTTGATTGCAGCCTGACTATCGGAGCAGAAGTTTATAACTCTGCCGGACAAACTCAGTTGAAGGGCCGATTGCACCCCGCACATAATCGCAAAGATTTCTGCTTGGAATACAGTACAGTATCTACCTAGTGAGTGAGATTGTTCCAGTCTCATTTCACGACAGTAGACACCAGCACCAGCACGTCCCTCCATCAGAGAACCGTCAGTGTAACAAACCACTCGCGTTTGTTGTTGTCTTTCCATAAAGCCAGACAACCACTCCTCTCGAGAGGGAATCTTAACATGGAATGTCCTGTAAGGAAAACTACAAGTGAGTGTAATATCGCTGGGAGCAAGAATATCTTCACCCCATGTAACCATTTGTGACCACAATCGTGTATGACTGGTAGCAAGATCAACATGATTACTGTTCCAAAGCCCAGTAACCTGCAGTCTGTATGCACATGATAGTGCTTCTTGTTTTAAGTGTATGTGTAATGGTTTGATATTTAGAAGTGCCTCAAGAGCAGCAGTCGGAGTCGTGGTGAAAGCACCAGTCAACGCCATGAGCGCCATTCTTTGCAGATGGTTTAGCTTTGACTGGACTGTCACCACCTCTCCCCTCTGCCACCACACAAGGCATCCGTATGACAGTATTGGACGTACAATTGTCGTGTAAATCCAATAGATGTATTTAGGTTTGAGACCCCAGGTCTTTCCAAAAGTTCGTCTGCACTGCCCGAAGGTCATGCACGCTTTCTTGACTCTGAACTCAATGTGAGCAGACCAATTCAGTTTGGAATCCAATATGACTCCAACGTATTTGACTTGATCTGCACACAGCAGCTCAGAATCAAAGAACTGCAAGGGACGAACCCCGGTTGTTATTCGCTTCTTCGTGAAAAGAACCATTGAAGTTTTGCTTGGGTTAACTGATAGTTTAACTTGTCGACACCACTGTTCGACAGCTCTTAATGCCTGTTGCATCAAGTCAAAGATTGTTCCGATGCAAAATCCAGTAATTAGTATTTGGTAATCGTCAGCAAACCCGTAGGTTGGAAATCCAAGCTCATTGAGTTTCTTCAACAAGCCGTCAGCTACTAAGTTCCATAACAAAGGTGACAGAACGCCGCCCTGAGGACAACCGCAAATACTCAACTTCCGTATCTCAGCCTGTCGCAGTGACGAGCAAAGTATGCGGTTACTAAGCATTGCGTTTATCCAACCTGAGATACATGCAGGTATCCCATGACCGCGCGTCGCTTCCAGAATAGACTGGAAGGACACATTGTCAAAAGCACCCTCAATATCTAGGAATACACCCAAGCTAGATTGCTTGAGCGAGAAGGCTTTCTCAATGTTGTAAACAACATCGTGAAGCAGAGTGATCGTGGATTTCCCACACTGATATGCATGTTGCATTTTGTGCAGAGGATATTCAACTAAACTAACGTTCCTGATGTGATGATCGATTATCCGTTCCAAAGCTTTCAGAAGAAAAGAACTTAAGCTGATAGGCCTAAAACTCTTGGCTTCTTCATAGCTTGAGCGCCCCCCTTTGGGAATAAATCTAACAGTTATTTCTCGCCATGCTTTCGGGATATACCCGGTAGCAAGACTGGAAAGCAAAATCTTTTTCAAGACATGTTTAAGAATATCAAATCCCTTTTGCAGTAGCACGGGAAGTATCCCATCTTTTCCGGGTGATTTGTATGGAGCAAAGCTGTCAACTGCCCACTTGACCGATTCAGTGGAAACCAATGTGCGTGCTAACGCCCACGAGTCCGAATCACCAGAATGAGATCTGTGAACATTGATCAACTCCGGATCGATACAACCTGGAAAGTGTGTGTCGAAGAGACAATTAAGAACATCTTTTTCGTCTGTCACATAAACACCATCTCTGGTTTTCAAGGAGTTCATCTGAAAATCATTCGATTTGGAGAGAATTTTATTTAATCTGCTAGCCTCGTTCAGACTAGAGACATTAGTGCATAGGCTTTGCCAGCCAGCCCGTTCTGCAGATCTAAGACATTTCTTATATGCACTACGAGCTGACCTGAAAGCCCTGGAGTCATCACGCTGACGCCGGTTCCAAGCTCTTCTCATAACTTTCTTCATTCTATCAAGCTCAGCCCTCCACCAAGGGGTTCCCCTAGTCGATTTAACAGTACGAAGTGGACAAGCTTCTTCGTAGGATGCTAATATGAATGAGTTTGTCGTATCCACGACGTCATCTAAGTCGTCTAGTTGACTAATTGTTGGAAAATATCCATGAAATTTAGTCGCTAAGTTTTCCAAAAAGAGGTCCCAGTTTGTAGACTTAGGATTACGATATGTCACCACATTGAAGGTGACATCAAAATGCTCGAAAAATATATATTTATGATCGGATAGAGACGGTTCAGTTTCATTTGGAACCTGCCAATTTCCCAGTTCATGCAAAATTCTATCAGAGCAAAGTGTTATGTCTAACACCTCCTCCCTCCCAGACCTCGCAAAAGTTGGTCGGTTTCCCACATTCAGAATATGGAGATTTGTACTACTTATGTACTCCATCAGTTCAGAGCCTCTCAGATTGATGTCTGAGCTGCCCCAAATGATGTGATGAGCATTCGCATCACTGCCGATAATGAGCGGAAGCCCATTTCTGCTACAATATGATACAACGCTTTTGAAATCATCAGAAGGAGATGATTCGTTATGCGGTAGGTATGCTGAACAGTATATATATTTCTTGTCTACGTTTCCGACAGTCAATGTAACTGTGACAACACAGATATCGCGAGTTGTGAGCTCCGATATGAGACACGCGTCAATAGCCTTATTTGCAAGAATGCAAGCACGAGGCATTTCACGTGGGTTAGTCATGCCTGTCTTGTTGTAAGCAATGAAGGCAGTGTTAAGTAACTTTCCAAAATAGAAGTTTCTTTTATGGAAATACGGTTCTTGAACCAATGCTATGGAAGCTTTACCTTCCTGCATGAGTCGAGATAAATTCATAGTTGCTGTACGTTTATGTTGGAGATTGACTTGTGCTATTCTAACCATTGTTGATTAGAGAACTGTACATTTCATCTCCAACACAAATTGCACAACAACTAGAGGACACCAAGCGAGTTGGGATGTTAACGCATTTAGCGAGCCATATCAGGTTTAAATGGGACATGATCATTTGATTCCCACGATTTGCGAAGAAAATAATGGTCCACTGTGTCAGAGATTCGCATAACACAGCAAGGGCAAAACCCAAAATGCTCCGTGCGCGACTGGCATATTTTAGACCCTCCAATCATTAAGTCCTCGGCACGGAACTACACCTTGACTTAGGGTCTCCTACTTTCAGTCGCCTCCTACGACATGGCAGCAGGACTCCAGTGGCTCAATTCTAGGCCGGATACCACACGGCCTCTGGGCAGGTTCATCTGTACACATCGAAATTTGATAATCGAGACTTAACAAAACTTCACCGAACTACCATCAGCCGAGAGTCTCTGCAAACCCCCAGCCAACAAAAATTCGGCAAAATTAAGTGGATCATCGGTGAAAAAAATCGGAGTGTAGAGTGAACGTTCCGCTGCGTAATGCAGCGTACTGGGGAGTTCGCCCGACTCTTCCCAGGCTCCGTTCGCCATTGAGAATGTTTTAAACCCCCTCAACAATTTTACCCATAGCACGGGTCGCATGACACTATGGAATTGGGGTTCCCTGTATGGTAGATTTTTACCACTGAAACAGGTAGTCCGTAGTGTCATTCTTAGCCGGTTGAAACAACCACTACCGACACTACATGGCTTATCTAGGCTGTTCGGTGAAAGAAGCTGACATTGAAGAACAGCTTCCATATTTAGATGGGTGAACAGCCGCAGAAGGAAGGAAGGAAGGAAGGATAACGGAGGGAGAGGGATTTGGGCTAAGCGCTTATTTAAAGGCGGCACTGGCTCGCCTTGTCAGGGCTGCTTTAGGGCATGTGGAATTTAGGCCTAGGACGTATAGGGCCCACTACCTCGTCCTACCACACCCGCAGTCAGCCCCCGCTGCTGGTTCGGGTCGCGAATCACAACTAGTTGCTATCGCGATTAAGCATTATCCACCACCTATGACCCGCCCGGTTGCTTGCAGCTCAGCTTCCCACGTAGCGTTCCTCCACCACCACGGGGCCCGGGAAAAAACCCCGGTAGTTAAGTAAACGTAGCACCTTTAAACTTGCAAACGCAGTCTGAAACATTTACCCACCACTCGCGCGATCATGAAACGGTCACGTCCGGAAGTCCCACCTCGGTCCTAGCAGTCTGGACTAATGTCTTCAGTTGAATCAATCAAAAAAGTGACACTTATATTCTTTAAACAACACGTTCCATGGTGACATGACCTGGAACTCTAGTGATATGGGGAAACGGACTCTGTTCTGCCATCTGTACCATACACTAAAAATTAAGCAGTTCGCGATCAAACAAGAATACGCACTACATCATTATAAAATCGAAATTATACACGCAAAGTCACATACACGTGACCAACACATTAATATACAAATGCTTGAGCCCTTCGCGACCATCCACGGTACCTACACCCGCGATCTCGTAAACATGGTAACATCCCGGTGATAGAGTGAATGTCTCAGCTCCTATAAATTTTTAAACGCGGTCTCAAGCGTGAACCTAAAAACTCCCGCGGTCGCACGATCATGAATCGGTCACCTCCGGATGTTTCTATCCTTGATATCAGCAGAGTAGGTCCGTGCCTTCAGTTGGACCAATTAAAAAAAGAAAGCTCTCATATCCACTGGACACCACGTTACATGGCGACATGACCGAGGACTCTAGTGATATGAGGTAACTTACTCCCTGTCAGAATGTGAATTGTACACCGAAAATTATCAGAATGAAGGTCCGCGTGACCATCCAAGAACGCACGCGTACATAGGAATGGCCACACAGTTACAAAATCCAGTTTTGTACACGCGAAGTCACATGAACGCGAGTACACGTGACAGACAAGTTTACATACGAACGCTTAAGCCCTTCGCGATTAACAACGCACACCTACGTTCGCGATCGCGCAAACTTAATAACACCCCGGTAATAAGGAGAACGTTTTAGCACTTACGAAGTTTCAAACGCGGCCTCAAACGCGAACCTACAAACGTCCGTTTTCGCGCGCTCATGAATCGGTCACGTTCGGAAACCATTACTCTCTGTCCTAATAACTTAGGTCCATACATTCAGTAGCACCAATCGAAAAATAAAGCTTATATCCACTAGACAACACGTTTCATGGCGACATCACCGGTAACTCTAGTGATATGAAAGATCTCACTCTCTTTTAGCATCATAGTCGCACACCAAAAATAAAGTATTAGATTCACGCTCCGCGCGATTTTCCAAGAACACACGAATATGCGAAAGGCACACGGTTATAAAATAGAATTTATACGCACAAAGTTACATACACGTTTACACACGCGACATACAAACGCACACGCGATCGAACACGTTAACGTACAAATGCTCGAGCTCTTCGCGATGATACACGCGATCGCAAGTCCCTACGCCCGCACATACCTGAGCCGCACAATGAATATCACATTTAGAATCACGGCCCGTTACAACTGGCCTAAAGCAGTGTTTTAGTGGGCGACATTGCCTGTCTCATCTGCAAATTGTAGTATGTTATTCTGACGGGGAACCCTTCCGATAACCTAGCTCTACAGCTCCTGTAGGACAACTCTCGCAAAAAAAAGTTCTTATAATGATGCAACATAATCTCAAATCACGGTTTATGTGCAATTTGCGAGCAAAGCATCCATGGATGAGTCGAATTTGCTATTTAACCTTAACCTTTTCATGCCCAACTTTTTTCTAGTGCAAGTAGGGTTTCAAAACTATTTTTCCTTGAAAACGGTGGGCTCAAGAAATACGAAAAACCTTTTTTCAAAAGAATAGGTGCTTCCCTCGCAGTGCTAGAAGCTGCTCCATTTTTACCTTCCAATGCTCAGTGCGTTCCTCCTATAATATTTACAACAGTCCAATTGCGTGAAAAACGTAGCCAAAGATATTCTAAATTGATAAGTTTTATCAGTTTTCAATAATATTGCAACATAACGAAGATATATGAAAAATTCATTTTCCGTCGTCAACGTAAACTGTCTCTGGCAGCACTGCTTCATCGAAATCCAATCAGACTAATTGCAATAACTTCAGTTCTAGAGCTGATCCTTGTAACTGTTAATACTCAAATGAAAGGCAAGAGTCACGTTTATTAGCGTTACTTATTTTTGCACGAAAATCTTGCCTCAATCAAAAGTTATAGCTGTTTAAAAACGTTATTGTCCACAAACAACATGGGCATGAATGGGTTAAGGTGTCCGGTTTGGCGCCGTTCCCCTATGAAAATAGAAGTATGGCACAAAACTTCGTCTGTAAGGAGATATCTTCAGCGTCGCTCATCTTTTAAACCAGGTTTACCGATGCATTAAACATAGTTTAAAAGTTAAGCGTTGATGAAGCAATCTAAGACCAAACATATTAAATATTTTGATGGATATAAACGAAACAACTCCAACACCCAACATTTCGAGCATCCCCAACTGTGCGCCCTCAATCACACCCAAGGCAGCACCAATTTTATCTCTTGTTTTTATTTCATGTGTGTTCTTCTCCGTCTCGTTTCAGGAATAGCAAGCAGCAGTCGTCTCGGCTCGGGGTGTTCCACCGATCATTGTCATTGTCCGCGTAGGCGCGTCCACTTCATCCAGTGTATGTGTGAGGGGTTTGTTGTTCTGAGCAGTTCTGATTCCCGCTCGACACGGCGGCAGATATCCGTATTAAGTTTTGTGTGCAGTCTGCAGTGCGCGCCTCTGTATCCAGGTTCCAACCATTGGCATCATCGGCAGCGGCCACGGCTCTTCTATCCGGCATTCATTCGGCGCTAGTAATGATGATGTGAAAGAATTCACAACAGCAGTAGCTCAGCCAGCAGTGTGCGGAGTATTAGTGCTGATTATCACTACTATATATCTGCGTGGTTTTGTTTCACCTTTTTCTTCTATCCATATATATTTGGGATAGTTGTGCCAGTGCTGACCAAGGGATAAAATAGAATATGAGACGGGAGTTAGAATTAACCCAGTAGTTGATCCGCAGATAAGAAGTTATTGTCGGAATAGCAATGTGTGAATGTGCCGGGAAAAGAGATAAATAAATACATGTATCATACCGTCTGGGTTGGGTTTGATCAAGAAGAACAGCGCGTGAAGAGAAGTGTACAATCGGAATCTAACGCAACAGCATAAATGTCTGACGAAAGAAGGTGAAACCAGCGGGTGTGGAATTTGTAAATATGCTGAAAAGTGGAAAGAGCAATAACAGAAGCTGAAAGGATATCTCGAGTCCCGTGGTGTTGTGACCATTCAGTGCTTCGTCAGGGGAAACAGGGGGACTGCTTCCAGTAATCTCGATTTTAATCGCGGGAAATATGCGAAAAATGCCAATTTAACCCAAATAGTTAATGGTTGTCGTGTACCGGTGTGAATGCGTCCATATAATAAATCTGTTTGGTAAAGTTTAACCGAGTGTGAGAAGCAAAACGAAAAAAACATTCCAAATGCTAAATCGCTGCGAAGCGGGATGCCGACGCGGTTGGGGTCTTGGTAGCCCGAAGGAGATCTGATGCTGCACGTGGCCCAGAAGGTCGAACCAGTACCCAGAATGATTGGAACTGTTTCGGTCAATCGGCTAGTAACGACTGAAACTGACACATCACTGACAACCGCGTCTGGTCCGCCAGAAGGTAGCGATAGCGTATTGGAGCAACTGCCACTGCTCGGTTGCCGACAACAGAAACAACAGCAACAACATCAACAATGCAGTCCCAGGACGCGATAGGCGATTGCTCTCGTTACATCTTGCAGGTGAGTTTTGCAGATTAGATTTATTTTATTAACTTGTCAACTTATGGCCCTGCTATGGAATTTGCATAGCTGCGGGTTGATTTATTATGCCCGGTTGGTTTTCTTTGGTGTGCAACAATTGGCACATCGATTATTGTCGTGGGTTAAACTTATGGGAATGTTGCACCTGCGAATTTGTACTACTTTGTCACTAGCAATCAATTCAAAACACATGGACATATGTAGTAAATCTGGACAGAATGACTTTGCATTGTCATCTGTTTCTCACTTTCAAATGCGCGGTACCGCCATACATGCGAAACGGCAACTCGAACACTAGCAATAAAGGTCCTAATTGAAAAGTATCCAATCTTATCATCCCGTACTCGACGACGCATCACGCGATCTTGACCTTTATCACACATCAGAGCATCACATGCATAGTTCGTTCATCGTGTGAATGTACATGTACTCGAAGGTATTCCCGCAACAACAGTCGCCGTAGCACGTGAATCGGTCGCCGAGCGAAGTGGCGGCATCACAAGGGCTTGGCCATCGTGCAATCTTGTATTGATTGTTGCGGTTTGTTATCGTCGCATTATCGTGAAGAGGATTTTTGCCGTATGTATACTGCCGCGATACACATAAAAGTCCCATTTGCAATGGAATCCCTGTCTAGGTGGGACTGTCATGTATATCACGGCAGTGAAGTCAATATCTGTATATCCTCTACTCATATCGGTTATGTAAACAATGAAGGTGGCAGTTGACCTACGGCAGCAATAAGTAGCCTGCTAATGACTCTGTGAGTGTGGGAAGGGCTTGGCGAACTTGAGTCGGAAGGATCAACACGGTAACGTCATGCTCGTTGACGTGCTTGCATTTCAATTGCATATATTTGCGCGATGTTTGTAACACAACAAACCACCTTAAATCATTACCTCTTTGTTATCGTCGCTTTGTATTTACAACACTAAAAATCCTTTCTTGGGTTGTGGCAGGAGCTTATGACGACTACGTCTTACCTGAAATTATTCAAAAATTGCTTATAGAACACGACTACGGTGACTTTGAGAATGCGGCAATTCTGTCGAGTAAACAACAGTAGTCGCAAAAAACAAGCAGTGGAAGTATATGCATAGAGGACCGATAATTTTTCAGTCCCAGGAGCCGTTTTGTTTTACATGATTCTGTTAGATTTTGTTGCATCTACGGTGCTTTGCAATGCAACCATCCAGGCCAATGAAGATTATGGAATGAAAGATTGATGGTTGGAGATATGTTAACGAATTACTAATTTCTTTTATTCAATTAGTTTAGTGGTAACGAAATTTATAATTTAATTAAGCTTAAGAGTGTTGCTTATAGTCGTTTTAATTACTAGGTGTATTACCCATGGCATTTTTAACAAGACATATCAGTGATAACTGAAACTGACTAGAACACAATGAATGTGGGTTTTGTAAGAGAGAGAGAAAGAGAGACATTTTCAAGAGAAAATAATCTCAACAATGAAGTAATAGCAACCATATTCGGGACAGGGAAGACAAGATGGACAATAACAAAAAAAAAAAGAAAACACAAACCCAAACGGAAGATGAACGCTTCAGACTGAATCAGGTTTAAATTCAATCTCGTGCTTTGGTACGGGTCAGTAACACACCGAGTTGGATGGGTGATGTTCATTTTGTAGTGCCTGAGCTACATCGATAGTATTCGGTGCAATAAAAAAGAAGACAACGAGTACTGGGAACGGAAGATTAATAAGAGCAATCTAAATTTGACCATTGAAGGTTATTGAGATTCAACCGAGAAAGCCTCGAATTACTGCCATCTTTGAAACCGAAAAAAGCACCCGTTAACCCTTTGTCTCCATGAAAATCATTCAACTTATTCGGGACAATGTGAGAGTACTAGTGATTCATTGTCTTTTGGAGATATTGCCGACAGTATGGAAAAAATGCTTTTTTTCGTTTTCAAGGATAGGTTTTTTAGTTGAACCTTAAGAAGATAAAGAAATATAAAGGGGTGACATTTGGTAGTCTACCTCGGATTAGAATGGATACTTTTAGCTGAATCCTGAAATCACAATACCCAATGCGTACCCAGTAGAGTGGCTCGCGGTTGTATGGGAAAACTTCAAAATGATTTAAACTAGCGGGCACAGCATTTTTTGAGTTCCTTTGGGGTCCCAAATGTCTGTGCAAAGTTTGGGAGCGATCGGTTGTTTCCCAGGTTTGCGCATTGCGTTCAAAGTTTGTATGGGATTTTATATGGGGAAATCAATTATTTTGCATTTACGTTAATAAAGATCGCTATTTCGCTGAATATGAAAAACCAGCTTTTTAAAACTATAGTTCGAACCTTCGTTAACAACTTTGTCGAAGACCGTAACTAGCTACGAGTTTTCAAAAAATAGTTATAACGATTTTAAGACTTATGGTTCAATCCAAATGTATAAATTCATTATTTCTTCCAACACTGTCAGTACACCACGACACCGGTACTTTAAACTTAAATAAATGAGAATATATTCATCGCAGAGACTTGGTACCTTTGAATGAAATGTTCAGAATGAATTGCTGAATAACATACACAATGAAAATGAAAAGAAGAGGGGGGGGGCTATGTACTCCCCAGTCCCTTTTTTAGATTGTTTTGTATAAGACAAAGAATCATTACGTCCTTGTAAATGTCAACGACTGAACTTTCTTAATATTTAGATAGACCCAAATATGAATCACACTACAATCTTTGTTGTGTGAAATAACATTTACAATAGTTAGGATTTACACCTACAAATTTATGTGTTGTTTTTGCTTGAAGCAAAAACTAACTCAGGTCTGGAAGTCGTGTTGGGTTCTAACCTGAAGTATATTTCTGGTTCGCCAACATCACCTCTGTTTTACGTGAACCTAACTCAATTTCATAAAAAAAAATGCTTGTTTGAAGTAACTATCCTGGTCTCGTTCCTAGATTCTCAAACGAAAACGGCAAAAGGAAAAAATCCCGAGACTTCAACGAATCTAAGCATATGCATTTTTTTTAAATTCTGACTCTGAACGGCTAAGAAATAGGATTTTAAAATATGTAAAACTTATAAACCGTTGTACAATTTTATATGAAATAACAGAAGAGCTCTTAAATATTAGCACTTGAGTGTTTGAATACGTAAGATTAATTTTTAATTCGGCGGTATAAACCTGCGTTGAAGATGTGCTCCTTATCATATACTAAACTATCTAAAACAGGGAACTGGGGAGTACACAAACAACACCTCCTCTTCTTTTTATTTTCTGACTACGTGTATGTTATTCAGCAATTCATTCTGAACATTTCACTCAAAGGTACCATGTCTCTGCGATGAATATATTCTCATTTATTTAAGTTTAAAGTATCGGTTTCGTGGTGTACTGACAGTGTTGGAAGAAATAATGAATTTATACATTTGGATTGAACCATAAATCTTAAAATCGTTATAACTATTTTTTGAAGACTCGTAGCTAGCTACTGTCTTCGACAAAGTTGTTAACCAAGGTTCAAACTATAGTTTTGGTTTTTCATATTCAGTGAAATAGCGATCTTTATTAACGTAAATGCAAAATAATTGATTTCCCCATATAAAATCCCATACAAACTTTGAACGCAATGCGCAAACCTGCGAAGCAACCGATCGCAAACTTTGCACAGGCATTTGGGACCACAAAAGGAACTCAAAAAGTGCTGTGCTGAAAAACGTCATATTCGAGCCACTCTAGTACCCAGACAACATGCTTGATGCCGTGGTAGCCATCGCCACATGCCCAATAAGTCACAGAACCTCATGATGTGGTTAGGTGGAGTCGATTAAACGAAGGTTACGCGAAATTAATCTGATTGTTCCACCCTCTATATCGGCTGAATGTAATTGCTGTTATTCTGTTATTAAATCAGCCATACCGTATCTCAGAAGATGTCCGAATGTGAGGCTCGACGTGATAATAACGCCTCCTATTTTCACATCACGAGCGGAAAAGTAGACACACCAAAAATGTAGACACGGTACAATGGTCTCGTTTGTATTTGGCATCCGATTAATCATACTCTGTTGCGTTTCGGCTTCGCCTCATCAGAAACCAACACTAACTTATTGTCGGAATAGATTAGCGCCGGCTTGACGCAAATCCCTTAAAACTAAAACACACTTTGTGTTTCAATCGAACGACTGATCAAACGTGATGTCCCGTTCGAGCAGAAGTTCTGTTTACGCCGATGAGACACAGTGAAGCCGAAACTTGTCTGGGCTTAGCAGGCGTATGCGAAAGCACTATGCTATATTTCACCCTAAGGAGGAAAATTTGGTAAAAACCAAAATTTCTCACTAGGGTGAAAATTTGTTGGTAAAAACCAGTCTTTGTACAGGAGGGCACAAATCCTTATTTCATACTCTGTTGCGTTTCGGCTTCGCCTCATCAGAAACCGACACTAACTTATTGTCGGAATAGATTAGCGCCGGCTTTCCTCCTTAAGGTGAAATATAGCATAATCCGATTAATGCCAAAGCTAGTCAATTTTGAACATATTTATTTCTAAGTTTCAATTAATGGTTTTTGTCACAATAGAAAAACGTTTTGCTTGTTGTCTGTTTATAGAGGATATTCTGCCTCACTTTCCTGTTTCCGTTGATCTCAAACGACAAGTGAACCGCAAAGAGAATAACCCTTAAATTACATTCGTATGTTTAGATACCTCCCGGTAAGATCAGATCGCACAACCGCAACGTATGAATTTAAAATTGAGCGAATCAATATGCTGTAGTCTTTTTAAAACTACCCTTATTTACCTTCAATGTTTCAGAAGATTTTGCTCTAGCTTTAACATTTGATCGATTTTTTTGGACATCCAGATTGCTCGATCTTGACTGCCTTTCCTCAATCTCGTGGTAAGCTCAGGAATCATTAGCATCCGACTCAAATGGCACGTTCCCCATGTTGATCGGAGATTTGTGCCCTGCCAAGAATCGTTTTTTCATCATTTTTCTGATGGGAAGGATTGGGAAAGTGGTAAGGCTAGGTGCTACAATAGCAGGAATAAAACTTCCAACCCCCGGAAGGATTTAGAATTTTTATTTAAGCAGTGAGCGGATATATCAAGACCCCCGAGGGTATATTGAGATAACAGAACGATAACACCTCCGAAGAGATATTGTCATTCAAATACGGCTAAAATTATAGCTCTTTACCACACTGGGTTAGAAACAATACCATATCCTTCAATTTCAGCTCTCTGTACATGGGTTCATCTATGTATGGAGAACCAAAAATCCGGATACGAGATTGCATTACTACAGGGCAGTTGCATATCAAATGATTAGATAGTAGCCATTTGATAATTGAGTTTTCAATGTCCAGTCAGTGCCCTGACTGGAATACTGCAGTTGGGCTTGGAAAAATGCAACAAATTCCTTGACATTTTCGGACTCACGTCCGGCAGAAAAATCTTTGTTTAAACGCAAGTTTGCAAACTACGCCAATGGTTGGCATGTTCGAATGCAGCCCAAGAGCGAATCTTGTGCTTTATTCAACTTATCGACAACGGTAGAACTAGTTCTGGACCAACGAAGTCAATCGCAGCACCAGCTCTAGCCAATTCGTCCGCCCATTCATTTCCAGTAATACTGGAACGACCAGGTACCCATAGAAAGTAGATAGCATTTGAAAGGCGAAGTTCTTCGATTTGAGTTCGACATGTGATTACTAATTTCGATCTCGAATCTGCCGAACTAAGTGCTTTCAGGGCAGCCTGATTGTCAGAGCAAAAATGGATTCTTTTACCGCAAATTCCTTCTTGAAATGCTGATCGTACGCCACAAAGAATCGCGAAGATTTCTGCTTGTAATACGGTACAGTATCTACCAAACGAATGAGATTGGTTTAATCTCATTTCATGACAATAGACACCAGCACCGGCTCGGCCCTCCAACAAAGAACCGTCAACATAACAAACTACGTATTCTTTAAGTTGTCGCTCCATCCAGCGAGATAGCCATTCCTCGCGAAGCGGAATTCTCACATTGAAAGTTTTAAAAGGAAAACTACATGTGAGTGTAAGGTCACTGGGAGCAAGTGTATACTCATCCCAAGTAACCATTTGGGGCCACAGTCTTGTGCGGCTAGTTGCACGACCTAGT
The DNA here is from genome assembly GCF_030247195.1 of Topomyia yanbarensis. Classification (NCBI taxonomy): domain Eukaryota; kingdom Metazoa; phylum Arthropoda; class Insecta; order Diptera; family Culicidae; genus Topomyia; species Topomyia yanbarensis. The sequence continues at coordinate 399,407,058 of NC_080671.1, read as the reverse complement.
GGGTTACTGTTCTAGAGCCCAGTAACCTTAGGACGGTATGCACAAGAAAGTGCTTCTTGTTTCAAAAACACATATAGCGGTTTTTGTTCAAGAGGTAGGTAGAGCAGCAGTAGGTATTGTCGAGAACGAGCCAGTCATCGCCATCAAGACTATCCTCTGCAGATGGTTTAACTTTGATTGGATTGCCATAACTTCTCCCTTCTGCCACCCGTAAGCCAGTATTGGTATTGGTCTAATAAGATTTGCCGAAAGCGCGTCTACATTTGCAGGCTTTCTTAATCCTGATATCGATGTGAGCTGTCCAATTAAGTTTTGAGTCAAGAATTACCCCAAAGTGCTTAACTTGATCTGCTATAATGATTTCAGAGTCAAAAAACTGCAATGGACGAGCTCCAGTTGTAATCCTTCGTTGCGTGAAAAGCACCATTGATATTTTATTTGGATTAACTGATAGTCCAGCATGAAGACACCATTACTCAACAACACATAAGGATTGTTGCATCAAATCAAAAAGTGTGTTGATGCAACTACCGTTGATCATTATATGACAATCATCGGCGAAACCATACGTCGAAAACCCAAGCTCATTAAGTTTCCCCAACAAGCCATCGGCGACAAGGTTCCATAGAAGTGGTGACAGCACACCACCTTGAGGACATCCGCAGACACTCAGTTTCCTTATCTCTATTTGTCTTAACGATGAGCACATATGTTGGTTGCTAAGCATTGCGTGTATCCAGTTCGTGATATGTGAAGGTACTCCATGACCTCGTGCTGCTTCCAAAATGGATTCGAAAGACACGTTATCAAAAGCACTTTCAATTTCGAGAAAAACTCCTAAACTTGATTTCTTTTGTGAAAAAGCTTTTTCAATGTTGTAGACAACATTGTGTAACAGGATGGTAGTAGACTTCCCGCGCTGATATGCATGTTGCATTGCATGCAGCGGGCGCTCGGCTCGCCCAAGCTCACATCCCGAATATAGTGGTCGATTAAACGTTCCACTGATTTGAGAAGGAAGGAGGTCAGACTGGTTGGTCTAAAGCTCTTTGCCATCTCATAAACAACGCGGCCACCTCTGGGAATGAATTTGACAGTTATTTCCTGCCACGCTAATGGAATGTATCCTGTTGCAAGACTACAAGTAAGAACCTTTTTCAAAACATGCTTGAAATGTTCATATCCTTTTTGTAGTAGAACTGGAATGATTCCATCCTTTCCCGGAGACTTATACGGAGCCAAACTTTCAATCGTCCATTTGATCAATTCGATTGTCACAATTCGACGAGCAAATGCCCAAGAATCAGAACTACCTGAAAAGAACTCAGGGGCAATCGTCAGTGATAACACCGTACATCCTGGAAAGTGTGTGTCAAAAAGACAGTTAAGTACTACATCTTTGTCAGACGAGTATTCACCATTAGCAGTTCTAATCGAACTGACATGAAAGTCTTTCGATTTCGAAAGTAACTTATTTTATCTACTAGTCTCGTTGAGCCTTGAGACATTTGTGCAGAGCATTTTCCAACCATTTCACTCAGAGAATCGATGGGCACTTCTGTATGTTTTGCGAGTCAATGCCTCTGACCTGTCCCTGCTTCTAAGATTCCAAGCTCTTCGACATAACTTTTTGAGTCGAACAAGTTCGGCATTCCATCAAGGTGTTCCTCTAAAAGCACGCATAGCTCGAAGTGGACAAGCCTGTTGGTATGCTGCTACTATAAGTGCATTTGTTTTATTCCCGATCTCATCCAAATCATTGGGAGATTCAATCGTCGGAAGATACCCGTGAAACCTAATCGCCAAGCCCTCTTCGTAGAGGTTCCCGTTCATAGATTTGTGATTTCGATATATGACGATATCTAGCGAGACGTTAAAGTGATCAAAGACGATGTATTTATGATCAGATAACGACGGTTCGAGCTCAATTGGTACGAACCAGTTTGCTAACTCGTGTGATATACCGTCAGAGTAAAGAGTTACATCTAATACCTCTTCTCTGCCAGCTCGCGCAAATGTTGGGCGTTTTCTTGCATTAAGTATGTGCAGATTTGTACTACTTAAGTATTCCATTAATTCGGTGCATCTCAAATTGATATCTGAGTTGCCCCAAATTATAAAACCCATTTCTGTGACAGTATGATACAACCCTTTAGAAATCATTAGAAGGTGATTATGCGGCAAATATGTCGATCAATAGACGTATTTCTTGTTTACGTTGTCAACAGCCATATTTACCGCGACAAATATCGCGAGTTGTGAGGTCGGATATAAGACATGCGTCAATAGCACTATTCGCAAGTATACATGCACGAGGCATTTCACGTGGATTTGTCGTGCCATTTTCGTTGAAAGCTACGAAGACGGGATTATGTAGCTTTCCAACATAAAAATTACCTTTATGAAAATACAATTCTTGAACCAAAGCTATGGAAGATTTTCCTACCTGTACAATGCGGGATAGATTCATAGTTGCTGTACATTTATGCTGAAAATTAGTGCTACTGCTACTTTAACCATACTCGATCACAACACTACATTTCATCATCAGCACTTGTTGTGCAGCAACTAGAAGATACCAAACACGTTGGCTTATAATCGTCTATAGCAAACTATTGCCTATAGTAGGGGGACATGACCATCATTTGAATCCCACGATTTGCGGAAGAAACAAACGCCTACTGTGTCAGAGATTTGCGTAACCCAACAAGTGTAAGACCCACGACACTCCGTTCGCGACTGGCTTTCTAATCATGCCAGCTATTCAGTCCTTGGCACGGAGAAACACCGCCTTGACTTGAGGACTCCGGTTTTCAGTCGCCTCTTACGACATTGGAGCCAGTGGATCAATTCTTGGTTGAGATTCTTCAACCCGCTGGATGCCACATGGCCTCTAGAGAAAAACAATAGACTGTTATCAACATCCTAGTGGACCACAGTCGTGGGCTTCGAAAGAAATTTATCCAATCTGAGAGATGTGAGTTATGTGTGCAAATGCTTTTCCATCACGACATTGAACATGTTGTTTGGTTGTACAGATCCCAATTAGTAGATTTTCTCCAAGTCCGAGGATGGCCATTCCATGTTCCTGTTCGAAACCTCCTGGCTTACCGTGATCTGCACTTATCTATCATTTTTTAAACACAGTGTCTGTCAAAATTTAACTATATCTTCTCGTGCTCTTGTCATGGTTAGATCATAATGAAATACAAAAATCCAAGAAACAAGTGAAAATTAAAAATGTTGATAATACATAACTAATGTGTTCAAATGGGTGGGATGAATAGAGGTGCTAAGATGAATTAGGGCCCCTACTATATAAAAGAGAAGAAGCTTCGGCGTAAAAAAACATTCGCATATATCGTATCAAATAAAAAAAAAAAACAAAAAAAACACACATTGAAAAAAATGTTTTTTCCAATCATTCCGCTCAGAGGAATCTGATTTAAATGTCTCCAAGCTCATTTACATAACTTTTTAAGTATAGAAGAACGCATAATTCGAGGCGAAAAAGCCTGTTGATGTACTGTTACTATGGGTGAGTTTGTTTTACCTGCGTTCGTTACATTTGGGATTACGATATGTGACGATATCTAGCGAAACGTTCAAATGGTGAAAATTAATGTATCTATGATCCGATTACGACTGTTTCAGCTCGTTCGGTACTCTTCAACTCTTGTGTAATACTGTCGGAGCAGAGAGTTATAGCTAACACCTCTTCCCTATCAAATCGTGCGAGTGCTGGGCGATTCCCTAAGAGCTTTTTAAAATCATATCTAAGCTGTCCCAATTCATGTTCCGCGATATGATACAACACTTTTGAAATCATCAAAACGTTTGTCAAATATGCAGAACTGTAAACCTATTTGCCTGTCTATAGTCATATTTTCTGTGACAGCACAAATACCGTTAGTTGTGAGATCGGATATGACATACGTTGATAGCACTATTCGCGAGTATGCATGCATAAACCATTTCATTCATATAAGTTCGTTCCAACATAGAAGTTCTTTTATGAAAATACAGTTCTACCACGGTTTAAACCGTACAAGGTTGTTGCGTCTTATATTTGACTTATCTCATAAGCTTCCTACCTGGTTGATACGTTGTTCTCAACTCTTATCAAAAGACGACCTGATAACTGAGCTTGTAGAAAGGTTGTACCTTACGACCGAGTAAACAAACGTCCGTTACACAACTTCACCCGCTGCGATCGAGCATTTCGTACGATGTTTTACTAACAAGAACACAATTTGTAGTCTTTATCTTATCATGTAGCTTCGATCGATAAGAGTTTTTTCTACATGTAAGAGCAAATTCCTTATCTATGTCCAGCAATAGGTGTAACATAACAGAACCCTGACAAGCTAGGTCGTAGCTGGTAGGTAGGTATAACAACCTTTGGAAATAAACAGCAAAAAAAAATTTGCGCTGCGTTGAAAAATTTAACGAATGATTACTTTGCGTGTACAACCTTGGATATAAATTGATTTATTTATTTTTTTCCTTTTTTTATTTCAACTATGTTATTCACATTTTCTTTTTTACATTTTAACGACATTCAATTAGCTAGAGAATACTGGGTAGAAAAAATTATGAAAATTAGAGCCATATTGCTCAAGTGAGAGCAAGGATGTGAAGTAAACAGATCGGAAAACTAGAAGTGGCTGGGTCATTAAAACAGGCTTAATATCGTTCGGGCTTAATTTTTGTCTTCTGCTAATTAGGGTCGAGATTAGGCAGCATAACTACGAATCACCCGAGTTCACTAGCATGTGTCCTGGTATAGACAGACATGTCCATCTTTACCGTGACAACCGACTATTTATATATTCTGGAATTTATGTTTGGTGCTTATAACGGAGATTTAAAACCTTCACCTCTTTCGAAATAGAAAAATCTAATTTTATAACCGGGGGTTAGGAATCTAGTTCAGGTCAATTAAATACCTAGTGAATATCTTCCCAAGCACACTTTTATCTTGACACCCTGTCATACGGCAATAATTCTTATCTAAATGGATCTAAATGAATTATAATAAATGTCGGAAAATAATAATAAAAATGCGGGAAATCTTTTGGACAAGATTAAAAAAAAATTTGTGCATAAGGTCACAATACCTAACATAAGTTTAGTTTTTTAGTGTTTCGAATTCTCCTCATCAGTAATTAACACCAGCTTAATGCTAGTTAGATAAGTCCAAACCAGCACCAAATTGGTGCCAGTTAGACACTAAATTCCAAAAAGTCGCCCCACATGCATGAACGCCTAAACGACTGGCTGGTAATCGAGTGATGTCTTAGCTAACTAGCATTAAGTTGGTGTTAGTTACTGATGAGGAGAATCCGAAACACTAAAAAATCAAACTTATACAAAAGATATGAATTGGCTAGTTTCTACATGGAAAGATTTATCAAAGATAGACAAGTACTATTTAAAGTCTATAAATTTCAACATAATATAAATTTGAACGTCAATTTGTAACATTTAGTTACTTATCATATGACGCCTACCTTTTCTAATCGAATAAAAGTTCGTAAATAGACGCACAGGGACGACTCATCGAGTTGTTTGTCGGATGGTTTATGACACTTAAGGCCTCTTTGCAAGATGCTTTAAAGTGAGTACGATGGAAAAACCGTCCTTCATACCTACGAAAAAAATGTCAACACTCTACGAAAGATAAGCGGTCTTATCAAAATACTGATGATTGTGATTTTTTACTCTTCTGATTCATCATACGGAATGTGAGTCAATAAAAATTGAAAACAATCTATACTTCAGTCACTGATTGTTACTTGCTGACTAGGTAATTCGTATTTTAGATCCCAGAGTGGGCAGACTAAGTTTGAGGTGCAGGCATAGCGAAGTTTGTAAATCTATTGTCTTCTACACAGCTCACCTGGGTTCAATTCCCAACCCTGCACAAAGGGTAAGATATTTTTCTAATCGGAACAAATAGACTCTTAGGTTAAAACCTCTATGATCGAAACAAAGAAATAAGTTACAAAAATTTTTACCGGAAATACTTCCACAAAAAATTATCATAGGCCTTACGCCACTTTGTACTTGATCAATACACTCATATCCCGTATAGAGCTGTGACAAATTACCAATCCCAATCTGTTGTTCACCGACTAATGACGGAATTATTTGTTCCATTATTATCCGGCTATGAATCAGATGAACTTTAACGTATGGCAAAATAACTGCGCGATTGTTAAATGAAACTAGTCAACTCTCGGTTGCCCATCCTGAAGCCAGCCAGGGGCTTAGCTAGGCCGCCGGCATCAGTCGGTTTAGATGCGCGCACTACAAAAAAACCAACCCCCCTCCCAGGAGCAGCATGTGTCGTGTCATGGCAATTAAAATGATTCGCTATAACGGAACCGGCACGCTTCAAAAGCTGCAATCCTCTACGTGTTATTGAAAAGATCCGCATAAAACCTGGCCCTATTTACAGTGTTGTGCCATTTGCAGCCCCGCGAGCAATCAAAGCCGACGAAGCTCTCTGCCACCAGTGTCTCTTCTCCAATGGGCTCTCACAAAGTCTTCTGTCTAACTGATAACACCCAACAACACTCTTTTTCTTCATTTCTGTCTCTCTCTTTCTCTCCAGTACTGGAGATAACAAATCAATGGTGAAAATTATAGGGGATATCGACTCCCGGACGATGGAATTCGCGATCAGTTGTTCAAGTTGCGCGGCCCATCAGGTGCGTGCGTGTGTACGGGTGGTTCGTTACGATTTTTCTTGAGGGCTGCCTTCGCGCTGTCGCGAGACGTGTGTGCGTTCGTTATTATTAACCTAAGCAGGTAGATATAGCTGGGAGGTGCGACGGCGGCAGCGGAGGTTGTTGTGGCATCGTCGGCAACAACCGTAATTGTCTTGTTGGCGTGTGTGTTTGTTTGAAAAAATAGATTAGATTTGATATACGTCCGATGACCGTTTCAATTGATAAGTTAGGAGTGAGTAGGCGAAGCAGGTTTCACTCAAGTGTTTAGAAATCTAAATCTGACTGGTAGTGAATCGTAATAAGTGGTGTGAAATTTCTAAAGTTCTAACTAACTTTGCCAAACAGAGAGATGTTTACTAAAATTATAGTTGATCCGATCGGTGGTGTACAACCCTGTAGATTCTCTGTTTGTTTTCTTACATCGAAATGGCACAAAAGAGCACCCTCACCGTTGATCTCGTGGAAGATCATCAACATCGCTGATTGAATGATCTGGCTGGTGTTTGTTTAGCTAATTATCTCGTGTATTTTGGGTAAACAATTTTATTCGCGAATTGACTGATGCGATAGTTGTTGAAAGAGTTACATTGTTTTAGTGAAATGTCAAATACCCGAAATCGTAGCGCTTGGTTAACCGACAAGACATATGGAATAATAACATACCGGAATCAGTCACGGAGAAGATTTCACTTATATGAAAATATTTGTAATGTATTTTATCGGGTTATGAGGAATTAAGACAATTGATTCCGTTATCGTGCCGAAAGCGAACGTGCAGGTCATTGATATCTGGATTTACTTATCTTGAGTTCCGGATCCGAGAACTTCATATTGCAGATATCCAATCCGTGGATACCGACATTTTGGGTATCTACATACTGATCACTAGCTTATCGGTACACTAAATATATCATATTTCATGGTGCGAGATCCATAATGAATCCGCGAACCAGTATTTTCAAAACGATCACTGATTCTGGTATTTAGGTTATACGCTGCTTGTTTGCGAATCGGAAATAATTCTGGATCGTATGGTCAGAGTTCATTATCCCTTCACCTCGGCGATGTTTATAAACAGCAACCATTATTACGATGTTTCTGATTGAAACAGCATGCCAGAAGAAACAACCGTACAAATGATTGGATACTATTTCTTTATATAGCGCTTTTATAGACATGTTTCATTGGGGTGTCTAGAACAGCACTTCAGTAGTAGTAGAGATTTGTGTTTCGTTTTCGTCAACATTGACAAAACATTGACTGACTCTAATCCAAAATTGAAAACACTACTTTTGTTCACAATTAAACATATGGCTAACAAAACAATGAGTTGCAGCACGAAATTGTTTTCCTAAAGAACACAAAACCTAACTGTACTAAATCGAGTGATTTGCATTTCGACATCGTCTCATCAGAATCTGGCACTGACTTAGCGGTGGTGTGGTGGCGGTCAGCTATCTTTGTCCTCGTGCCTTATTATCTATTTTTTATATGATGAATCATCAACCACGCTATCTTTGAAAAGGAACCACCTTAATTATGTGATGAACTTTTTTCAGATTTTATTTTATTGAAAATAAGTAATAGTTTTCATTTTATCATAATTTGTTGTATGTAATTTTGAATGTTCGTTGAGAGAATGGCATTCTACGGCAACACGTAACCGCCGGTTGATGCAAATCGAGCTGACATATCTTTGAAACTGAGCAAACTTATTTCTTTGTTTGTTTAGTGTTTTTTGGCCAACTAGGGAACAAATTCATAAGGTATTTAATGTATGTGGGAAATACGCATGGTCTTCTCTGAGTGGAATATAGAGTGACGAATCTCGTAAGAGGATTGAGATTTTTTTCATACGTTTATTTGACACGGCATTTGCGAAAGTTTTTTACGCCGAAGATTATTTTTTTGACGTAGGACTACGTCTTTGTTTTCGATATAGGGGTACACGCTGCAAATTCCACAAAAATGGAATGTAACGAAAAGTGGTCCAATTTTAAACGCATATAATTCAGCCATCTCACGATAAATTTTCAAATTTTTTTGCACATATCACCCCGAAATACTTCGAAGAATAGATTCCAATAGATAAATCTAAAGATTTTTGATATCATGGCATTGAAAATTTAAATAATGTGCAACATAGTCAAAATATCGCGCATTTACACACAGAATATAGCGCTTCCCAAGTCCAGCACGACAGATTTGTGTACCTAGCGCGCTACGTTTCTATGAATGACGTCATCATCGACTATTTAAAGAACGGATTTGGCCGGACAAGCTCAGTTGCCTGTTGAACGCAAGGCGGAGCAGATCACTGCGCTGTGTGTTTTCACAGCCAGTGTAGCTGAGTTAGAAGTTCGTTACACTGGCTGTGGAGGTACGCTGTCCAACACGCGACTGAGCTTGTCCGTTCAAATACTATGCTTTATTTGTGTTGTGCTCGTTTCCAGCACACTTTTAATTATAATTTTTCGCACACAAAATCGATTGTACATGCGAGCTCCATTTGCAAACACGGTTAACATAGTGTCGTGGTATTAGTTGTCTCTTTCGCTCTACCCATCAGCGTTGATTCATTTTGCTTTGTGCGCTTGGGTTCAATGTTTGAGGCGAATGTGTAGGTAGGTAGATCTAATTTGTTACTAAATTGCACAACGAAAGTTTACGTTCGATCAATTAATTGATTAATTTCCCCTTCATGTGATTCATTTCCACTCAGCATATAGTATTTTGATTCTACTAATAGGTGCATACTACAAAGCCTATTTATGAATGAATACACTGCCACTTGAAAAACCGGTGCAAAAATGCATCTTAGTCCATATATAAAATTGTTTTCGATTCTTGTATATTTATAGTTTCGATATATGGGTCATTCCGAAGTGATCAAGGCACGTGTAATCGACCTTCATGGATTTGAACCAAATTTGCATGAATTGTTCATCTAGGGCCAATATATAAAAACCCAAATTTTTGTGTCAATTGAATCACCCCTCGGATCATGGGAGCACCCCCCGTTTTGGCAAATTGCCAAAACCCTTGAATTTCTTTTAATCATATTTCCGGTTCTATTTACTCCAGAATCAAAATACAAGATGGCTTTTGAAGAAAATTTTTCAAGGAATCTAGAAAAAATATTATTTTTTGCCGGCAGTGCTGCCAACTATGCGATTTTTTCAGTGAAATATTTAAAGTTAATTTTTCTCTCAATACATATATTTTAATTTTGAAAATTTTAATGCCATCGCGTTCCTCAGACATTTTACATTAAGAACACTTATCATCTCAATATAATATGAGCGCATCCTGAGATACACCGATTTGAATAGAAAAAACCGCCATTTCCCATATAAAATCGCAAGCGCGCGACACTAAAAAACCAACTTGCGTATTCTGAGTTCAAACATAATTTTTCGTAGACGAGAAATGATGATAAACTACGTTTTTGGTTTGCTTCTAGAAGATCAGGGTCGATTTTTATGACCGTTTGAAGATTTGCTCAATTTTGGCCAATAAAAATGGATTTTTATATGAGAAAATTGGGGTTTTTCCTTTCAAAACGGTGTATCTCAGGATGCGCTCATATTATATTGGGATGATAGTTGTTTTTTTATGTAAAAATGCCTGAGGAACGCGATGGCATTAAAATTTTCAAAATTAAATTATATGTATTGAGAGAAAAATTACCTTTAAATATTTAACTAAAAAAATCGCATAGTTGGCAGCACTGCCGGCAAAAAACAATATTTTTTCTGGACTCCTTGAACAATTTTCTTCAAAAGCCAACTCGCGGTTTGATTCTAGAGTAAATAAAACCGGAGATATGATCAAAATAAAATCAAAGGTTTTGGCAATTTGCCAAAACGGGGGGTACTCCCATGACCCGAGGGGTGGTTCAATTGACACAAAAATTTGGGTTTTTATATATTGGCCCTATATGAACAATAATTCATGCAAATTTGGTTCAAATCCGTGAAGGTCGATTTCAAGTTTCCATCTTTTTTTGATCACTTCGCATGGAATGACCCATATCATTAAGACCACTGCATTCGCTACATTTGTATGCGTACTTTAGGAAAGTTACAATGATGGCAAATTATTACTGGAAAGCTTGGTCTATAAATGAAATGTAATTATATTGTCTACAAATTGATTTTTCTTCACTGGTCCGTGTTTTTTACCACACACTATCGAAAAGTTTTTACAAGCTAATCTTATGCTATAAAGATTTAGTTCCAGATATTAGTTCGGCCACAGTTTTCTGTCTTCTTTCTTCAGATTTTCTCAAATATGTTTAATCGGATTCGATCACCTACTACAAATGAAATGACCTGATAACCAAGAAGGTTTGGTTCAATATGTAATATTCGATGTTGATTGGTTGTGCTTAAACCATACGTAAGAAATATATTTGATTTATTATTACTATAAATGTACTAAGAAAATAAATATTTTACATTAAGTAGTACAGTCCTACGTCTACAGTTCGTGCAACCCGATAGGGCTGCCCCTTGTAGTTTTTACATTTCATGTTACAAAAATCCTTAAGACTAATTTTAACTATACTAGTAATTTGTCTAAAACTAAAATTGTAATCACTTTAGTGTTTGCTTTTTTTTCTAGAGATTCTTGTATTTCATAATGATATTGTATTTTCGAGTGTATTTATTTACTTTTTACTGCTACATGTTGTCTGAACTTAAAACAAAATTGAATATTCTAGGACACTGTAATTGGTGAATGATTAGCTTTGGATGAGAGTATGAGGAGATGAATCTAATTAAATTTTGACAGACACTGTTTTTAGAAAATGATAAATAAGTTCCATGTCTAGAGGATCGCAGTGAGCAAGGATGTTTCCAATAGGGACATGGATTGGTCTTCCTCGGACTTGTAAAGAATCTACTAATTGTGATCTGGCTTTACGATATTCAGTGCGTGCACAAAACAACATGCTCAATGTCGTGGTAACCCTCTCCACAAGCACAATGATTTAGGGATAATTGCGTGTAGCCATAGTCCCAGATTTTCATTGTCCCAATATGTTTGCCAATTAGGAAGCGTCCTCCAACGAGAAGCGCTATAAAACTCATTGAAAGCGATGCGTCTTTCATAGATTTCACCATCTAGTGTACCAATCTTGGCTAAATTATCAGCTTTCTCATTGCCCGCAATAGGGCAATAGGCGTTAACCAACAAGAGTAAAAATTGATAACATTTACTTGTTAGGTTACTTAGAAATTCTCATATCTTCCCCAAAAAGAATGGATCGAGATCATCAACCATCTTTGAGCGTAGAGCTCAGGATTGAGAATTGACAATTCGCGAAAAGGATCGAAAATCAGTATCAATTTTCGGCATATTCATTGGTATGTTTTTAGTCTATGAAATCATGTTTAATAGAATAATTACTCTCGTTATATTGATTACTTTCATATACTCAGTAACACATCATTCTGAGTAG